>NC_060176.1:16130039-16467539 GCF_021184085.1 Oncorhynchus gorbuscha
GACCCGTGCTGTCCAGGCTCCGCGTCTCGGCCCGCTGCCTACAACTCCCAGAATGCAGCGGGGCCAGGGCCCAGCCAGCCCAGCGCAGTGGTGGACTCCTTCAGCTCAGCCATGGTGGCCCAGCCTCAGCCACAGCCACAGCTATCCACCTGCAGGCACTTCATGCACCCCTCCTGTGAGTAGAGCTACATCTGTACCAAAAGGGAGATGGCCTTTTATTTTGGTGGGTGAAGTTATTTTTGGGTTAGATTTGTGTGGTTTCTATTGTTTTAAGTGTTGATTTGATAGGAAAATTAAATGCTGCAGTAGTAACTATAGTGTGTTATTCCCATGCAGAACCTGCATACTACTGTACTAAAGATGTGAGCCTTTAGGATATATACAGTAACTATTACCACCAGACCTTGAAAGATTATGCCGACAACAGCACTCTTGAAACCCAGTGCTAATAGTAATTAAGAGAAACACCTGATGTTTAATGTGCTAAGTGCTACGGGTGTGCTACCAAACAGGCCCTGTTAATTGCTGATTCTCCTCAGAATAGCTCTGTTTGGAATGAGGAGTGTGGCGGTGCTCCCTGGTGGGGCCATATTTAGAGGGATAATTGGAACTGTTGGCGCACCTGTCTAGTGCCTACACTCAGTCACGTCAGACAGTCATTCCTGCTCCGGCCCCCTTCTCTCTGCAGTAGGGAGCCAGACAGACAGACAGACAGAGAGAGAGAGGCTGGGTCTGTCCGGGGTTTCAGGTGGGAGACCTGCTCAGCACAGGGAGCAGCCAGCCAGGCAGCATGTTTCAGTGAGGAGAGTCATAACTGATGATGATGATGATGATCAGGTGTCATCATTAGGACGGGGACTTAAAGGCGATCTGGTAAGGTGTTACTAACTACTTATCAACTTTCTCCCACCATTCTCTGTCTCTCTGACACCCAGACGCCCCCCTGGCACGCTCCCTGCACCACCAGCCCTCGAACACCTGCCCCCATTCCCATGGTAACCCTCCTCCCCCTCCTCAGCCCACTCCACAGGGTGACTACGTCATCCCCCACCCCGTCCATCCCTTCCACACGCCCCTGCCTTCCCACCCCCTGGCCACGCCGTGCCCCCGCCCCCCCTGCCCCTCTGCCTGCCCACCACCTCACAGGCTCCAGTGCCCCCCAACACCTGCCCGCGGAGCACCAGGCCCTGCAGCACCACATGCCCGCACTGGGGACCTCTGTGCAGAGGCTGCACCAGCACGAGATGCTGCAGAGGATGGAGGTCCAGAGACGCAGGATGATGCAACACCCCACGTGAGTGTAGCCTCTGGTCCCTGTCCAACCTGTCCAATGGAAGCAACACAACTGCAAGCACAGACAGTAGCATCCAATTGTCTGATTACAGGGACAATATTATGGTATTTTCCCTCTTGTGTTTCTGATAAACCTCTCTTTCTGTCTCCAGACGAGCACATGAGCGCCCCCCTCCACACCCCCACAGAATGCACCCCAACTACGGCCATGGCCACCACATCCACGTGCCCCAGACCATGTCGTCCCACCCACGCCAACCTGAGCAGAGGACTGCGTGGTCAGTACCATTTAGAGAAGTTGAGGGCCAATGCCTTGCGTGTAGGGCCAAGAGTTTTATTTTTACCGACGTATATGTGGCCTCCTGTGCACTACGGATGTAGTCAGTCACTCATCTTCACTGTTGAAATGGCACCTGTGACGTCAATGTCTGAGTTGATGATGACTGTTGTTGGTCTGGTTCTCTTCTGTAGGGAGCTGGGTATCGAGGCTGGAGTGACTGTGGCGCCATATCCTTCAGGACACCTGCACCCTCACCTGCCCCACTACCACCCTCCCCCAAGACTGCACCACTTCCCCATCCCCTTCATGGTGAGTGCACGACTGGCACCCTCACTCTAAGCACACGTGCCTACGTTAGAATACATGAGATGTATGGCTTAGATGAATGATGCTAGCCCTCTATTTATAACATCTGTTATTTCAAGGATGGTTTGTTGGGCCACATGAATAATGCATTGGCAATTATGGCATTTCTCGTGCATATTCAACATAACCAGTTGCCTGAAATCAACGGATGCCCCTTTGAAAAGATGTTGAAAGTTAATGCACAATGTCCGAAAATATGAAATTGTGAGACTTCTGCGGTTATCAAAAATGCAGTTTTTGGCAATGCAAGCTTGAATTTATACCCATGTCGAGCCGTGTCAGCCGACTTAATTGATAATGCTATATCGCTATATGTGCTTCATGAACTGTAGCCCACAGAAACAAATGACTGTACTCCACTGAAGTGAACATATTTCCATGGAATTGTTTTGCCTCCTTCCTCACAGCACACTGGCATGTCTGAAGTAACCTACCCGCACATTCGCTACATCTCATCCAGAATGACTGGATTTGGACGAACTTATGAGGTGACACTTGATTAGTAAAGAGCTAGTAACTAGTGCCTGGAGTTTTTCCTGCTCAGGTCAGGTGGTGAGGAAACACTCCTGGTCCTGGTAATTAGTTATGAAGGAGCTGAGGGCGTGTTATGGCTGTGGATAATGAGCTGTGTGGAACTGAGTTGGCACAGTCTCATGTTGGCTTGTTTTCCTGCCCTTTTCCTCAGGATCTGCTGCATTTAGAGGAGAGATTGGGGACTGTGAACCGAGGGGCCTCTCAGGGAACCATAGAGAGGTGCACTTACCCACACAAGTACAAAAAGGTGAGAGCACTCCTATGAAAGTGTGTGTGTGTGTGTGTGTGTGTGTGTGTGTGTGTGTGTGTGTGTGTGTGTGTGTGTGTGTGTGTGTGTGTGTGTGTGTGTGTGTGTGTGTGTGTGTGTGTGTGTGTGTGTGTGTGTGTGTGTGTGTGTGTGTGTGTTTCAGAACAGATCCTATGTAATGTAGTTTGCTGTGATGTATTTTGTGCATGTCTGCACAATATTTTATTCTGGGACAGAGGGCACACTCGGTGGTTATTTTGTGCTCCTTTCAAAATATGAATGTATTGCTATCGTTAAGTCAGATGCTGTAGAAACTAGAAGGTGTCCCTTTCAGCCAATGTTTCAGCCTTAGAAAACATTGCAGGGAAAGATTCCATCTAGTTTTCCAAATGTATTTAAATAAGTAACCTAATAACCTGCTGCCCAATACAGAAGGTGTTGGAGACTGAGCGAGACATTGACGAACAGTTAACCCCTGAAGCATGGGCAACTATTGGGAAAAATATGCACGCAACCTCAGACTCGGTGAGAGAAAAAATGAACAAATTCAATTTGGAAACATGTCTCTGCTCATTTATAGTTGTTAATGGTAGTAGTGTTGGGGCCAAGGGGATTCGGCAGTAGAAATATTTTAGAGATTTTTGGGAATATTTATTTAAATATATTTAAAAAAATCCATATTATCTTGATCATAGGGATGACATGTTTTGTAGCCAGGACAAAATGACCATTCTCTCTGTCCTCATAGGGATATGTGTTCACCCTCATAATGCCTGTACTGTATACAGTAAGCCCTCTATCAGTCATAAAGGATAGTTTATTCGCAAGTTGGGTCTGTACCTGTAATGTTTACAGCCTGTGAACCCTAAATACATTTATGGTGTTTGACGGTAACCCTCATAGAATGGTCTCATCCTTCCCTGTTTAATACGTCTTTAGAATGTGAATAAGAGTGGTCTTTGTTTGAACTTTGTTTTTGGTGTTGTGTATCTATAATGGTGTTTTCCAATGTTTCCATTAACAGAGAAAGCTGCATGGTAAGCAAGAAGAAGATGAGGGGGCGGACGAAGACACAGAGGAGAAATGCACCATCTGTCTGTCAATACTGGAGGAAGGGGAGGACGTCAGGTACAGTTATACTGTGTGTGTTTTAATGCAGGGCTGTTTTTGTGTGAGAACGAACACTCCTTTCCCACATTTCTCTTCATTTGCCGTGGAGATTTTCTCAACACCCAAATATAGTAATCAGCAGAAAAGCCAATCCTTTGAGTGTCTGAAAATGACTGGTCTCAGAGGACATTTCTGGAGCTCAACATATGTGCTCATGTGATCAAGTGAGTTTCTGCCCTCTGTTGGTGTAATGTAAGAACTGTAATGTGTGAATGTTAAGTTTCTATTTTTCAACAAACCAAATTAAACTAATTGTGTTCATTGTCATTTAATTCCTTATTCATTCCATTGTCATTTCATTCATTATGAAGATGAAATTCAAAGTCTAACAATATATTCTCTCTTCCACAGACGCCTACCTTGTATGCATCTCTTCCATCAACTGTGTGTGGACCAATGGCTCCTCACCAATAAGAAGTGCCCCATCTGCAGAGTGGACATCGAGGCGCAGTTGTCTGCCGTTGAGAGTTGATGCTGTTTTTCTAACTCTTTGTTGGAATTTTCTTTTATTGTTGTTTATTGTTTGAATTTTTCTTCAGTACTGCAGTCAACCAAAGAGGGCATGAATTACCTGCGCAGATCCACTATGAGAAAATAAAAACATCAGGCTAAAGAAGTGTTGAGCCTAGAGTGCCAGCTATCTATCACACAGTACAATACTGCTCCAATTGACATCTCCATTAAGGATTTAAAATGTTATTGTATTTATAAAGCTTTTATGTAGCTTTTGATTGTTTCCTCGTGTCATTTTTTTTTTGCATGGCTCCTCGCAATGCATTTCTTTGCACATATATTGTGGGCTTCTCATGGCCTAACAACTTGCAGGTGAGGATAGCTGCTCTAGTAAAGAAGCATTTCTATATACCTAATGCCTTGCTTTACTGGAGTAGAATGTCAACCTCCATTTAAAAACATTGCAGGACTCATTTTACCAATCATTGTATTGATTAGTTTATGTTTAGACAATGTGGTTTGCTAGTGGAAGACGTTTCTAAGAAGGTAAATCAAGACATTCCTTAATTAGGAAAATATCATGTTAAACTGATCAGCTGCTGTATTTGTGTTCACCCAGTATTTCTAGAGTGGGAATAAACTCAAACTTCACCTCATCTCCCAGAAAATGCACATGCGTGTCTTACACCTCCCCTGCACCACCTTGATTTGACTAAACACCATTCACACGTCATCTAATGTATTTTAGAGAAAAAGAAAATGAATGTCATATCTGTTCTTGACTGTTCTTTTTCAATGGAATGATTGTTGAGGTCTGATGAGGATACAGACTGTGTTCTGTTTGGATTTCTCCCTCAGACAGGCCCCAGATGGAAAACGGGGTTCTATAAGGGGATCTCAGGCCCACAGATGCAACCAGTTTCACATGAGCCTGCAACCTGGGGATATCTGTTGTTTGGAACTGGGAATGGCATTGGTTTATCCTTGCTTTTTGTTTATCCCCGTTTCTTTTTTCAGAGGGAAATACACAGCGCTCAGCTCAGAATAATAAATAAGTAGCTGATTATTCTTACAATCCAGATCATTGTTCTTACCCACACTCCCTCTCTCTCTCTGTAGCTGTGCAGCAGCAATCTCTCTTTGCTGCCATTGAAAAGATAACACTAATATTATTCTCGACTTGCTAACTTGCATATACTTGCACAAGAGAGAACAGACAGGAGTGTTGTAAAGAGAGTGCGCTGAGGCCATGTATTTCCACTCTGAGTTTTGGAGAAAAAAATAATAATTTTGAATGGAGTGTTGGAATGCAGTACTTATGGCAGGTATCCATGCATTCATAGACTTAATGGCACCAGGATGATATTCCATGGGATTTATATTAGTTTTAAAATAATATTAATAAAGTTAGAACTCTTTCCTGTGTCTGTTTATTTGTGTCTTACCATTCACCTATGCATGTTGGTCCATATTTCACAACTGCACGTTGAGGGATCTACTATCAACAAAAAATATTGGTAAATGTTGGTATTCACACCCCTTGACTTTTTCCAAATGTTGTGTTCCAGCTTGAATTTAAATTGGATTACATTTGGATGTTTTGTCAGTGGCCTATACTCAATGCCCCATAATGTTAATAAAGTGGAATTCATTTTTTTTACTCATTAAAAATGAAAAGCTGAAATGTTATGAGTCAATAAGTATTCAACCTTCTTGTTATGACAAGCCTCAAGTTCAGGAGTGAAAATGAGCTTAAGTCACAAGTTGCATGGACGTGTGCAATAATAGGGTTTAATGTGATTTTTGAATGACTACCTCATCTCTGTACCCCACACATACAATTATCTGTAAGGTCCCTCATTTAAGCAGTGAATTTCAAACACAAATTCAAACCACAAAAAGCAGGGAGGTTTTCCAATGCCTCGCTAAGAAGGGCTCCTATTGGTAGATTTAAAAAATAAGAAAGAGCAGACATTGAATATCCCATTGAGCATGGGGAAGATATTAATTCCACTTTGGGTGGTGTATCAATACACCTAGTCACTACAGAGATACAGGCGTCCTACCTAACTTAGTTCCAGGAGAGTAAGGAAACCGCTCATGGATTTCACCATGAGACCTATGGTGACTAAAAAAGTTACAGGGTTTAATGGCTGTGATAGGAGAAAACTGAGGATGGATCAAGAATGTAGTTACTCCACAATACTAACCTAATTGACAGAGTGAAAAGGATGACTGTACAGAATAAAAAAGATTCCAATACAACACATTACTGAGTACCACTCCACATTTTCAAGCATAGTGGTGGCTGAGTTATGTTATGGGTATGCTTGTAATCGTTAAGGAATGGGGAGTTTTTCAGGATAAAAAAGAATTGGAATGAAGCTAAGCACGGGCAATATCCTACAGGAAAGCCTCGTTCAGTCTGCTTTCCACCAGACACTGGGAGATTAATTCACCTTTCAGCAGGACTATAACCTTAAACACAGTTGCTTACAAAGAAGACGGTACATGTTCTTGATTGGCCAAGTCACAGATTTGACTTAATTCTGCTTGAATATCTATGACAAGATTTGAAAATGGTTTTCTATCATTGATCAACAACCAATTTGATAAAGCTTGAAGAATTTATTTTAAAAATATGGGCAAATATTGTATAATCCAGTTGTGCAAAGCTCTTAGAGACTTACCTAGAATTACTCCGTAATTGCTGCCTTAAAGGCTGCCAAAGGTGATTGTAACATGTATTGACAGGGTGTGAATACTAATGTAAATTAGATGTTTATGTATTTAATTGACAAAAAACGAGCAGAAAATATATAAAAACATGTTTTCTCTAGATGATAGGGTGAGAAAAAAATTATCTATTTAATCCATTTGGAATTCAGGCTGTAACACAACAAAATGTGGAGTAAGTCAAGGGGTATGAATGCTTTTTGAAGGCACTGTAGATGTGATATAGCAGTACTAAAAATGCCTATTCAGCTCCTGCGTATAAACTGTTTATTATCTGTAGTCCTTATGGCGAATCATCAAGTAAAGATTAACTGATGTATCCATCCATGTAACCAATAAGCCTGCAGCAAGTATAAATAAAAACCTATTTTATGCATTCTATGTAGATTTTATGAATATTCCCCTTACTTATTACTACTCATCAATCAGTGAAGACCAAGTGTAGTGTTTAGCCAAGAGTAGCCAATATTAGCATTTTGGTCAATTCATAAAATATATGTTATTTTGGCCAAGTGGATATATCAGCAATATATAAATGTATGAAGATTTTACACTATTGTGGAGAGATGTACTGCTTGGATTCTTTACCAATGATAGAAATGTTTAAACAATTTTATGTAATTCATTTAATTATTATTCTGGCCAAATTTCATATTCACAAATATTAATTTACAAACAAAACACCACATTTTCTTACCTTACAAAAATTAATTGTACTATATTTTAAGACAATTAAATACTCTACTAACAAAAAAGCTGTTAGAATTATAAGTGTATGTATGTCCCTTAAGGTCCTTGTGTAATGTGATATTGTACCCCCTAGCCCAATTGTCCTTTGTATCTTATTTATGTATACTTGTATTCCCCCATGTACTTTTTGTATTGATTTGTTGTTGAAAAAAGAAAAGAAATTTGATCTGTTCTGATTGTGTGACGTCATTCGTGATTTCTCTTTGGCAACCAATGAAAGAGGTGCATTCTATGAAGCGGTATCCAATTAGAATCAACAGAGCGGTATTTGAATGACTGTGGAATTGTTCGTTGAGACGTGTTTACTTGGGCCTTGTGTCTGTGGAGATAGCGAGCAAATAACAGAACTAAAAGCGGAGTTTTGCTTATTATAGCTGGCTATCTAACTGCCTTGTTTTTAACAAAGCGTAAAGATGTCGTCATTGGAAGTTCGTGCTGCGGTGAGTTTTTACAATATGGACAAGCTAATGTGTTTTTGTGTACATGTTACTCACAGCTAACGTTACTTGCGCTTGTTAAAGTAATACGGCTTCGTAGTTGTCTGCTTTCAGCTTGCTCTTTTTAGTTTATCTGGCCAATTTGTTATCTAGTAATTAAGCAACTAAAATGCCAAAATTGAGTTATTTAACCTGCCTGAACATCTAGCTAGGTAAGTTACCTAGTGTAATGTGGCATGGTTAAATTGAACATTTTTGTCAAATGACGACCTTAGTCGTCGGCAGTTTCTTTGTTAGCTAGCAAGGGATGCATAACTTGTATTAGTTATATTTTGTGTTCACGTGGTTGGTTTGACATCTTAAACAGTTACGGAACGCAGACAACCCAGTACTAATGGGAAAAGCAAACGTAGCTGGAGCAAGAAGGGCTGTGCTTGGAGAGCTGTCCAACTTTCCCAATGCCAGCAAAGCGGTGCCGTCCAAGGTATGTTGTCATACACGGCATTATTTGGTCCATTGTCTGATTTCACTTGCTTACTCGCCCAGATCGTCCTCAAATATGCTTCTCTAAACTCTCTACAGAAGACTGTTGCTGCTGCAAAGGCTTCAACCAAACAATCTATGAACCAAAAAGACCAGCCAGCAGCTGTTCGGACTAAACGTTCCCCAGTTCCTCAGCCTGAAGAGTCTGCTAACGTGTCCATGAAAGAAGAGGAATTGTGTCAGGCGTTCTCAGTAGCTCTACTTGCTGTAGAAGACATTGATGAAGGGGATTCAGACATGCCACAACTGTGCTCTGAATATATAAAGGATATCTATGGATATTTGCAGCGCCTTGAGGTAAATTGTGCTTTCTCTCTAGGATAACATTTACATTTACATTTAAGTCATTTAGCAGACGCTCTTATCCAGAGCGACTTACAAATTGGTGCATTCACCTTATGACATCCAGTGGAACAACCACTTTACAATGGTGCATCTAAATATTTTAAGGGGGGGGGGGGGTGAGAAGGATTACTTTATCCTATCCTAGGTATTCCTTAAAGAGGTGGGGTTTCAGGTGTCTCCGGAAGGTGGTGATTGACTCCGCTGTCCTGGCGTCGTGAGGGAGTTTGTTCCACCATTGGGGAGCCAGAGCAGCGAACAGTTTTGACTGAGCTGAGCGGGAACTGTACTTCCTCAGTGGTAGGGAGGCGAGCAGGCCAGAGGTGGATGAACGCAGTGCCCTTATTTGGGTGTAGGGCCTGATCAGAGCCTGGAGGTACTGAGGTGCCGTTCCCCTCACAGCTCCGTAGGCAAGCACCATGGTCTTGTAGCAGATGCGAGCTTCAACTGGAAGCCAGTGGAGAGAGCGGAGGAGCGGGGTGACGTGAGAGAACTTGGGAAGGTTGAACACCAGACGGGCTGCGGCGTTCTGGATGAGTTGTAGGGGTTTAATGGCACAGGCAGGGAGCCCAGCCAACAGCGAGTTGCAGTAATCCAGACGGGAGATGACAAGTGCCTGGATTAGGACCTGCGCCGCTTCCTGTGTGAGGCAGGGTCGTACTCTGCGGATGTTGTAGAGCATGAACCTACAGGAACGGGCCACCGCCTTGATGTTAGTTGAGAACGACAGTTTGTTGTCCAGGATCACGCCAAGGTTCTTAGCGCTCTGGGAGGAGGACACAATGGAGTTGTCAACCATGATGGTGAGATCATGGAACGGGCAGTCCTTCCCCGGGAGGAAGAGCAGCTCCGTCTTGCCGAAGTTCAGCTTGAGGTGGTGATCCGTCATCCACACTGATATGTCTGCCAGACATGCAGAGATGCGATTCGCCACCTGGTCATCAGAAGGGGGAAAGGAGAAGATTAATTGTGTGTCGTCTGCATAGCAATGATAGGAGAGACCATGTGAGGTTATGACAGAGCCAAGTGACTTGGTGTATAGCGAGAATAGGAGAGGGCCTAGAACAGAGCCCTGGGGGACACCAGTGGTGAGAGCGCGTGGTGAGGAGACAGATTCTCGCCACGCCACCTGGTAGGAGCGACCTGTCAGGTAGGACGCAATCCAAGCGTGGGCCGCGCCGGAGATGCCCAACTCGGAGAGGGTGGAGAGGAGGATCTGATGGTTCACAGTATCGAAGGCAGCCGATAGGTCTAGAAGGATGAGAGCAGAGGAGAGAGAGTTAACTTTAGCGGTGCGGAGCGCCTCCGTGATACAGAGAAGAGCAGTCTCAGTTGAATGACTAGTCTTGAAACCTGACTGATTTGGATCAAGAAGGTCATTCTGAGAGAGATAGCGGGAGAGCTGACCAAGGACGGCACGTTCAAGAGTTTTGGAGAGAAAAGAAAGAAGTAACATGAAGTAAAAGAAATAACATGGTGCTGACTCGTTAAATGTTTTGTACTGGTTTATCTTGAGGTCTTCCTTTCTCAACAGACCCAGCAGTCTGTCCGGCCCAAGTACATGGATGGCTATGAGATCAATGGACGAATGCGTGCTCTCCTGATTGACTGGCTGATTCAGGTGCATTCCAGGTTCCAGCTACTGCAGGAGACTCTGTATTTGACTGTGGCCATCCTGGATCGCTTTCTTCAGGTAAGCCTTGTTTAAAAAAAAAAATACATTAAAAAATGTGTATATTCTTTACTTTTTCTAACCCCTCTCTTATCAAGGTGCAAACTATCGGCCGCAAGAAGCTCCAGCTGGTTGGCGTGACTGCCATGTTGTTGGCATCCAAGTATGAAGAGATGTATTCCCCGGAGATTGGTGATTTCGTTTACATCACAGACAATGCATTCACCAAGGCCCATATTCGTGAGATGGAACAGATGATTCTGCAGAGTCTGAACTTTGAGCTTGGACGGCCTCTACCCCTACACTTCCTCAGGAGAGCCTCCAAGGCTGGCAATGTAGGTTGTTCAATGACATGCATGTTTGCATAGTTTTTTTCTTTACTGGTGTAGTTATTAAAATTACCTATTGAGGTCGAAAAGCAATCAACAACTGATGCGTTACCAGAAGGTTACAGTATTACTTGCATGCAATGGCTTAACCAGTGGTTGCCTTTTCAGGCTGATGTTGAGAAGCACACACTAGCCAAATACCTCATGGAACTGACCCTCCTTGACTATGACATGGTGCACTACCATCCTTCTGAGATTGCTGCTGCAGCCTTGTGCCTCTCCCAGCTGCTGCTTGATGAGCTCAACTGGGTAAGCTGCAGTCTCCTGGAAATTATTTGGATGTTTATGGGATGTGTCCACTGAAATTATCATAGATTACATTCAAACAGATTTGGTGCTAGCAACGGGTATGGTTAATTTACTATTGGTTATGCTTTTTTAGACTCTAACGCAGGAGCATTACTCTACCTATAATGAGAACCACCTCAAGCCAATCATGCAGCACATTGCCAAAAATGTTGTCTCTGTCACTGAAGGGCGAACAAAGCTTCAGGTAAGTTGTCTGATAGCTTGACTTTGCTCTAGTGGTTTTAATCTTACACCATTGGATTTGGGTAATATTATACATGCCAGATCTTGGAAAGAACCTGAACCATTGACTAACTTGTGTTCCAGGCTGTCAAGAACAAGTACGCAAGCAGCAGGCTAATGAGGATCAGCCTCATCCCTCAGCTGAAGTCTGCTGTTGTAAATGACATGGCTGCTGCTCTGCTCCCAGAACATAAACCCTGATGTGTGATTAGACTGATTCTTAATCTGCTGCACTTTATTTTTTAACTTGTTTTTTTTGTCTTTAAGTATCTATCGTGAGATGGCCTTTTTAGACTGCTGCTTTTAAGTACATGTAAATATTTAAATTTGTACAAATAAACGTTTTGAACCATCTTAAACATCACCTGTAGTCAAAGTACTAACTTTAAATGTGAACAGGAGTATAATGCATTTTATAAACAACAAATAGTTGTGCTACAGTAACATTATGGGCCAGCCATTTCATTAAGACATGTAATTTTACCTTGAAATTAAGTACAGTATAATGGTCAAGTTTATTGGCATGTACTGCGTGTTGACTTTTCTGTAGGGTTTTACAGCCCTGTGTTCCTGAACAAATGGCATGTAGTCTCGCCAATGCTTATTGACCAACTGGTTAAGTTGGCAAAGCTACAAACACCTAGGCCCAAGCTATGGTTAATTAGTAAGGAAAGTAGTATTTCCTGTCCAGCTAGGGCAGGATGGGAAAGAGGCCGGGTTGAGTGTTTATGCAAAAATCACTAACGTCTTTAATTACATGAAATGCAGAGTAACTACATTAGTACATGCTTTAATTTGCCATAATGCACAAATGTATTTTCCACCATACAGGACCACAATTACCTATGCCTGTAAAAAAGATTCCAATGTTTTAGGGCTCTATTCAATCCATAGTGCTGCAGCTCTTAGACAACATTCATGGTAAACGCTTCATGACGGCTCAATTGGAAATTAATACAGCTCTTCCACGCTACTTCGGTGATATGGCTTGAATCCAGCCCTTAATGAGTGATTTCATAAATGGAGAATGCAAAGCTGTGGAAAACATGATCAATGGAATTCATCTTTTACTTTCACCTGAAAGGACAAACTCCATATAGTCTGACCCATACTGTGCACTAAAATCTACATAAAAAGCACAATTTTAACAGTGGACTTATTCCTAAATGTGAAAATGTACATACAGTATACCTAAAATTTTATAACAGGCATTTTAGATCCATGTGAAAATATTCTCCAGTAACTGGGCCCATCTCTAGTTTGGCAACCTTTAAAAATCTCCAATTATTAGCTGTGGCAGGAGTGACCAGTCTGTCCAAGTTAATACCTGTAGCTAATGATAAAGTGCTTATAAACCAGACAATACACTAAGTACAGTGTGGCCCAAGAGTTCTAGGGATATCACTTGCATTTTGGAAATAAGAGCAGGGGATTCCTGAAGGTGTACCTATTGAAAGTTACACTGTATTTCCTTTTCCCACAAGTGATTGCATCTGTTTAGCTGACCATTAACAATTGGCATTTTTTTTGAGCACTTGGTTATCAAACCCATTTGATTTTTATGGTGAAATGCATTGCCGAAGTTTATAAAATCACAGTGCAATGAACTATTAATGTCCATTTGATGTAAATGTCTTGTCAACATATTTTGTTTATAGCCAATACATCTAAATTCAGCTTAGCAGCACAAATCCCCTTTAAACAATTATCTGAAACAGACAGTGGCTTCTTGGAAACAACCCATAATTCATGTTAAAACCCTTTCATTTCCAAAATGAGAAATATGAAAAATGTAGTTACAACCTGGTTCCACATATCACGCATATAATTTATATGCATCCAAAATATCACCTTATAACCATAGCGAAGTGAAAAAGGGAGGGAGAATGTAGAAAGCTATATAAATACAATAAATATTTGTTCAGTGCTCACAGGGATTGTGTAGCTATTTGCCCTCCGATCCTCAAAAAAATAGAACTTCATTGCAAGCATGACACTCGTCTGTCCAGAATAACAGGAAGTTACATCCAGAAGAAGGCTACAATGCAGGAGTGGTGAAAAAAATGTCAGTTTCTTCTCTCATAAAATCTCTGTTTTGTAGCTCTATCTTCTCCAGTCAGTAGAGCTGTGTACTTCTCTTCTGGTGATTGACAGTCAGCTGTTATTCATGCAGCTCCTAGATCTTGCTGACGTAGTTGTTGGGGAACAGGCCTTGCTTTGCCCGTAGCCTCCCCGTCCACCAGCCAGAAGCATCTGATCAAGAAGAAAGACTTAGCTTACAATGGGACCAAAGTGTTACATTTTTAAGTGTGAAAGAGTTAAAATGCAAATGTTTTATGCAACCCGCACCAACCAAAATCCAATCATTTTCCCTTTGTGCGATGATGTGATTTCTGCCTCCTGTGTATTTACCTTCCTTGATGATGTCGATGACGTCGTCTGCATTGAAGCTGAGCTCATCTGTGTCCTGAGCATCATAGGCATAAAGGGCTTTGCACTGGGGCACCTGGGGCTTGGGTTTGGGGGCAGGTTTGGGTCGCCCCCCCCCTGGGGGTGGTCTACTGACCGACTGTCTTTGGACACTGAGGAATAAAGAGAAAGACAACAGGAGCGAGCCTTAGTTATCAAAGAAAAGAAAGTCTCCTATCCTTCATTGTGACACTATTCTACTGGCTGACTAGAACACTACAGTCAGGCATTAGGAAAGCTGGTGATTGTGTGGCTTTAGCAAAGGATGTGAAGTTATCGATATTGGAATGAAAGAACATACCATGTGAGTTTGTGTGGTAGTTATTATTGGATTGGTTTGTGCTTACTCCATTGTTTCTTTCAAAGACACCTGACTAAATAGAATTTGATATGCACAGTTTCACCACAAGATGGCGAGCCATCCCATAGATTCGTCTCGGTACAACTATGTACAACACTATTGATGCCTTTCCATTTAGGATTTACCCCAGTGTTTTACCCAGAAGGCTCAGACTTTTCTGTTTCCATTTACGCGGGCTGGCACCTGTGTCTCACTGGGCCCTGACTCCGGCAGACCTGCTCTGCATGGGAGCCAAGGCAAGGCCCTGGGTACTTTTCAGCTGGTACTTACAGTAGATAACAATGGCTAACAGTGAATTTTAACACCTTCTCGTAAAGCAACAGTTTTGAAAGATGCAGAGATGGTTGATTATGCGCATCACAAGTCTTTAGTGTCATACTAAAGACTAGTTATTGTGGAAACACAATAACACTAGAGCTCACATTAGCATAACACACTGGTAACCCCCATGGTGTGGGGGTAAGTCTCATTGGAAATCACCACATGGTATTGTGGAGTGTAAAACACTGGAAAGTTGTTTGTAAATACAGTGAATTAACTTGAGAAGGCTAGAGATGGAAAAACACACAACCCCTTCATGAAGTCAACCAATAAGCAATCTATCACACCAAAGAAATCACCAATAAAAAAGTAATATCTTGCTTCCCCAAGATATGTATCCAGGATATCTCAAAACCATTGAGATGTACCCAATGGAGGTTTTCCATGTTAACTAACACCAAACCCAATTTTGGGAGAAAAAAGTAAGCCCAGTAATTTGCAAGCAGTGGGATTTAGCGATATAATATGACAATAGATTCCATGACAATAGATTCCATATCAGGAATCCATATCATGCCTTTGAAGGTATAATTCTGGAGCAAAATAACTCTTCAACAACAGAATGATTGACAGCATGTTACTGGGCTCAGACTTTTTCCAGTAGTTTCATCCAATCAGATGATAGGGTTTGCCTTCTTCTGATTCAACATTAGCTGTAAGAGAGATGTCTACAAGCAAGAAGGTGAGCATCTAGCTACAGGAGAGCCAGAGATATGCACATCATGCCAGTGAGCTGCGCCTGGCTTGGCTAAGGCCTGAACCATCACCCAACACACCGCAAACACTGACTCACATTCCTCCATTCGAAGCTGTCCGGGCGCCTCCATTACTATAAAGGAATACATCAACCAAGTTAGTGTGTGTGTGTGTGTGTGTGTGTGTGTGTGTGTGTGTGTGTGTGTGTGTGTGTGTGTGTGTGTGTGTGTGTGTGTGTGTGTGTGTGTGTGTGTGTGTGTGTGTGTGTGTGTGTGTGTGTGTGTGTGTGTGTGTGTGTGTGTGTGTGTGTGTGTGTGTGTGTGTGTGTGTGTGTGTGTGTGAGACTGCACCATACTCATCCTCAGTATTTACATGTTTATGTAAGAGCAAACATATCTGTATAGTAAGTCATTATAGTTATCAGTCCTTAGGGCTGTGGATTGGGATGTAATCAGGGCTGTTGGTGCCAGTACTCACCCTGCCGCCCCCTGGTCAGGGACCTTCAGACAGTCCAGGTTTGGCTGGTTGGGCTTAGGATGGTTGCTGCCTCTCTCCTTCATATTGACGTTGTTGGGCAGGAAGGGGCGGGACCCATTGCCTGTTGACGGAGGCCTCTGATTGGAATGCTGTGAGGCGTTCCTCTGATTGGCTATGTGATTGGTGTTTTTCGGACCACCATTCTGATGGGCAACTGTGACAAAGAGGACGATGGTTGTCATCAAGTGTTGCTAACTGCTTTATTATGTACAGGGGTGAGGGCCTACATCAGCTAATGATTATTCTACCTGGAGGCCCAGGGGGAGCCCGTGTGGGAGTGTTCAGATGGGTTCTGGACACGCTGGAGCGACTCTGAGTGAAGCTCTTCTTGGTGGGACCTACAAAGGGGACTCTAAGTCAGTAAACAGCATGTTTCAGACAACACTAAGAAAACACCATGTCGATTGAATCCTGATGTGGAGGGATGGTACACACTACTCCTGTAATACTCACGTGTGTTCTTGGGCAGACCGGCTCCAATGCTGACCTGCAGCGTCTTACTGGAGGGCTTTGTGACAGCCACGTCCCCCTGGCCCTGGACAAACATCACCTGTCTGGAGCCGCCTCCACTCAGGAAACCCCAGTTCTCCTTCTTCAGCTTCAGCTCCAGTCTGAGAGACAGAGCAGAGAGCATCTCCCTTACAACCACTGACTCAAACCATCCACTGGAAACTGCCAGAGAAATGACATCTGTTATCTCAGTACCAAATCAAAAGCAGTATTTCCAGAACTACCCCAGAGTATTGTAAATAATGTTGATCAAAGCTTTGTCTACTTCCACTACACCCATATATCGCACTGTCTGTTTAAAGGCATGTTTGTGTTTACAGCACGTACGTGGTGCCAAACTTGAGCGGCAGCTTCCTCTGGGTCCTCTCCTCGAACCTGCGGGCCAGCAGGCTGATGAACTCGGTCTTAAAGGTGCACTCCAGCAGGCTGTCATACTCCTGCTCATGCAGGATCAGCAGGTCGTCCTGCATCGTGCTGAGGAACAGGGACAGACCAATCAGTTGGGACTGGGAAGCAACTTTGTGACATGCACTGTAATGTGACAGATATTAAGTTTAATCAAGTTTGATTTGAAGTTTGAACTGATATGTTGGAGGAGAGTGATTGTGAATTCGACATTCGATTCTATTGTCACAAAACATAGTACATCTGCATGTAAACGCCAAACGCTCCAGATGAATTATTTTATTTTACCAGGCAGGTCAATTAAGAACAAATTCCCTCCTGAATGACGGCCATTTGTTTTGTTGAAGTCACCAGTAAAGACAAATAATACTGACAGCATCAGCCCAGAGGTCAGGTCAGGTCAATTATTATGACCCACATTACTTCATGACCCACTAAGCTTGATATTTGCATATAACCAGCGAGAGGCAACGCAGGAGGTAAATAAGGAGAAAGGGAAACCTGTTCCTGCAACTCACACAGCGATGCACTGTTTCCCCCCCAATGAACTAAAGTCTTCTCCAATGAGCTTTTCATATTACCCACAACCCCCCACTCAATCACACAGACTCAAAAGCCACGTCTGTGCCTCTACAAAGTCTTCTACAATGTCATGTGCAACATTCAAACAGATAAGTACTGAACATCAAGCTATATGATAATACAAGTCCTACAATTACACTCATAATCCAGTTGAGTGTTAAACACAGCTTTGACCAGTCAAGTGTTTTCTCTTTCTATTGTCCTCACTGATTATATGCTAATGTCAAGCTTAGTGGGTCTCGGAGTAATGTGGGTCGTAATAATTGACCTGACCTCTGGGCTGATGCTGTCCGTATTATTTGTCTTTACTGGTGACTTCAACAAAACAAAATGGCTGTCATTGTAAATAAGAATTTCTTCTTAATTGACCTGCCTGGTAAAATAAAGGCGGAATAAAATAATTACTCTGAAGCGTACTATGTAGTTGTGTTGAATGTGTATTCAAATAGCCTTTACACTGCCGCACACACAGGAGCAGACATATACAAGAGGTTTTTTATACTCCATGTGTGACATTTTAAGGAACATGGGGACTTGAGTGATCGTACTTCCAGACTTCGTAGCTTTTACATTTCTGCACATAGCTGTAGCTTAACATGTTGGGTTTCGGTGAGCTGACAGAACAATCTCATGTGTAATGGGGGGCTGATTCCTGAGCTGTTTATCAAGTTTCTTATTGAGACTCAGTGAGTAGTATCTTTTGTACTTGGAAATACAGAAACCCAGATACCATGAATGTACAACCGTTTGGATGACATCACTGACAAGAACAATAGTCTCTATGTACAGTACATTGTGCATCTATTTGTGACCGCTGGTGAAAAGTGTTACACTTTAACTAGCTGGCTTTGCGAGGCCTTGAGTCTGCTGGTCCTGTGTTTTCTTACTGCGTTAAGGGGAATAAACACTAAACAGTCAGTATGGGGCTAGGCAGACCCTGCCAGCATCTCCTGGCGCCTAGGACCTGGGTCATAATACCTGAGAGACACAGCCAGAATCTTCTCCACATCAATCCGCCTCTTCAGTACCTCGGTCACCTGACCTTTCTCAGGGCCCTGCTTCACCTTTTCTCTCCCAATCAGGTACATACACTTCGGGGTCAGGATCAAGTCTCTCTTAATGCCCTGGAAACACATGGACAGAGAGGAGACAAATGGTCATTGGACTAACAATATCAGAAACAAACAAACAGAGAATTCTGCTGCTCAAGACACCCACTTTGAAGCGTCGGTCGTATTTTGTGACTTTGTCAGCGAAGTCAATCTTTTCCCTCTTGGCCAGGAACTGTCGTAGCTCAGGCCTGTCGTCCATACCCAGGTAGTCCCCTACAAAGTTCCTGTTGAGGCTGTGTCTCCTCCGATCCTTCCTGTTCACCAGCAGGTCAGAGGCTGGGGACAGACACACAGGGACAGGCAGTCAGACAAGGATGCATACATACAGTCTCAATTCAGTTCATTTTCAGAAGCATTAGACCTAGAAGCATTAGAACCTTGATACTATTTGACATCTAAGTTTTAATATTAGTCATGACGATTAGGCTATTTAGTTATTTTCAAAACATGATTGTCACTCACCTTCCTCCCTCATCTGAACGTACTTCTTGCGGGCCACATACTTGCGCCAGGCTTTCTGGATGGCCCTGGCGTGGCTGTCAAACTTACGTTCCCTTGTCTCCTCCAACAGGAAGAGCTGCAGAAAGAGGCACAGATATGAAAACATTTATACCTGAACAACCTGTGACAGCAAAACATACTGGGCCTACCTCAGTGTTGACACACCCAAATACAATGACAGGGATGACTGTACAGACATACTGGGCCTACCTCAGTGTTGACACACCCAAATACAATGACAGGGATGACTGTACAGACATATTGTTAATGCCTGAAGAAATCTGAATATACAAACATTCCAAGTTCCAAGTTGTCAGGTTTTTTCAGATTCCATGCCTAATACGCTATTTTCTCCAATGTCCAGGCTCATGCGTACAGATAGTAACAGTACTATGGGTGGGTGGGCCATCAAGTCCTCAGCCCACCCTGGCTCAGCTACCTCCCTCTCATTTCCTAATGGCCCCCCAGACACCCAGCATCAAATCTCCCCAACCCTGTCCCAGACTAAATATCATGCCCACTCACACATGCCCAATGCAGCCCTGGCACTGCCACACCCCTGCCACAGGCCACACAGGCTCGGTCATGTCCTATCACTTTACATCAAATTACCCTTTAGTTACTAAACACATTCAGACTAGATCTGAATGTCAAATCAAATTCAAATCCAAGTTTATTGGTCACATGCACATGCTCCTCAACGCTCATCAACAATTTGGTAAATAACAATATCGATCAAAATGTTAAATTTAAGATTTGTTTTAAATAATAACAAGTATGTGTAGTAAGTTCACAATAGAACAAAAAGTATGATTGATTTAACTAAATTCATGTTTATACATGTTAAAATAAAATGGGGAAAAAAATCAATAGTGAGGATAAGAATGACCATGAAAGGAAGGAGATGACTGTTAAAGAGACTGTGGAGCCAGTGTTTAATCTGGGCTGGGAGTGTGTTTAATCTGGGCTGGGAGTGTGTTTAATCTGGGCTGGGAGTGTGTTTAATCTGGGCTGGGAGTGTGTATAATCTGGGCTGGGAGTGTGTATAATCTGGGCTGGGAGTGTGTTTAATCTGGGTTGGGAGTGTGTTTAATCTGGGCTGGGAGTGTGTTTAATCTGGGCTGGGAGTGTGTTTAACCTGGGCTGGGAGTGTGTTTAATCTGGGCTGGGAGTGTGTTTAACCTGGGCTGGGAGTGTGTTTAAGCCATCCAAACCTTTAACTCTGAGCAGCATCTGACAGTGTCACACCTCTGACAGACAGTGTCTCACAGGGCAAACCATTAACACCTTGTGAGACAGTCTACTCTGAAGAGAGAGTGATTCTACTCTTGGCCTGGACTCAAACTATGTCATCTAATAGCATGAAGAGAAAAAAAATGCTTTAGCCATGTACTAATGACTTTGTGTCAGCGTCTTATCAGAGGGAGGTTTGTTTTGAGAAGCCTGGCAGCTGGGTAATCGCAGGGTCCGCCCCGTGTGATATTTGTGTTTCATAAGCACACCTCAGTCGCATGGGCTCAGGAGGGCAATGTTGGAGAAGGGGGGGTGGGAACTTGGCAGTCTGCTGCTGGAATCACACAAGGCCTGATTCAGGACTATGTAATGTATCTTCATGTATGTGTGTACAGATGTCAATAAGTGATCTCACGGCTAGCCACAAGCACATCTTTCATTGGAGCAGTGGGAAAAAGTGCAGTTACGGTGGAAAAAACACCCTCCAATGTCCCACCACCTCCTTGACTATAGCCTCGCACTGGAGTATGAGTTCCAGTGTAGTGTTGACTCAACAGCTCTGACATGGGCACCAGAGCTGGGTCTAACCCCCTCCTTCCTGCTCCCCAATCACAGATATACTGACATGTTTCTGAATACTACAGCCTTTTATGGTGTTCAGTCTAAAAACGACTGAGTCTTGGATTTCTCTCCCTGACAACAGAATCATTACATGGCGACGCACATGTCAACAACACCATGGCAGCCTGTAGCCTATGAGAGATCTAATTCTACGCCTGTTCTAACCTGTTAGAAGAACGTTAGGTAGGTGGCATTTTCATTGGACAAAGGCAGGTTGGTGGTACAGGGGCGGTCACAGAGGTGTGGTCTAAATGTCTGTAGGCAGGTCAGAGAGGGGTGGTCTTACCGACTCAGGTGCTTTGATGAAGACCTTTGTGCGTCCAAGCTGGAACTGGTCCTGGTCCATGTTGACTGCACGTAGGAGATGAAGAACACCCTGCTTCTCATCTCCACGCCATGTAGGCCACGACTCCTTAGTCAGGATGGCATACCTGAGGAACATAATGAGGGAGAGAGAAAGATAATTAGATGAAGACAAAGAGGAGAGAGGGAGATTGAGAGAGAAATCCACAACCAAACCCTCGTTTTGAATTTTGGACATGTTGTTGCAGCGTATGAGCAATGTAAGGCCTATGCCAGGTGTACAGGAGCGGTATACTATTGCTATCTCTGTCCTATATGATGCAATGGAGATGAAAGAGGTCTGAGGGGCATTAGGAAAATACATTCACCACAAGTCTAACAATACAATAACCAAACTCTAAACTCAGCCGTGCTTTTTCACAATGACTCTTATACAGTATGTGTATGATATAGTAAAGCCTACAACAGAAGCCCTGAGCTCTCCCTGTGTTCTATAGCAGTGGTTCTCATCAGGAGGCTCAGCACACAGCCTGTTCCTTCGAGCCTGCCAACACGAACATTAGCAAAGTGAGCACTTCCTGATTGCCTGCAAAAGCCGACCCTGTGTCCTTTTCCTGAGAGAGATGAGCGAGAGACCGCCCTACCCTATACTACCGACTGGGATAGGAGCATACAAAACCAACCGCTGTCATTCTGGGAGGGCAGGGCAAATTGTGACACACGAAAGTGACTCATACATATATATATTCTTAATTCCATTCCTTTACTTGTGTGTATTGGCTATATGTTGTGACATTGTTAGATATTACTTGTTAAATATGGCTGCACTGTCAGAACTAGAAGCACAACCATTTCGCTACACTCGCAATAACACCTGCTAAACACGTGTATGTGACCAATCAAATGGATTTGATATACACTGAAAGTGTAGAATTCATTCATTCCTTTATGCCACTCTCCCCCAGAAGGAAGGGCCTTACCTGTTGAGGAACTTCCTGAAGACTCTGCGGTAGGCATAGCCAGCACGCCTCACCCTGATGTTCTCCTTCAGGCCCAGGTACTCCACTTGGTGCTTTACCCTGAGGAAGAAGAGAGAGGGGAATACAGGGTCAGTCTGGCTGGGATGTATGAAGAAGGTTGGTCAGGTGCCTCAACCAACCCTTCACCACAAAGATATAGCAGTGAAGACGTTTATCTGTCAGCATCTACCTTCCTCCATTTTTAAGATAAATCTATATAGATCAATTGTAT
Source organism: Oncorhynchus gorbuscha (assembly GCF_021184085.1). Lineage (NCBI taxonomy): Eukaryota > Metazoa > Chordata > Actinopteri > Salmoniformes > Salmonidae > Oncorhynchus > Oncorhynchus gorbuscha. The sequence goes on from NC_060176.1 coordinate 16,152,685, forward strand.
TTTATAAGGAACCTTATGGTGGGGCTATAAAATCATTAATATTTTCCAACACTAAGGATACCGTAAGGTACTAAAGAATCTCTTTATGCACCCAGGCTTCCTGTGAAAACAGCAGTTCCGGTGCTAATTAGGCAGTCCGACCTGAGCCTGAGCCTGAGCCTGAGCCTGAGCCTGAGCCTGAGCCTGAGCCTGAGCCTGAGCCTGAGCCTGAGCCTGAGCCTGAGCCTGAGCCTGAGCCTGAGCCTGAGCCTGAGCCTGAACCCAGCTCACTGCTGCTCACAACAGGAAGGCCATTAGGCCCAAACACAGCACCCTGCATCAGTACATCTCGTACCCAGCCAGGGAGGAAAGGGAAGGAAAAACAGAGGGAGTTAGAGTAAGAGTGTCTCAGAGACTTCCTTCATCACCCAGTCTTAAAGAGGCCAGAAAAGAGAAATACAGTATGATTCAACAAGCAGACCTAACAACATTGAGTTGAGTAATGGGATATCCTGCTCAATATCAATTGACAATCTCCAGAACAAACTGTAAATGATGTAATAAAAAACGCTTTAGTTTGACACACATCTCAAAGACTGTGTGTTTTGCAGTTCCCTGACATTTCAGTGTTCAGACACTCACCGGCTCTCCTCCCAGTCCTTGGGCTTCTTGGTCTCATTGGGTTTGATGCAGCGGATGTAGTGAGGGGTGCACTTCATCAGCGTCTGGACCAGGTCATTCGCTTGTTTCTGAACGGAGAAGGAGGAGGAAGAAGAGGAGGAGGGAGAGGATGAAGAATAGTTTGTGTTTAAAACATATCAACTGTATCTACATGTTGTTGATGAATCCCTGTTTGTACTCCAAGCTGTAGTGTTCAAGGACACAGCACTGACGCGACTGATTACAAGGTGGTATCTTTGTGCTTGAAAGATACTGATGCGTGTCAGAGAGAGAACCTGAACCCTGATTAAAACTGTCATCGCTAGAACACAGCGACGACACTAAAACAACACTGGAGTGAATGAGCTTTTCATCCCCAGGCTCTGGATTTGCACCTGACAGAGAGTGATAAGGTCAGGTAGCCGCGTGGCCCACAGATACACCCATGTCACTGATGTACGGCGTACAAACACACGTCTCACAGCAGCTCAACACACCTTGATTTTACTGCCCGCTGTCGTCGGCCGGCCTTTCTTTTCAGCGTTGAGGTTATCTGGAAACAGGGCCCTGATGAAAGCTCTGTAGAGGAGAACCAGGGTGTAATAAGGACTGATAGACAACATTGGCAACGTATATAGAAGACCAGGCTAAGACTGTTCTCCACTTGAGTTTTCTTAGAAGCAGCAAACTCAGGTCTGTGGAATCTCTGCGCTGGCTGCCAGTGGCTCAGCTCACATTGTTGTTTAGCTTCAGGGAACTGAGCTGAAGTTTGAATAACTGTGGTTTTAGCTGCTCTCCTGCCAAACTGTGACTTTTACTTCCTCAAAAATGTGCATTTTTATTGCACTGACTGGAAAGTTATTACCAGCAAATATGGTATTTTCTTTAAACTCATTCCTTGTAATCATGCTACAGTCAGAATGTCCTCACTCACAACATGGTCTCTAAACCCATGATGGATGTGTGCTGGTCAGAATGTAGCACATAGTTGCCAGCATTCCAGAACCTCAAGAACAGTTCTGATCTCAACCTTTCTGTTTATCACTTGAAGTGCTCAAAGTGCTCATTTTGCAGTCCTCAAATAAACCTGTTGTAAATAACAACAAGGTTCAAGTTCAAGAAATCTACTGCTTAAGGAATTACTTACTTGTTGTTGACAAACATACTAGTCAAGTAAAAACAAATACAGGGACAGTCAGGACACAGAATGTGCAAACGTTTACACACGAGGGCTACCATCTTTCCCTGCAGGAGTATTTGTCTGGTCTTAAACTTTTTAATCAAGGCCATGGGGACATAAGGGAGGATCAGTGGGCTTTGTGTGTGCAGATGAACCAGCAGAACACTAACAATGTCCAGCTGACTATAATGATATTTTCTTTCTTCTCTGAGCAGACCTGCTGCGCTAAGGAATGAGGCTCCTTTCCCTCCACACATTGTCTGTGTGTCTATAAATGTGTGTGTGTGTCTAAGTGTGTGTGTGTGCGTGCGTGCGTGTGTGTGTGTGTGTGTGTGTCTATAAGTGTGTGTGTCTATAAGTGTGTGTGTGTGTGTCTATAAGTGTGTGTGTGTGTGTGTGTGTTTGTCTATGAGTGTGTGTGTCTATAAGTGTGTGTGTGTGTGTGTGTGATCACGTGTCTGAATGGGGTTTGGGGGTCTTGGCATGGCCCACCGTGCAGGCCCCCCTGCAGGCTACACACAAAAGGGCTTTAGAGACTGTGGAGGCTGTTTGCACAGATGGCCACTGGCGGCACAAAGGAGGCCCAGGAACGTACAAGACAGGCAGGGGAGTCTACTCCTCAATGCGGCTCCCTAAGGAGACAGTAAGACACTCGCCAGACCTTAGAAGTCCTGAGCAAACCCCCAAGAGAGGGGAGAGCACCTCCAGCCCTGCACACGCCTATTGATCTGCCTTTTCCAGCTGCACTAGTCCTCTGCAAGTCTCCTTCAGATGCATCCATTCATATAGATCATAATAGAAGATGTCTCTTTGTGGATCTCTAAACAAAATGCAGGGCCCGGTCTCAGAAAGAACAGCTAGCTGCATATGCTCTCTAATGCTCGCATAAGTGATGAGTGACTTACATTTCGCTGCTTTGCATCAACTCGATGAGGTCACTGAAGAGGACGTCACGGTTCCTCTCACAGAAACCCTCTGCGTCGTAGGACACCTGGAGGAGAGATGTCAGAGGGTTAGTGACGATCACAGCACACAGTTAACCCATTCAGATAGCAGTTAGGGTACCTGGACTGAGCAGAGGGTACTATCAAAATTAACTGAGAGAATGTTAAGAGCAACAACAAAGAATTCATTGACAAAAGAGAAACGATTGATGACAGGTTCTCTGCAAGACCACCAATGTTGCATTGTTAAGCTTGCTTCCCAACTACAGCTATAGATCATCGGTATAACCAATATAGTCTGGGGTAGTACTGTAGGAATGTTCTAAGCCATGATGACTTAGGACCAGGACCCCTCCAAGCCATTATGACATGGTTAATTAGGACTTGTGGCATGCAGATTGTACCAGGCGGAGACACCAAACACATCTGAAGCACACAGCACAGACCGTGAGAATGAAAGGGTGAGAGAAATGGAGAAAGAGTGAGAAAAGGACTGGAAAAAGATAAATAGATGACATGAGAAGAAGAAAGAGCACAACAGTGTGAAAGATAGAGACGAGAGATGAGAGGAGAGATGAGAGGAGAATAGAGAGGGATAAGGAGAGGAGAAGAGAGAGGGATAAGGAGATGAGAGGAGAGAGGGATAAGGAGATGAGAGGAGAGAGGGATAAGGAGATGAGAGGAGAGAGGGATAAGGAGATGAGAGGAGAGAGGGATAAGGAGATGAGAGGAGAGAGGGATAAGGATATGAGAGGAGAGAGGGATAAGGAGATGAGAGGAGAGAGGGATAAGGAGATGAGAGGAGAGAGAGATAAGGAGATGAGAGGAGAGAGGGATAAGGAGATGAGAGGAGAGAGGGATAAGGAGATGAGAGGAGAGAGGGATAAGGAGATGAGAGGAGAGAGGGATAAGGAGAGGAGAAGAGAGGTATATTGCAGTGTTGCAGACCTTGCCAGCGTAGTGGTGGATGATGAAGCCTTGGTTCCAGCTGTTGAAGTGTTCATGGGAGTTGATGGCCACCCTCAGCTTCTGCAGCATGGTCTGGTCTGCCCCCTCGCCCACCGCGTGCATGGTGGCACACACGTCATCCAGGATACTCATGATGCCAGGGGGGTTCTGGGAGGAGAACCAAAGAGATGAGCACAGAGAATAACCTCAGCCACAACACTAAAACATTAACACATCCCCCATGACCATCTATGATTATAACTGACGATGCAAACTTTCTCCACACACTAGACACTCTTTCTGAATTCCACATAAATACATGTCATGTCAATGTCATGGATAGGCTAAAGTGGTAAACATGGGTTACAGTGTTCGTTGTGTACTCCACCAGCTCAAAGCATAACAGTAGAGCCAATTTATAATTAGCTACCGCGTTGCATCCCAGAACATCACACACCCACACACTGAATGATGTCATCACAACACACACACACACAGCTGCTGCCCTATCTGGCTCCACGCTGTGTCCATGGACACGGCGGCCAGTGGCCTTAACTAGGGACAGTAGTTGCAGTGTCTCTGGCTCTTTAGTTGTGGCAAAGTCACAAACAGAGAACACAGGTTTCTGTCACTAGTGTAAATGAAGCTCTGGTGAAGTTGCCAGTCACAGATGTAGCTAACTGGACTTGGTCTAAAACAGAGTAGTCAGAGACTGGACACAGACTCCCTGCTTGGCTGCCTCAGATCACAGCTTGTTTAAGGGTCGCCCTTGTTGTGGATTTCATGGATTAAGCCTCTCAGCGGGACGGATAAATCAAATTAAGAGGCATGTCGGCACGTTTGAGGATGTTAGACTGCCGGTCATGGGAAGAGTGGGGAGGCTTCAGTGGCCCTACTGTAACTCAATTGGCGTGTTTGCTCTTATTTGGAGCATTATGATGGCAGGCATAACAAACTACAGATCTATCTAAAGCAGTTTCACAACTGTTTCCTGTTATCCCATTTATATGTGACTTCAAGGTGTGCATTAAATTAATAGTGGGCACTGGGCACTGACTCTACTTACCAGTTTGCTCTCAATGAGATCGCAGACGATCTTATTGTTAAAGTATTCAATAGGAGTCCACCGGATGCCTTCTTGTACATACTCCTCCTAGAGAGAGAGGGGGGAGGAGAGTGATTGGTCTGACGATGATTCTCTACTTAAACATGAGACAAGTAGCTTCTGCTGGTGAAAAGGTGTGAGAACAATGAGTGAAAAAAGCCCAAAACATTACCTGCTCAGCTTTAAGCGTGAGCTCAATGAAGATCTGCTGCAGTTTCTCATTCACAAAGTTGATGCAGAACTGCTCAAAGCCATTTTTCTACACAGAAAGAGATGGTGTGTTAGTGATAAACCAGAGAGGCTGTGACAGTGAGGTCATCCATACAGACACAGAGAGCTGGGGAACTCCTCTGGGCTTCCTGAATGGGCCATGTTTATGAGGTGAGGATATCTACCAGTCAGCCTGGCGTGGCTGGAGGAAAACATCTACACAGTATTTTACACCACAATAGACCTGGGACCTGAGACTAATGTTTTATGTAAAGAAACCCAATATATCCCATCTCAGGTCGTCTGAGCACTAACACAGGAGGTTTATTTTCTCTGTGCTTTGTTGGTAAAAGGCCTGTGTATTAACATAAGGACTGTGGACGGACCCAACCACTGTTTAGATAACAGTTGTATGCTATCTAAACTTACAGCTTTACATTAGCTCATGTTAGGTATCAGAGGACAGGTACATCATGGTTTGAGGCTGTCGCCACGCTACGACACTGAAGCTGTCCCGTTTCATTATTTAATCAAGGCCAGTCCTTTTCAGGGGGCATCTGTGAGACCCCCAATAATGCAACCTAAACACACAGCTAATCAGATTAGAAAGGTCCATTAAAGAATGCTGTCCCAATCAAGAGATGGGACATAATCCGGACACTTTACAAAATCGGTCTGGTCCTCTGTCTTTAAGCTGTGTAACTACCCAAACTTTACTATGATTACTGCGATGTAGTGACCATGTATCACCTTATGCTATGATTTCCAAATGTAAATCACAAAACACAAAAGGGCAAATCTACAGAAAACTTACTTGGAATATTTCAAATCCATAGATATCCAACACGCCAATATTAAACTCTTGATGAACCTTCACGATGGCTTTGTTGATGGACTGAAACAGAAAAAAAATGCTTTGTTACATTTGGCCATTTATGAAGGGAGAGGACCGGGTATTATTCTAAAGGTCAACAGGTCATGGAGAAGGAGTGTCCATTCATACCTCTACTAGGAAGTCAAAAACACGTGAGTGCAAGGCCTTGGACAGGGCGTCCCGTGTGTAACACGCCTGCTCCACATTCAGTGTCACATCGATGGACTCCATAGAACTGCCCCACTTGCTGTCCATCTTCCTGCTGGTCAACTTCTCCTTCAGCCGCTTCTGGTCAATCCCCAGCAGAAACGCAGGGAAGGCCAGGACTGTAGAGAGAGAGACGAGAGAGAATGAAGAAAGAGACAGACAGATGTGTGGCACACACCCTCCTCATGAAACAAAACACCACTACATTCTGAATACGTTGGATCCAATAAATAAAGGGTTCAACAACAAAACGGAATACAATCAAGTCTGGTGATGACTCATTGCTCCCTCCTCCCTGCCATAGCCACAACAACTGGGTTCTCCTAGCAGAGGCCTGAGCATGTGGAGGGCCATTAGGACTCTCCTGAGAGCCCCTCCCTGCCTCATTACACTGAGTCACTTCCCCCAGAAGGAAACTGCTCTCAGTCTCTGGGTCTAACTCTGGGTCTGACGAATAGCCCCCGTTTGGGAAATGAGGGTGTGACTGACTGTACTCCATAACACAGCACAGGCCAAGTCTATCCTCAGGACCATGCTGCATCTCCTACTGTAGCTTGCCAATGCACTCTCCCTCAAAGAGGATATAGATAGTATCAATGATGAGCAGCCTATACCAAAAATAATGATCCATACCAGTCTGATGGATGGTTAGAGGTTTATATGTACAGTACAAGGGAGTGTTCTTTCTAGTGGATCTGAGGCAGAGATTTGTTTGGCTGAGCGTGAGCAGATGTTTATGCCGACTTGTGTTGGTGTGGTTTTATATGGGGCACCAGGGGTCTTGATATGTGAAACACATTGCAGTCAGACAGGAAGTGATATACAGGGGAAGAGGAAACGCAGACTCCACACAACACCGCTTTGTACCGTGGATAACCAGAGGGGCTACATTTCATCATTCAGCCTGGATGGGTGGCTGTGAGGCGGGCAAGGAAGTAGAGGAGGGAGGGAGGAAGGGGAAGAGAGGGGCGGGGGAAGAGTAGGAGTGGTGCAGGAAGAGGCTGCGTTTCTCTGAGTAATTTTAGTCTGTGATGTAATGTGCCCAGACCTTGAAAATTGTTTTTTATTTTCTCTGGTAATTCAGCGTGGCCTGGAGCTTGGCTGCAGCCCTGCATTAACACAATGAAGCTTCGGGGAGTGAAAACAGTCAGTGCAGTGTGCTGAGAAATGTGCTTCCTAACCTAACCCGTCCCATAAAGGGAAGCCCAGGACACTGGAGAGGAACGCCAGGGGGACATGCCAGTCTGCAGTCTGGAGACACACAGAGACAGTCTAACTGCATTTCAACCTGACCACTTTCTCCCTTCCCACATCCTGTTGACTCCCCTCACAGATGTGAAAGGACTGGATTGGTGCAAGTAACAAACTCTACCTAGCCCTCTACATAAACAAAGTTACAAGGGTTGGTACGTACACTCCTCGCTCTCAACAGCGGCGTAGTTCCCTGCTTCCCTGAAGTTGATGTTCCCAAGGTGCAGGACTCCGGCTACGATCTGCAGCACCAGGCCACGGTCCTCCCCTGAGATGCCAATCACCTCCATGGCATGCTGGTAGAGGACAGAGACAGAACAGGAGACATGAACCCGTGGATGAAACGTGTGTTTACTTACCTAAACCATGTCCTCTAATTACTCCTGTTGTGGTTTCACTGGTAAAACAAAAACAGGTGGAGTACAGGGTATAAAATGAAAACAGAGGAGAATGGAAGACAGACTGAGAAGAAGAGAAAGAAAGGCAGAGAGAGAGAGAACCATCACAATGGAAAGAAAGTAAACGTACCACAGTTTCCTGAAAATCGCTTTTGTCGTTGATGTCATCCACTTTGTAGGATCCAGACTGATTGAGGTAATTATAGTAATCTAGGCTTGTGATTCCAAGGCTGCTCTTCTGTTCTCCAGTTGCTCCCTCTATCAACTGCACAAACAGAAGACAGTGTTAGATGATTACACCTCTGTCAAGTAAGAACCTGTATACAGTAATTCTAGACTCAAAGTTCTACAGGAGCTTTCAACCAGTGAACTCACATCGTCTTTCCTCACATTTCTACATGTCAGAAGTCTTTTAGACAGGCAGCACCATATACACATGCTCATTAAGTGTTCAGCACCACACGTTTTACACCCAATTTAGAGTCATATGCTTTATTCTCCTTTCATGTGTCAAGAAAGTTGCATTATGGGAGTTTGACCACTGCCTCTCTTCCAGAGACCTCAAGTGGTACACAGTGAGAACAACCTGACCTGCTTTCAGGAGCCAATTGGCACTTGTTACTGTTAGTGTCCTGAATACTGAATTTCACTCATGGACACTGTGAGCCAATTTCTGTACACATTTCCCCAGTTCTAAAATGTGCATAAACACTCTTATTAAACAGGAAAATTATAAAAACACACCATGTTACTGGAGTCCCTCACCTGATAGAATATATGGAAGCTCCTCTCTCCAGGATTCCTCATGACGACGCGCGATTTCTCCAACAGGAAGTTGGAGATTTTCCCTCCATCTGGCTCGCCGCCGGAACTGAACTGGATCTCAAAGTATTTCCCCTGAAGGAGGAGAGTGTGGCGCTTTACTATCAGCGCAGGCCTCGCTAAAGCTAAAACCCAGACCTCTCCGAGCAGGAAATAACAACCATCAAATGAGTTGTACTTTGGGTGCACACCTGCAACCCAGTGGTGTGTGTGTACTAAGGCTTAACCTCTCTCTCTCTCTCTCTCTCTCTCTCTCTCTCTCTCTCTCTCTCTCTCTCTCTCTCTCTCTCTCTCTCTCTCTCTCTCTCTCTCTCTCTCTCAACTTGCTTTAGAGGGCCCTAAAAACGGCCTTTAAACCTCTTTCCAAGCTAACTAACTGTCTTTAAAGTATAGTATGTGTTTTTCTATGTGCATCTTTACTGGCAGTGGAGTTCCCACTCTTTTTGGACAGTGTGTCCCCACAGCCCTGGTAAACCATGCCACACGAGGCTAGCAGCCCCAGCCAAGAGGAGACAGGAGAAGGCAGTAAGACAGCTTATGAAAAGAGGAGCACAATGTAATTCACTATTTCCTTTTTTTCTCTTCTCTATTTGCACTGGACGTCCTTGTGTTTGCTTTGGTTCCGGAAACGACCGCGAAGCAACTTCAAATCATCAGGGCAGAACACAGTGCCAACCATATGATGTTAGGCGCCCCCATTCCGCTAATAAATAAAAGAGATTTGCAAAGACGTGGAACCCTTACAAATCTGCTGGAGTTGTTGTTCCTCACTGTCTTGGCGTTCCCGAAGGCCTCCAGGAGGGGGTTGGACTGGAGGATGATGTCTTTGACGTGCTGTGAGGGAGCAGACAGACAGTAGGCTCGTTTTAGTGTGACAGGTAGGGTATAGAGGTAGTGGGTAGGGAGACACTACTACACTCTGCAGTTATCCACATCCCTGCTGGCAGATCAACATGCACCGTCACCGTCTTCCACCCTCGCTCCGCTCTCATAGCGTCTGGAGCACATTATCTTTCCCATGAGCCATCTGCATATCAGGAGCCCATGAGTTTTAAATCAGCACAGTGTCGTGGAGACCGAACTATTATCCTCTCTATTATTGAATGCTTAAGTGAAGTGGTAGCATTTCTTGGAATCCTTTTGCATCCCTGAACTATTGTCCTCTATGAAGAAAACAAACTTTAGTGTAACAGCTTTTTGTACTTACCCCAGGGCTCAGTTAAACCTTACATATTTATGTAACTAATCAAACCGCTCTGTGAGAGCCACGTGAGACTTCAAAACACTTACAATTTCCAGGTTAAAAACACATGCTGTGTCTGTCACATCGATTTGCATGCATATGATTCAGGGGCATGGTAATCTGATATGCATCCTGCAGTCAGAAACCCATACAGGGTGACGATAATCAGAGACAACAACTTTGCTGTTCAGTCTGTCTGTTGGAGTAGACAGGGGTAGTGAAGTGACAGTCACTCACAAAGCATTACACACACACAAACACACACACACACATACACACCACAAGCACTTACACTTACCACAAGCACACAGGAGTTGGGGAGACCATGTGAATGAGACATGTGGACAGAGGGATTGACAAAGCTCAATGGGGCAGGAAGGGTATTGAGAGAGGTAGGGGGTTTCCAACACAATGGAGACCTTATTCAATAAAACAATAGAAGGGCAATTTCTGTAATATACTACATAGACCGCACATAGACTTATTGTAAATACATTCTTCAACAAACGTTACAAGCACACTTTTCAGTACATCTTAAAATGATTTAAAAGATGCAAGGCACATAAGACTCATAGCCAGTAACAATGCAGAACCATGTACTGCATTCAAAAAGTATTCAGAACCCTTCCACTTTTCCCCATTTTTTAAAACGTTATTCTAAAATGGATTAAATCATTCCCCCCCTCATCAATCTACACACAATACCCCATAACGACAAAGTGAAAACAAGTTTTGTTTGCAAATTTAAAAAAACAGAAATACCTTATTTCCATAATATTCAGACTAGAGGTCGACCAATTAATCGGAATGGCCGATTAATTAGGGCCGATTTCAAGCTTTCATAACAATCAGAAATCGGTATTTTTGGGTGCTGATTTCCGATTTAAAAAAAAATTGGCAGTGAATTTTTTACACCTTTATTTAACTAGGCAAGTCGGTTAAGAACACATTCTTATTTTCAATGACGGCCTAGGAACGGTGGGTTAACTGCCTTGTTCAGGGGCAGAACGACAGATTTTCACCTTGTCAGCTCAGGAGATCCAATCTTGCAACCATACCGTTAACGAGTCCAACGCTCTAACCATTGTACTCCACGAGAAGCCTGCCTGTTACGCGAATGCAGTAGAAGCCAAGGTAAATTGCTAGCTAGCATTAAACTTATCCTATAAAAAACAGTCAATCATAATCACTAGTTATAACTACTAATCCAGTTTAGCAGGCAATATTAACCAGGTGAAATTGTGTCATTTCTCTTGCGTTCATTGCACGCAGAGTCAGGGTATAATGCAACAGTGCCTGGCCCATTGCGAACGAATTTGACAGAATTTTACGTAATTATGACATACACTGAAGGTTGTGCAATGTAACAAGAATATTTAGATTTAGGGATGCCACCTGTTAGATAAAATACCGAACGGTTCCGTATTTCACTGAAATAATAAACTTTTTGTTTTTGAAATTATAGTTTCCGGATTCGATCATATTATTGACCAGAGGCTCGTATTTCTGTGTGTTATTCTTTTATAATTAAGTCTGATTTGATAGAGCAGTCTGACTGAGCAGCAGCAGGCCGGTAATCATTTGTTCATTCAGCTAGTTAGCTGGGTGTGCGCTAATACTGTTTCAAACGTCACTTGCTTTTAGATTTGGAGTAGTTATTCCCCTTGTGCTGCAAGGACCACGGCTTTTGTGAAGCGATGGGTAACGATGCTTCGAGTGTGGCTGTTGTCGATATGTTCCTGGTTCGAGCCCAGGTAGGGGAGAGGAGAGGGACGGAAGCTACACTGTTACACTGGCAATACTATAGTGCCTATAAGAACATCCAATAGTCAAAGGTTAATGAAATACAAATGGTATAGAGAGAAATAGTCCTATAAATACTATGTTAACTACAACCTAAAACCTCTTACCTTGGAATATTGAAGTCTCATGTTAAAAGGAACCACCAACTTTCATATGTTCTGAGCAAGGAACTTAAACGTTAGCTTTTTTACATGGTACACATTTTTACATGGCACACATTTTACATGGCACATACATGGCACATAGTGCATATTGGCACATATTACTTCCTTCTCCCACACTTTGTTTTTGCATTATTTAAACCAAATTGAACGTGTTTCATTATTTATTTGACTCTAAATTGATTTTATTGATGTATTATTTTAAGTTAAAATAAGTGTTCATTCAGTGTTGTTGTCATTATTACAAATGTTTCAAAATATTTAAAAAATCGGCCGATTAATCAGCATCGGCCTTTTAAAGTCCTCCAATAATCGGTATCGGCATTGAAAAATCATAATCGGCCGATCTCTAATTCAGACCCAATGTTATGAGACTCAAAATTGAGGGGCACACACTGGTCTATATAAGGTTCCACGGTTGACAGTACATGTCAGAGCAAAAACCAAGCCATGAGGTTGAAGGAATTGCCCTTAGAGCTCCGAGACAAGACTGTGTCGAGGCACAGATCTGGGGAAGGTTACCTTAAAATGTCTGCAGCGTTGAAGTTCCCCAAGAACACAGTGGCCTCCATTATTCTTAAATGGAAGAAGTTTGGAACCACCAAGACTCTTCCTAGAGCTGGCCGCCTGGCCAAACTGAGCTATCGGGGGAGAAGGGCCTTGGTCAGGGAGGTGACCAAGAGCCCAATGGTCACTCTGAAAGAGTTGCAGAGTCCCTCTGTGGAGGTGGGAGAACCTTACAGAAGGACAACCATCTCTGCAGCACTCCACCAATCAGGCCTTTATGGTAGAGCGGCCAGACGGAAGCCAATCCTCAGTAAAAAGCACGACAGCCCACTTGGAGTTTGCTAAAAGGCACCTAAAGTACTCTCAGACCATGAGAAATAAGATTATCTGGTCTGATGAAACCAAGATTGAACTCTTTGGCCTGATTGCCAAACGTCACTTCTGGAGGAAACCAGGCACCAAGCTTGTAGCGTCATACCCAAGAAGATTCTAGACTGTAATCGCTGTCAAAGGTGCTTCAACAAAGTACTGAGTAAAGGGTCTGAATACTTGTGTAAATGTAATCCTTTTTTTTGTAATAAATTTGCAAAAGAAATCTAAAAACCTGTTTTTGCTTTGTCATTATGGGGTATTATGTAAATTGATGAGAAAAAACAACAACAATTGAATCCATTTCAGAAAGGGCTGTAACGTAACAAAATGTCAATATTTTCCGAATGCAGTCATACACCCTTTTCCACATGACTCACTGAGAGCATGATAGCTAACATTAGCTTTGAACTTGAAACCTTAACTAATAATAATAATTCCAGGGTGGAAAAAGCACTACTAATCAGACAGAAAAAATGACTACCATCACAATTGCGTCTGAGTGTTAGCGTCTTGTGATCCAGTTTATATTCCTACAGACTGGAAATTCCAAGCCCTTTTCAGTGGGCCAATAATACCAGGGAGGCTGGCGGAGAGGGGTGGCTCGGGGACAGGGCATCTGCTGAGTAGGATGGGGGCCAGATGGCTGCTGGGGGGGGGGGGGTTGGATGGGCTGATGATGGATTGATAATGATAATGGGAGATTGGAGGGAGGGATGACGGGAGATGGTTTTGGGTGGTGCGGAAAGGGGAGGTTTAGACAGGAAACAGCAACCGGTCATTAGGATGGACTGGCGTCATAAGGTACATTGTAAATGACAGTGGATGTGTGTGTGATCGTCTGAGATTAATCACATTTTCACAACTGTAGTTGAGCGGTGTTTACCGGTGTAAAATGGAAGTAGCTTCTCTGGGCTCACCTGCACTTTGGGTCCTCCTCCGGATACTCTGGAGATGTATCCCATGATGTATTTGGCTGCTACAGTCTTCCCTGCACCACTCTCTCCACTGAAACACAGAGTAGAGAGGTCAGAATGGTGCATATAACAGGGCAGTCCACTGAAACACAGAGTAGAGAGGTCAGAATGGTGCATATAACAGGGCAGTCCACTGAAACACTGAGTAGAGAGGTCAGAACGGTGCATATAACGGGGCAGTCCACTGAAACACTGAGTAGAGAGGTCAGAATGGTGCATATAACAGGGCAGTCCACTGAAACACTGAGTAGAGAGGTCAGAATGGTGCATATAACAGGGCAGTCCACTGAAACACTGAGTAGAGAGGTCAGAATGGTGCATATAACAGGGCAGTCCACTGAAACACAAAGTAGAGAGGTCAGAACGGTGCATATAATGGGGCAGTCCACTGAAACACAGAGTAGAGAGGTCAGAACGGTGCATATAATGGGGCAGTCCACTGAAACACAGAGTAGAGAGGTCAGAACGGTGCATATAATGGGGCAGTCCACTGAAACACAGAGTAGAGAGGTCAGAACGGTGCATATAATGGGGCAGTCCACTGAAACACAGAGTAGAGAGGTCAGAACGGTGCATATAACGGGGCAGTCCACTGAAACACAGAGTAGAGAGGTCAGAATGGTGCATATAACGGGGCAGTCCACTGAAACACAGAGTAGAGAGGTCAGAACGGTGCATATAACAGGGCAGTCCACTGAAACACAGAGTAGAGAGGTCAGAACGGTGCATATAATGGGGCAGTCCACTGAAACACAAAGTAGAGAGGTCAGAACGGTGCATATAACAGGGCAGTCCACTGAAACACAGAGAGAGGTCAGAACGGTGCATATAACGGGGCAGTCCACTGAAACACAGAGTAGAGAGGTCAGAACGGTGCATATAACGGGGCAGTCCACTGAAACACAGAGTAGAGAGGTCAGAACGGTGCATATAACGGGGCAGTCCACTGAAACACAGAGTAGAGAGGTCAGAATGGTGCATATAACAGGGCAGTCCACTGAAACACAAAGTAGAGAGGTCAGAACGGTGCATATAATGGGGCAGTCCACTGAAACACAAAGTAGAGAGGTCAGAACGGTGCATATAACGGGGCAGTCCACTGAAACACAGAGTAGAGAGGTCAGAACGGTGCATATAACAGGGCAGTCCACTGAAACACAAAGTAGAGAGGTCAGAACGGTGCATATAACGGGGCAGTCCACTGAAACACAGAGTAGAGAGGTCAGAATGGTGCATATAACAGGGCAGTCCACTGAAACACAAAGTAGAGAGGTCAGAACGGTGCATATAATGGGGCAGTCCACTGAAACACAAAGTAGAGAGGTCAGAACGGTGCATATAATGGGGCAGTCCACTGAAACACAAAGTAGAGAGGTCAGAATGGTGCATATAACAGGGCAGTCCACTGAAACACAAAGTAGAGAGGTCAGAACGGTGCATATAATGGGGCAGTCCACTGAAACACAAAGTAGAGAGGTCAGAACGGTGCATATAACGGGGCAGTCCACTGAAACACAGAGTAGAGAGGTCAGAACGGTGCATATAACAGGGCAGTCCACTGAAACACAGAGTAGAGAGGTCAGAACGGTGCATATAATGGGGCAGTCCACTGAAACACAGAGTAGAGAGGTCAGAACAGTGCATATAATGGGGCAGTCCACTGAAACACAGAGTAGAGAGGTCAGAACGGTGCATATAATGGGGCAGTCCACTGAAACACAAAGTAGAGAGGTCAGAACGGTGCATATAACGGGGCAGTCCACTGAAACACAGAGTAGAGAGGTCAGAACGGTGCATATAACAGGGCAGTCCACTGAAACACAGAGTAGAGAGGTCAGAACGGTGCATATAATGGGGCAGTCCACTGAAACACAAAGTAGAGAGGTCAGAACGGTGCATATAACAGGGCAGTCCACTGAAACACAGAGTAGAGAGGTCAGAACGGTGCATATAACGGGGCAGTCCACTGAAACACAGAGTAGAGAGGTCAGAACGGTGCATATAACGGGGCAGTCCACTGAAACACAGAGTAGAGAGGTCAGAACGGTGCATATAACGGGGCAGTCCACTGAAACACAGAGTAGAGAGGTCAGAATGGTGCATATAACAGGGCAGTCCACTGAAACACAAAGTAGAGAGGTCAGAACGGTGCATATAATGGGGCAGTCCACTGAAACACAAAGTAGAGAGGTCAGAACGGTGCATATAACGGGGCAGTCCACTGAAACACAGAGTAGAGAGGTCAGAACGGTGCATATAACAGGGCAGTCCACTGAAACACAAAGTAGAGAGGTCAGAACGGTGCATATAACGGGGCAGTCCACTGAAACACAGAGTAGAGAGGTCAGAATGGTGCATATAACAGGGCAGTCCACTGAAACACAAAGTAGAGAGGTCAGAACGGTGCATATAATGGGGCAGTCCACTGAAACACAAAGTAGAGAGGTCAGAACGGTGCATATAATGGGGCAGTCCACTGAAACACAAAGTAGAGAGGTCAGAACGGTGCATATAATGGGGCAGTCCACTGAAACACAAAGTAGAGAGGTCAGAATGGTGCATATAATGGGGCAGTCCACTGAAACACAAAGTAGAGAGGTCAGAACGGTGCATATAACAGGGCAGTCCACTGAAACACAAAGTAGAGAGGTCAGAATGGTGCATGTAACAGGGCAGTCCACTGAAACACAAAGTAGAGAGGTCAGAATGGTGCATGTAACAGGGCAGTCCACTGAAACACAAAGTAGAGAGGTCAGAATGGTGCATATAATGAGGCAGTCCACTGAAACACAAAGTAGAGAGGTCAGAATGGTGCATGTAACAGGGCAGTCCTCTGAAACACAATGTACAATTCAAGGATGCCCACATTGTTGTCAACTGTATCATAACAAGTAAATGAGAGTCTACACTTTCTCTGTGGAATTTCAACTGAACTGCGAAGCTGAAAAAGAAGTTGCAGATTTATGGTACCAGACCGTATGTTAAATAACACTCCATGAAAATCTCCTCTAAGCCTGGTTTTAAGAGGGTCAGTAGGGGTTTACCAAAAAGCTCCTTAATTGTCTTTTCTTATCCCAATTAGCATGAAGATGGCCTACTATTGAAGGAGGGGATTTCTCAATTTGACCCATGCCTCTTTTCTCTTCTCTTTAATGTGCGATGTAGGAACAGAAGTTGAGTCAGTCATAAATGCTCTTCCTCTAATTCTCCCAGCTGAGCCAAACCCTTCACTTCAAAGCAACTTTTTTCAAACATCCAGAATTACCAGGTGAAATGCCATTTCTTGACTTCCTGTCCACAGAGACTCCACTTCCTATATTCACTCAGCTCTCTTTCTCTGTGGTATATACCAACCAAAATCAGACTCATCTCAGCAGTAAAGCTCCCACTCTAGAAGGGGCTAATAACACTAATCCTGTTTTGTCACATTTGCCCAGTTTCTTTTCTTCCTTCACTTTCCTCAACCTCTCCTTGTATTTTTCCTCCTGTCCTTTCACTTCACCAGGGTCATACTTATTTAGACATATGTGGTTTGGCAGTGGATGACAGAGGAGTCTGTTTTTTTATTTCATTTTTGAAGGGGAGTCATGTCGGTAATGCCCTTCTGAGACGACACAGCTGCAGACCGTTTGAGGACGCCATAAGAAGTCATCAAAGCAACTCTATATGCTTATTCATCTCCCTTAGGCCGATCATAGTCTGCTCTTCTATAGTATTCAGTCTAGCTTGCTACACAGCTATTCAAAACCAAAACAACTATAATAATTCTAGATATAGACTACAGTGCGCTCAAAATACAGTCAGTACACTGACTAGCGACCAAATGTGACCCAATGTTCCCTCTAATCTTTGCCAATAAGCATTTGTAGGACCTTCACCCTTAAGAGAACCCATCTGAACACGGTGGACTTATGGGCATGTTCTTTTCAGCTGGAGCAGGCTAGGGGCTGGAGTTTGAATCACATCCTATTTTTACCCTCCTGAGGGGTGCGCCCATTGTTGTAATTACACAGCACGCAGATGCTTAACACATTGTTGACTTCCTCTCCCATTTATTGGCCAAACAAGGACAGAATGAGAGTCGTGTCGTTATAGACGGCTTACTGTAAAGTACTACATTCAGCGCTGAATCACTGATGTCACTCACAGCTCAGCTTGACAAAGAAAGCACCTGAAGTGATCATTACAGACATCAGCTATGGAATGCATGCTGAGTATGATGTGGGACGAGGGATACTAGTTATGCATATTTGTATGATTAGGCACATTGTGTTCGTGGGCGGGCGGGGACACACACACACACACACAAGGTGTGACTGAAGGATGGCTTCATTTGAACTTGTTGGATAGCATACTTTCCTGCAACTGAAGGGTCCATCCATTAACAGTGATAAACTGTAAAACTTAGATGGATTCTCCATTTCCCATGTCATTGTTCCCATGAAACAATGACCCATTACCAAGCATGTCATTTCAGTGGGGGAGAAAATACACTTCCCTACATTAATAAGCAGAAGAAAACTGTTATATGAGCAGAGGGTAGAGTATAGTGTGTCATTAGACACTACATTTCAGGCCACCCTTTCCCGGGATAGATCTGTAAACTCACTGGCCAGAGCCTTGATAAGAAAGGACGGCCAAAACTGTGCACAACACAAATGGTGCTATTTGATTCAAAATATTGCAGCGTCAGTGTTTGTAGAAGCGCAAGCACTTCTATATATGAAATGATGGCATCATTTGTGTTTTAACCACTCAGGGAGTCCGTTACTTAGCTTTCCTCTCCCAAACATTTGAGTGCAGACAAATAGGTGAAGTCAGACATTGACAGAAAGCTCAGTCAACACCACTTGACCACGTCAGATGACTCATGTCATGTTGAATGACTTCTGAAACAGAGTAGAGAGGGTCCAACACAGTACAGTGCTGACCACACTGCCTGGACAGCAATTTCATGGAGGGCTTTGTTTGCTGACCTGGTGCATCACAAATCCACTTCCATTCCTTTCATGTGGGAATCTGTACTGGCAGCTGTCTAAACAACGGGAGGAAAGTGCTGAACCAGGGGACATTCGCCATGAGGTAAGCACTACAGTAACCGTCCGGGCCCCGGGCCTCAGGTGACTGGCCCACAACATAAAGCCTCAACTATGAGACAACACTTTTCCCTTGGGAGGCCTCCTCCCATGGGAACCCATTGTACAGTCATGTTACACACTATAGGCTTCACAACACTAGGGAAGGATCTCTGGACTACCACTAGCTTCCAGGAATCCAGGGCTGTGACCAAACACATTTTAATGGCCAGTTGGGCTATTTTACATTTCCTTCTTGACCACTGCTTGGTAAGACAGACTTTGGTTTGGTTCAATCATATTGCTTTCAACTGTCAAGTCTTTTCAGCTGAGTGGTCTAAAGAGGAAAGGAAGCTATATTTGGGGCATAGCCAAAGAGTCCATTACATTTTCAAACAGTCTTGTGATCCACTGTCTGTCTGAGGCGAATAATCCGTATCCATGTGTAATATAAAGTATACTCCCAAATGTGTTAATTGTCACTACTCATCCGCTCTCAATCCATAACAGCAGAGGAACAATTCCTGTTTTATAAAAGCAGGAAGCTAATGCATAAACAGATGCTGTGTTTTGTTTTCATTCTACATCCTGAGAATGTTTTCTAAAATCAACCAGCTGACACAAGAAAAGAGACATGAGGCCATTTCTTTTAGACTTGAAGGTGTATTTTCCCAGTGTGCCTTTTCCAGCAGGCTGTGATATATGGAGGGTGGATTAAGACTCTGGTTGAAGAACCTTGACTGAGCAGGGCACTGTCATTCAGCAGCACTCCTCCCAGTCAGGTGGTGGATCCTGTTGGTTCCCTTCCTATCTATTATCATCACATTCAACAGCAGTACTCTTCCACCTGTGTCACCATGCAGTCTCCTCCTACCCCTCCCTGCCTCTCGACTTCTGCCTTATTCACAGGCATTTCCCACATACCAGCTCTGTTGTTATGGTTTTCAGTTGTCACCCTTTCTCCCCATGCACAAACACTGAAAGGGAGGGGAGGTGCCTGAGACATAATAACGAGAAAAGCAGGCAGGCAGACTCACCTGATGATGACACACTGGTTCTCCCTGTCGATCATCATGTTTCTGTACATGTTGTCTGCCAGGGCGTAGATGTGAGGAGGGTTCTCATACTGGGCCTGGAGGTTCAACAGAGATCATGACCTAAGAATATCTCATAAAAAACTGGGTGGGTCCATTTTCTTGGTCCTAAGTGGAAAACTGACTGTAAAGGCAAGACTGTAAAGAATTAGGAGTAATTTGTGTAATGAAGTAATAAAGTCAGAGGGCTAACTGTTTTTATCAAACATAGTTAACGTCTGATTTGGCAGCCATGTCCACTTTCAGTACGCTGGCCAAGAACACCTTAAACAATACAGACTTAAACAGGCTGTACTGAAGGTATTGCCAGGCCTTTTCAACGGGCATGTTTCTAAATCTGCTCCAACTGAGGGGTGCTGCTGGAAAAGGTATTTGAAGCACACCTAACCCAGTTCATTTAAAACTTGGTTCTTTCTACTGATAAGTCATGTTTTTAGGATGATGTTATCTTAACTTTTCCAAGTACAATTA
The DNA here is from genome assembly GCF_021184085.1 of Oncorhynchus gorbuscha. Taxonomy (NCBI): domain Eukaryota; kingdom Metazoa; phylum Chordata; class Actinopteri; order Salmoniformes; family Salmonidae; genus Oncorhynchus; species Oncorhynchus gorbuscha. The sequence goes on from NC_060176.1 coordinate 16,172,963, forward strand.
CTCTTAGCTGCTATGAGGTATGAGTTGACGTTGTGCAAACAATTAGGATACAAGTTGAATACAGTCATAGCAGAGTTGTATTTTTTCCCAAATAGAAAAACCTTTTGGTACCCTGTCTCATAGTCCTGTCGAAAGAGAAAAACCTTTTGGTACCCTGTCTCATAGTCCTGTCGAAAGAGAGAAACCTTTTGGTACCCTGTCTCATACTCCTGTCGAAAGAGAAAAGGCTGCTCACCGCGCCCTGATACATCTCCACTTCCTTGTCTCCAAAATATGGCATCTGCTTGAACGGATTAACAGAGATGAGCACAGGGCCAATGTAAGTCTGTAGAGGTTATGGGTTAAGGGTCATACTAATGACACATAAGTACCATTAATATCAACTGTTCAGGTCCCAGTGACTCACATGGTCAAAGGAAAAAAGAACACTAAGAATTCCCAGATCTCACTAGTCCTCTGCATTGAGCACCAATGACAACCCTCCACTCATTTTACTCTTTAAGACAATGCAGTTTCAGAACACATTTATAAATCTTGACGGAGTCTCTCTTGGAGTAGATGGAGAAAAATGACCTAACTGTGAGTAATTGGGCCCATGACGTCATTGCAATGGGCATCTGTGTGGTAGCACTGGAGTGTGTGGTGATTGGACACAAGCCTTGTAAAGACACAGTGTTCACACATCAGAGTGAACAGCCCAGCAGTGTAGTGATGTGAGGTTTTGGCCCTGCAGCCCAAAGCAGCTCCCGGCACATAAAGCTGGTATTGAGGGCGCCCTGCAGTGACCCCAGCCCCAGTACGCCACTGGCTGGAACACTCTGTGTTGATGCTATTTTCTGACCAAAATCAGAGGATTGACTCAGAGTTTTCAATCTAAAACAGCCAGCATCTGCTCAACTCTATAATCCAAAAGACATGCCCAGGACACAGATGAGGTTTTAATTAATGAGCTCCTTTGAGAACTTTCAACATTTTCCATCAAAAGGGTCATTCAGAGACCCAAACATTTCAACACTACTTGGATACATTATATGGGCACAAGAACAAAACTTTTAACCTCAATATATTCTTGAGGTCTGTAAGAGTGAAGCTGAATACTCTTCTTAGGGATTGTATAGGCCTACGGGGCTGGGGCATTTACAGATCTGGCCCGGAATGCTCTCAGCACAGCCACACAAAACCATTACTGTTGTAGGAAAGTAGCTGCACTGCTCACATTCACTGTGCAAGGCATACTGTACATTTCTCAGCAACCCTTCCTCCAACCTCTTTCCATATTGCTGCATGGTGAGATTAAACCAGAGTAAACCTGATTACGATCCATTCCAGCCTGGAGGTGAAGGAAGCTGAAGTCAGGGGTCCAGATAGGGGCGCAAAGAGGCCCGTCTCCCCCTCGCCACTGTCGATACATGGTGGGAGTAGCCCAGTGTCTGGAGCCTCAAACACTAGATCATTAATCTGAGTTATTACAGCACTGGGAATGGTCACTCAGCTATTCTGGGAACATTGGGAGTGTGTCTACGGCAGGGCTTAGCCATTCTTCATCGAGGTGTGAACGGTGTGTGAATGTGAAGGATACAAAGATGTAGTCGTCCATGTATCTCTTCTTGAGGTTGTCCACAATGGCGTCCTCGTTGATCTTGGAGAGGAGCACCATGTCGTCCACTCCACTCTGCTTGACATTGTGGCTCTGCCAGTGGTACCGGTAGTGGCCCCGGCTCCCCTGGAACACACAGAACACAATACACATCTGTTAGTGCCTTCAGACTACTAGTGCCTTCAGACTGCTTGCAGCCGCATCAAACTATAAAGGACAGAATAATATCTAGGCTAGGAGTTTTTCCCTGACCGCGTGACCTGACCAGGAAAAGAAAATAATGGTCCTGTAATCTCATAGAAACGTAATTAGCAGAAGCTTACCCTTACCTAGGACTGAAATCATCACATTCGGTGAGAGTACTAGAGTAGGCAGTCAAACCTTTTAGCAGAAAACTGTCCAACAACTGAAATGAACTTGGGCTTTCCCCTGAGTAACTCATTTTCACTCATGCAGAGTTTTGATATTTTTTTAAACTTCTAATAGGTGCAAGGTCAGGATTCCCAAAAGTGCTTTCAGTGTGTTGTTGGCTCTTTGATGTTGGCTCTTTGATGTTGTGTTCTGACTGCTGTCAGACCTTTCCCTTTACCTCCCTCTCTCTTCCTCTCCTACCTCCGTTTCAGTTAGCTTTTGTTTTCCGAGAGTGGATCTCCAGAAAGCTTAGGCCATTCATCATGTGCTGTGAGTCAATGTCATCTGGCTACTGGGGAAAGGATTACAATGTGCTGTGAGGAGTGAGTCTTATTCTCCTGGATGGAGAACCAATTAAAGCCACAGACCAGATCCAGAACATTAGTCAACACTGGACACATCTCAATGCCATTTAACGCTCTGTTTGTCTCCTGATTCCACTGAGAAAGAGCATTTACCCCCGGCCCCCCCCATATATTCTATTCTAGTATACCTTTGCTTTACATACTGTACAGCTGAACGATTTGTATTTCTACGCCTGTTTCTTCTTCCTGGTTCTGGAATGCTTTGTTTCAACTTTTGAAGCGGTTCAGATTGGAAAGGGCTGGTGCATAGATTAGATGGCAGCAACACTTCCATATTTCAGATTCCATAGGCTACAGCAGACTGAATGCTGCTGAATAATAAGTAACAATCACTTGTTAAATGGAGATTTGTGGTTGAAGACAAAAAGCACAGTTGCACTAAGATGTACTTTCTCTACCAAAGCAACACAGAGCAAAACCATGGTGACATTACAGTAATATAAAGTAACACCACAGTAGATTTAATACACCAATGGAAAAGCCATGGTAACTTTCAGTAATTGACTTGTACAAAGTCAAGGCAGAGAGACTGCTCAAATGAACCATTAATGTTCTCAGGGGTGGCTCAATTTTCTTACACCAACAAAATAAATACCACAACCTCTCTTTACAGACTCACTCTTAGCATGGAACATAGTGAGTAATGTTAATAGCTTCTCAGACTATTTCTATGTGCATTTTCACTCAGGAGCCAAGACATAAATTACTGCTCCATTCATTTTCCCAGACGGTTCCCATTATCATGTTTTACTACTTTTTTTAAAACAGAAGAAGAAAAGGCTGATTTGGCTTCTCATTGGCGCGCTAAGCAGGGTGCATTACATGTGATTCCATACCCTGGGAGCTCATAAACACCTCAATGGAGATGTGTGAATGAAGAGAATATTGATGGGACACTGGGAAATTGGTGTCTCAGGAATTTGAAGATATACAGCGCATTCAGAAAGTATTCAGACCCCTTCCCGTTTTCCACATTTTGTTACGTTATAGCGTTATTCTAAAATAGATAAAAATCATATTTAGTCATTGGTGAAATAGACATCTTGACAATGCCTAAATCTACCCACATTTGGCACGTGGCGGGTGTTAATTTCCTGCTTCCAAGTCAAGTTAAACTTCTGGTTTTATAAATGTTTTACCACCAAGGCCCACCGGTGTAACTGCTAAACTGCTTGCTGACTGTACTGCATGATTGTAGACGGTTTATTAACGCGTTAGTTCTAGAAGCTATGTTGACTATGACGTTAGCTAATATGGTGACAACGATGTAGGCTGTGTGTAGCGATTATGATATGAAGTTTTGGCTTGGAAAGGTTTTTTCACCTGGTCACATACAGCTGATTTGTTATACTGTATTTCCATGTTTGACTACATCACAATCAAAGTATGTATGTGAGACTACTCAGACAGACTCTTGATAAAACATGAGCCAAGTCAGAGGTTCACAGAGCCCTTTACACAGGAGAAACAGCGATCATGAACATACTCATCTGAAATCCAACACATCAGCTTCATCTCATTGTCATGCTCTAATGCAGTAGCAATGACATTAACTGCATTGTGCTTGGAATCTACTACAGATGTTGCAGTTGAGCCCACCACAAATACGCATAAAACAGCCCAGATCTATAGACCAACCCCAGGCAAATGTTATTAGAGCCAGCACCATGTATGCTGTAGGACACAACCCTACAAGTACCACACTAGGCTATTTAGAGTGCTATATTTATCCTGTTGCTGCTTTGTTGGGAATGATAATGTTCTACTTGAAGAGGGGAGAGGACGTAAGCCGGAAACACAGGAGTCAAAAGTTGAGAGTATTTTCCATGGGGGTTAGAGGAGAACATTGGGTACATTGAGATGTTTAAAATAATTTGCTAACATTTTCTAATAACTTTCATCAATATGCACCAATAAAATAGTTCATAAACATGTATAAGAATGTATAATAGCTTATTGATGACAGTGGTTATAAAGCCAATCATTGTGACTGCTTGTTGGATGCAATGTGTGGCTCTGGTTGAAACCTACCTATGTGTTTTGACTGAGATCTAGTCTAAAGGCAGGATGCTGTTCTCTCTGGTAAATGATTCCCCAGGTTAGTGGAAAAGTTGAGGTGAGTCAGTCCGTGCTGAAGGTCGGAGAGCATACAGTCCCTTAGGAGACAGATTGGACTGGGAGCTACCAATAATAACATCACCATGGAACCAGCACTGACTTCCCTCTGAGTACATCTTAACAACCATCTTCTACACACAGACCGCCCTTAGTAACAGCATACTACAGAGCATCAGTCATAACTAATGATCTTTGCTTCTGTACAGTTCCAGTCACATATTATGTGTTTCACAGATGTCAAAACAACCTTGATCCCGGGAAGTATGATTGGGACCTCTGTCCAAAGAGATCTAGGATGAACCTGATTCATTACTTGATCTCATTCTCTCTCGGAAATAACAATCAACTCCTTAAAGTCTCCCAGGTTTGGGACCAGACCTTTTCCTTAAAGTTACCCCGACAGCAGTTGAGGAATTTCTGCACCAACCCCAGATTCATAATGCCAGGCTTTTTTTTCATGCAAATACCATTACCATATATGGAGAGTGCCGAGCAGAGCTGAACTCAGGAAATGGCTGGGTTTGATTCAGTACAACAGGCGCCCCCCCATTCCACACTTTTACTCTGTTCTCCTTTTCCAACCTTGGATTTGACACAGAGCCCACCATGTGTTAAGAAGACCACTTTCTGGGTGCTGCACTCTACTACAGAACTGGATCTCTTTCCAGTAAGAATAAACTCTCTTCCATTCGATAAATATGATTATATTTTACTAGCCTAGATTATTGATGACTACAACATTATTATTTGATTGTTTGAAGATTTGAAACATGAAAATATGACATTTGAAACAGCTTCAAATATGTCTTTCACAGTCTTGTCAACTGAAAAGATAAATTGAATAACTGTGTGATATCATATTACAAAGCAATAAAAAAGGCTAATGTGCAGCCCCCTCCCTCCCTCCCTCCCTCCCTCCCTCCCTCCCTCCCTCCCTCCCTCCCTCCCTCCCCCTCCCTCCCTCCCTCCCTCCCTCCCTCCCTCCCACAGCTGCCTTGCAGGCTGAGTTGTCCAGCATGTTGTGGTTTGGCCAACACCAAGCAAAGACTCAGGGCTGTCATCAACAGATTAAGATAGGGTTTGTTAATGAAGTGATGGTCTTCTTTGCAAATGACAGGAGAGAGCCTATTGGTCCTGACGAAGACAGAGGCTATTGGATGTCTACAGTAAACCTCACTAAGACACGCACCCAGCTGCAGTGTCCAAAGCCGGTTTGCATGTACATGGGAAATGCCCCATAGCTAAACTCTACTAAAATGCTGGCATCTTGGTGGATATTGCTTGGGATGTGGCCAGGATCAGGCTACAAATATATTTTGTTCATGCAAGGGTTTCAGTCAGTGTTTGATAAGTGCAAACATGTGCTACCATGTAGCAGTTCAGCTGACCTGATTTCTGAAAGCAGCTCTGTTCTGAGTCAGGTTGCCCTCCCCAGAGAAGGATTATGATTTTATCGAATATTTTTGATTTAATTTAAACAGTTTTGAGAAGCTTTGCACAGATGCACATATACTATGTCTTACAGTATGAAATGCCATCATGCATTTTGTTGATAACCCCCCCCCCACTACCACAAACCGAAAATACTCTGTGATCCTCCACACCACCCACACTATATCTAGCATTGGAAGGCATGATGTCAGCTAGTACTTCCTGTCTCCATGACCCCGGGTCACAGCCAGGTCACACAGCCATGCATCAGCTATGACCTTTGCAATTGTAACATCCATCTTTGGTGCGTACTAATTGATTCTTGAAGACTATAACTTATAAATGCCTCATGAGCTTAGTTAAACTGTCATACCCCGTCAGAACCCAATATGTCAGCTTGTTTTACTTCAATGTTTGTAAACAAAGTAAATGTAAACAAGCCCTATATAGCCTCAAAACATGGTTAAAACTATAATGTTGATATCATGGATGTCCTGGCATCCATAGCGTGGTCTATGAATTTGAGAGTGGTTTCTCCAGCCCCATCTCTCAACGTTTTACCGAAACAGGGGCGCTTTGTTATTATTTCAACTACGGATTGCCCCTTTAACTGACATAAACTAAATAGAACTAAATGAAGGCCAACACTAAGCAGTGCTTCCACCTGGACTCTATCACTGCTCTGGATCAACTGCTGAATCTGCACTTTTAAAAAACACTCATTTCAGAGCAGTGCCAGGAACAGAGTGCTGACAGAGAGTAAACCTTCCACAAGTCAAGAGGAGAAAACAAAGCAATCAAAGAGAGAGGTTGAAAAACCCTGGATGATGATTGAGAATACTGTGGTGTCTCTAATATTAGAGACAGTAGTCTGAACAGTCTGAATCATCATCCGGGGTATTTCAAGATGGGAAAAGAGAAGTAACAATAAGCATCAGTGTGGGGCTGTTGCCATGCACAGCTACTCCATGGGATGGGATATTCATTAGGGTCACAGAGCACCCTAGACAGCAGCCTCTTCCTCAGCTGGATCTGGACCCAGACTGGACCATGGGCACCATGGCAGCGCCTGCTGTCTAAGTAGCAGCAACACCCAAGGTACAGCCAACGGGGATCCAGCTTCACCACTGCTCAGCACCATGCCAGTAGAGGAGACATCCATGCCAAGCCTAAGAACACTACCCAGACTTGGACTTATATTTGTCTCGCGTCAATAAGTAAAAACATTTCTGACCCTGTCTGGGTCTCTTAGCCTGGCAGCCATAACTACCCATTAATGAAAATACCCAGAGCCCAATGCCAGTGGAAACAGTCCCCGCTACCAAAGCTCATGTAAATGTGACTTACACCAAATAGTGTCAATTCAGTGTTTGTCTGAGAGACATTAACACCTGTAAACATGCAGTTAGTTATTTTCAATGACAGCCTAGTGGGTTAACTGCATTGTTCAGGGGCAGAATGACAGACTTTTACCTTGTCAGCTCGGGGATTCGATCTTGCAACCTGTCGGTTACTAGTCCAACGCTATAACCACTAGGCTACCTGCCGCCCCAGGTTTCGTCTATATCTATTAGGTATAAGTGGTAGACATGAGAATCCAGGCTGCAGTGCTTCTCATTCTGCTGTGCAGCTTACCCTGAAGTCACCTGCTTAGAAAAGATATACCAACATCAATAATGCAGAGAAAGCCACCACTACTCCTTAACTGTCTAAGTTCTTATACTGTTTATCTGGGCCAGGGCTGACGTACACGTTGAATAAGCGTTTATGTAAGACAAGGCCCTATTTCTCTACGAGTTTGTTACATAATTGTACTAAATCAACTCTAGATGGTAGCTGAGGGTAGTGTGAACTGGAGAGAGCTGTAGCCTGCAGGGCAGGGCTAGGTAGGGTTGGGCAGGGCTAGGTAGGGCTGGATAGCTGGGTGCCTGTGTCCTCCCCAGGGAGAACAAACAGAGAGATAAGGAGAGTTGTAAGCTGAGATAGAGGAACCTCTCTTTTGAAACCTCTCCTCCTATGTACCTATCCATGGAAACTCATGTGAAATGTCATATATCATGAGAATACATCTACAGTTTATAATTCCCCCTTAAATACATGACAATGTTTATGTTAAGATTCACTTCTAGACACACAAAAATAATAATTAAATGTAATAGCACATGCTATGTTATAGGGTGGAACTTAGGAAGACTAAAAAAAGCTAGATGTCGCCATGGGTAGGCCTACTCTTGTAAGAACAGCCACACATGTTTTCTTGCTGCTTGAATGCCAACAAACCATTTGCAGCGGGCTCTCATTCGTACCAATGATTTTCTGTGCCACACAGCGGCTGCTATTTATCCAGAGTCTCAGATTTCAGTCACACAGCTTCCAGCTAGGAGCCCTCGAATAGGAAGGGAATTCTTGCAAATGTCCAGCGACAATAATATAAATTATATATTTATGCAAAGACAATATCTCCCTGGTCTCAGTTTTTGTATGGCGGTTTGCTCTCTCTGTCAAAGAGAACCTTCCCTCCTTCTTTTTCAGCTTGCCATACATTACCGGGTAGATGCGTGCCACACATAGAATTCCCTGAACTAGACCTAAGCGGGTCCCATGTCACTGCTTAACATTGCTGTGGCAACAACATTCACTCCCTGTAAAATCAGGTAGACCTCAATTAACTCCTGTAAACATGGCTGATAATAAAATGCCATTGTGTGAGGTGTGACACCTGTAGGGATACCCTCCCATTCCCAACAAGTAATACCATACTGCAGAGTTCCCTAATAGGCAGCCCACGGGCCAAATTCAGCCCCTGGATGATTTTATTTGTCCCCGACCCAGTGTTCTCTTTGCAAAAAAAAAAAACTTTTGTTATTGGACATAAAATACTGTAAAATCAACAGGAAATCAGCTGAATGTCATTTAAATTTAGGAAATCTGTTCCCAAGTTTTCCTACGCATAAATAGAGAGGCATATGTGATTTTATCCCAATGTAATCAAGGTTTGAAATCTTTTTGTTTTTGTCAAATACTGTTTGGGATTCTTGCCGACCATCCACTCAAGGATAAATCGGCCCAGAGCTGAATGTAATTGGGGACCCCTGCTATACGGTCATTCAATATCCCTTTACTGTGGAACACATCTGGGTGGTCTGACATTCATACTCATTCATAAGGGATAATGGTAGCACTCTCTAGGAGTCAGTATTGGAATAAAATGTCAAGCTACAACAGTGCCAGTTAGCAACGTATTTTTATAGTATAAATTACCACTCTAAATGATGTTTTCTCAAAAGAGAAAGAAAACCCCTATGACTGAAGGATTATACCAAATACTGCTTCTCAGCTGTGAAATCACCTGCTAGTCTGGAGCCAACCACTTCTCATAAATCCATTGCACCCTTCAATATCCACTGGGTATCTTGAAGATAGACCTTCAGAAATCAACTATAAATCTTTCATGACATGGTAAAGACTCCATCCTCAGGGTCTAAGACACCTTCTGCATCAGTAAGAAGTTTGGTATCTCCTCTTGTAATGAGACTGTTGCCAGGAGGAGAGTCAATTGCCATAAACAGAAAACCCTCTGAATTAGTGAGGCTTTAGCCCAGTAGCAGTCATGGGTTATGGCCTGGACTAATTGGCCCATTTAAAACAGACAAAGGACCTCCCAGGCCTTGACAGGAGAACTCCTGAATGGTAGAAGGAGAAGAGGGAGGGCCACTCACTGGAAAACACATCAATGCAGCAGGAGTTGTTTTTACAATGTGTACCAAAACTGTCTGGGTTCTGGGCACAGTACTACTGTGGCATAACATGGCTGAAATGAGCCCAGAGTTCCTCAAGTTACCTTGGGATAGGTCTGTGAAGGTCAGACACTGTTCATTTGTGTGGCTGGAGCAAAGAGAGGTGGATGTATATTCTCTAAGACACATTGAGTGCTTTCATCGCCTGGAATTTTAATCACCGCAATGGAGAGTAAGAGAGATAGATAACTTCGATAGTGACAGAACAGGAGGGATACAGGTGGTGGTGTGACACGTCAGAAAGAAATGTGAAAGAGAACCTCGTCATAAGGGGTGTGGCTGGCTGGGTGTGTAGAAAAGCATGCCTTGTGCTTGTTCATGGTATAAATAGAATAATACCCAGTTTATACATTGGATGTATGGGTCATTTTCCTCCTTTGGCTCCACCAAGTTCATTCCTCTGCTTATGAACCAGTCCTTTCAGAGGGGCAAACAGATGCCTGACATATCAATCAGTCCAACAGGGCAACAGCAGAGAACACATTAATTTCACTAAGAGGACACAGACACATACACCGGCTGTGTCAATAACATCAGTTGTGTGATAAGCTATCCGACAGAGGTGAACTTCTATACAAGTTAATATTTGTTTGTTGGGCCTTGCTGCCACTGTGTACATATACAGAGAGGAAGCCACACTAGGTGCCAACTGTACAGTAAGTCCTCTACTAGAGCGCATAAATTACAGCCTGCCATAAAATTGCCCTGCCTAAACAAAGTTTGACAGATTCATACAAATATACAACAACTTTTAAGAGATATTAGCAGCCCACAAAAGGAAGCATAAACGAGAAGTTAATCAAAGCCAGACATGTGGGAGCTTGATTAAACACTAGCAAGAACTAAAACTCTCTTTCTGCCATCTATTTTTGGACTGAATAAAAAGATTGTACATTCACCATAGTCATACTCAAATTCAACTGGGTGCATGAAAAAAAAAACAGGGATGACCTAGGAACAGTAGAGCCAGATTGGGTGATTAATTGTCCTAAATGATCATATTTGGCATGGCTCCAAGGAAGGTAGCATCAGAGAGATGAAGGACTGTGTGTACTCCTGATGGAATAGAAAACAGGCAGACTAACGATGCCGGTTAGAGCACCTTACGCCAATGCGCTCCGGGAAATGGGTGCTGGCTGACAACCAAGAGCAGCACAACTCCCATCTGAGCTGACGTTAAACACTCAGGAAGTCATCAACAACGACCTTTCCCCAGAAAGCATTCCACCCTCCCCAAGTATGGCCTAATAACCTGGCCTACCCAACAGAACACTGGTAATAACCTGGCTCACCCAACAGAACACTGGTAATAACCTGGCCTGCCCAACAGAACACTGGTAATAACCTGGCCTACCCAACAGAACACTGGTAATAACCTGGCTGCCCAACAGAAAACTGGTAATAACCTGGCCTATCCAACAGAACACTGGTAATAACCTGGCCTACCCAACAGAACACTGGTAATAACCTGGCCTACCCAACAGAACACTGGTAATAACCTGGCCTGCCCAACAGAACACTGGTAATAACCTGGCCTGCCCAACAGAACACTGGTAATAACCTGGCCTACCCAACAGAACACTGGTAATAACCTGGCCTACCCAACAGAACACTGGTAATAACCTGGCCTGCCCAACAGAACACTGGTAAAACCTGGCCTACCCAACAGAACACTGGTAATAACCTGGCCTACCCAACAGAACACTGGTAATAACCTGGCTGCCCAACAGAACACTGGAAATAACCTGGTCTACCCAACAGAACACTGGTAATAACCTGGCCTACCCAACAGAACACTGGTAATAACCTGGCCTACCCAACAGAACACTGGTAATAACCTAGCCTACCCAACAGAACACTGGTAATAATCTGGCCTACCCAACAGAACACTGGTAATAACCTGGCCTACCCAACAGAACACTGGTAATAACCTGGTCTACCCAACAGAACACTGGTAATAACCTGGCCTACCCAACAGAACACTGGTAATAACCTGGCTCACCCAACAGAACACTGGTAATAACCTGGTCTACCCAACAGAACACTGGTAATAACCTGGCCTACCCAACAGAACACTGGTAATAACCTAGCCTACCCAACAGAACACTGGTAATAATCTGGCCTACCCAACAGAACACTGGTAATAACCTGGCCTACCCAACAGAACACTGGTAATAACCTGGTCTACCCAACAGAACACTGGTAATAACCTGGGTCACCCAACAGAACACTGGTATTAACGTGGCCTACCCAACAGAACACTGGTAATAACCTGGCTCACCCAACAGAACACTGGTAATAACCTGGCTCACCCAACAAAACACTGGTAATAACCTGGCCTACCCAACAGAAAACTGGTAATAACCTGGCCTGCCCGACAGAACACTGGTAAAACCTGGCCTGCCCAACAGAACACTGGTAATAACCTGGCCTACCCAACAGAACACTGGTAATAACCTGGCTGCCCAACAGAACACTGGAAATAACCTGGCCTACCCAACATAACACTGGTAATAACCTGGCTCACCCAACAGAACACTGGTAATAACCTGGCCTGCCCAACAGAACACTGGTAATAACCTGGCCTACCCAACAGAAAACTGGTAATAACCTGGCCTACCCAACAGAACACTGGTAATAACCTGGCCTACCCAACAGAACACTGGTAATAACCTGGCCTACCCAACAGAACACTGGTAATAACCTAGCCTACCCAACAGAACACTGGTAATAACCTGGCCTACCCAACAGAACACTGGTAATAACCTGGCTGCCCAACAGAACACTGGTAATAAACTGGCCTACCCAACAGAACACTGGTATCAACCTGGCCTACCCAACAGAACACTGGTAATAACCTGGCCTACCCAACAGAACACTGGTAATAACCTGGCCTACCCAACAGAACACTGGTATAACCTGGCCTACCCAACAGAACACTGGTAATAACCTGGCCTACCCAACAGAACACTGGTATAACCTGGCCCACCCAACAGAACACTGGTAATAACCTGGCCCACCCAACAGAACACTGGTATAACCTGGCTACCCAACAGAAAACTGGTAATAACCTGGCCTACCCAACAGAACACGGGTTCTAACCTGGCCTACCCAACAGAACACTGGTAATAACCTAGCCTACCCAACAGAACACTGGTAATAACCTAGCCTACCCAACAGAACACTGGTAATAACCTGGCCTACCCAACAGAACACTGGTATAACCTGGCTCACCCAACAGAACACTGGTAATAACCTAGCCTACCCAACAGAACACTGGTAATAACCTGACCTACCCAACAGAACACTGGTAATAACCTGGCCTACCCAACAGAACACTGGTATAACCTGGCCTACCCAACAGAACACTGGTAATAACCTGGCCTACCCAACAGAACACTGGTAATAACCTGGCCTACCCAACAGAACACTGGTATAACCTGGCTACCCAACAGAACACTGGTATAACCTGGCCTACCCAACAGAACACTGGTATAACCTGGCTACCCAACAGAAAACTGGTAATAACCTGGCCTACCCAACAGAACACTGGTAATAACCTGGCCTACCCAACAGAACACTGGTAATAACCTAGCCTACCCAACAGAACACTGGTAATAACCTGGCCTACCCAACAGAACACTGGTATAACCTGGCTCACCCAACAGAACACTGGTAATAACCTAGCCTACCCAACAGAACACTGGTAATAACCTGGCCTACCCAACAGAACACTGGTAATAACCTGGCCTACCCAACAGAACACTGGTATAACCTGGCCTACCCAACAGAACACTGGTAATAACCTGGCCTACCCAACAGAACACTGGTAATAACCTGGCCTACCCAACAGAACACTGGTAATAACCTAGCCTACCCAACAGAACACTGGTAATAACCTGGCCTACCCAACAGAACACTGGTAATAACCTGGCATACCCAACAGAACACTGGTAATAACCTGGCCTACCCAACAGAACACTGGTAATAACCTGGCCTACCCAACAGAACACTGGTAATAACCTGGCCTACCCAACAGAACACTGGTAATAACCTGGCCTACCCAACAGAACACTGGTAATAACCTGGCCTACCCAACAGAACACTGGTAATAACCTGGCCTACCCAACAGAACACTGGTAATAACCTGGCCTACCCAACAGAACACTGGTAATAACCTGGCCTACCCAACAGAACACTGGTAATAACCTGGCCTACCCAACAGAACACTGGTAATAACCTGGCCTACCCAACAGAACACTGGTAATAACCTGGCATACCCAACAGAACACTGGTAATAACCTGGCATACCCAACAGAACACTGGTAATAACCTGGCCTACCCAACAGAACACTGGTAATAACCTGGCCTACCCAACAGAACACTGGTAATAACCTGGCCTACCCAACAGAACACTGGTAATAACCTAGCCTACCCAACAGAACACTGGTAATAATCTGGCCTACCCAACAGAACACTGGTAATAACCTGGCCTACCCAACAGAACACTGGTAATAACCTGGCTGCCCAACAGAACACTGGAAATAACCTGGCCTACCCAACAGAACACTGGTAATAACCTGGCTCACCCAACAGAACACTGGTAATAACCTGGCCTGCCCAACAGAACACTGGTAATAACCTGGCCTACCCAACAGAAAACTGGTAATAACCTGGCCTACCCAACAGAACACTGGTAATAACCTGGCCTACCCAACAGAACACTGGTAATAACCTGGCCTACCCAACAGAACACTGGTAATAACCTAGCCTACCCAACAGAACACTGGTAATAACCTGGCCTACCCAACAGAACACTGGTAATAACCTGGCTGCCCAACAGAACACTGGTAATAACCTGGCCTACCCAACAGAACACTGGTAATAACCTGGCCTACCCAACAGAACACTGGTAATAACCTGGCCTACCCAACAGAACACTGGTAATAACCTGGCCTACCCAACAGAACACTGGTATAACCTGGCCTACCCAACAGAACACTGGTAATAACCTGGCTGCCCAACAGAACACTGGTAATAACCTGGCCTACCCAACAGAACACTGGTAATAACCTGGCCTACCCAACAGAACACTGGTATAACCTGGCCCACCCAACAGAACACTGGTAATAACCTGGCCTACCCAACAGAACACTGGTATAACCTGGCCTACCCAACAGAACACTGGTAATAACCTGGCCTACCCAACAGAACACTGGTAATAACCTGGCCTACCCAACAGAACACTGGTAATAACCTGGCTGCACAACAGAACACTGGTAATAACCTGGCCTACCCAACAGAACACTGGTAATAACCTGGCCTACCCAACAGAACACTGGTAATAACCTGGCCTACCCAACAGAACACTGGTAATAACCTGGCCTACCCAACAGAACACTGGTATAACCTGGCCTACCCAACAGAACACTGGTAATAACCTGGCCTACCCAACAGAACACTGGTATAACCTGGCCCACCCAACAGAACACTGGTAATAACCTGGCCTACCCAACAGAACACTGGTATAACCTGGCCTACCCAACAGAACACTGGTAATAACCTGGCCTACCCAACAGAACACTGGTATAACCTGGCCTACCCAACAGAACACTGGTAATAACCTGGCCTACCCAACAGAACACTGGTAATAACCTGGCCTACCCAACAGAACACTGGTATAACCTGGCTACCCAACAGAAAACTGGTAAAAACCTGGCCTACCCAACAGAATAATAATAATAATAACACTGGTATAACCTGGCTACCCAACAGAACACTGGTAATAACCTGGCCTACCCAACAGAACACTGGTAATAACCTGGCCTACCCAACAGAACACTGGTAATAACCTGGCCTACCCAACAGAACACTGGTAATAACCTGGCCTACCCAACAGAACACTGGTATAACCTGGCCTACCCAACAGAACACTGGTAATAACCTGGCTGCCCAACAGAACACTGGTAATAACCTGGCCTACCCAACAGAACACTGGTAATAACCTGGCCTACCCAACAGAACACTGGTATAACCTGGCCCACCCAACAGAACACTGGTAATAACCTGGCCTACCCAACAGAACACTGGTATAACCTGGCCTACCCAACAGAACACTGGTAATAACCTGGCCTACCCAACAGAACACTGGTAATAACCTGGCCTACCCAACAGAACACTGGTAATAACCTGGCTGCACAACAGAACACTGGTAATAACCTGGCCTACCCAACAGAACACTGGTAATAACCTGGCCTACCCAACAGAACACTGGTAATAACCTGGCCTACCCAACAGAACACTGGTAATAACCTGGCCTACCCAACAGAACACTGGTATAACCTGGCCTACCCAACAGAACACTGGTAATAACCTGGCCTACCCAACAGAACACTGGTATAACCTGGCCCACCCAACAGAACACTGGTAATAACCTGGCCTACCCAACAGAACACTGGTATAACCTGGCCTACCCAACAGAACACTGGTAATAACCTGGCCTACCCAACAGAACACTGGTATAACCTGGCCTACCCAACAGAACACTGGTAATAACCTGGCCTACCCAACAGAACACTGGTAATAACCTGGCCTACCCAACAGAACACTGGTATAACCTGGCTACCCAACAGAAAACTGGTAAAAACCTGGCCTACCCAACAGAATAATAATAATAATAACACTGGTATAACCTGGCTACCCAACAGAACACTGGTAATAACCTGGCCTACCCAACAGAACACTGGTATAACCTGGCTACCCAACAGAAAACTGGTAATAACCTGGCCTACCCAACAGAACACGGGTTCTAACCTGGCCTACCCAACAGAACACTGGTAATAACCTAGCCTACCCAACAGAACACTGGTAATAACCTGGCCTACCCAACAGAACACTGGTAATAACCTGGCCTACCCAACAGAACACTGGTAATAACCTGGCCTACCCAACAGAACACTGGTAATAACCTGGCCTACCCAACAGAACACTGGTAATAACCTGGCCTACCCAACAGAACACTGGTAATAACCTGGCCTACCCAACAGAACACTGGTAATAACCTGGCCTACCCAACAGAACACTGGTAATAACCTGGCTGCCCAACAGAACACTGGTAATAACCTGGCCTACCCAACAGAACACTGGTAATAACCTGGCCTACCCAACAGAACACTGGTAATAACCTGGCCTACCCAACAGAACACTGGTAATAACCTGGCCTACCCAACAGAACACTGGTATAACCTGGCCTACCCAACAGAACACTGGTAATAACCTGGCCTACCCAACAGAACACTGGTATAACCTGGCCACCCAACAGAACACTGGTAATAACCTGGCCTACCCAACAGAACACTGGTATAACCTGGCCTACCCAACAGAACACTGGTAATAACCTGGCCTACCCAACAGAACACTGGTATAACCTGGCCTACCCAACAGAACACTGGTAACCTGGCCTACCCAACAGAACACTGGTAACCCAACAGAACCTGGCCTACCCAACAGAACACTGGTAATAACCTGGCCTACCCAACAGAACACTGGTATAACCTGGCTACCCAACAGAAAACTGGTAAAAACCTGGCCTACCCAACAGAATAATAATAATAATAACACTGGTATAACCTGGCTACCCAACAGAACACTGGTAATAACCTGGCCTACCCAACAGAACACTGGTATAACCTGGCTACCCAACAGAAAACTGGTAATAACCTGGCCTACCCAACAGAACACGGGTTCTAACCTGGCCTACCCAACAGAACACTGGTAATAACCTAGCCTACCCAACAGAACACTGGTAATAACCTGGCCTACCCAACAGAACACTGGTAATAACCTGGCCTACCCAACAGAACACTGGTATAACCTGGCCCACCCAACAGAACACTGGTAATAACCTGGCCTACCCAACAGAACACTGGTATAACCTGGCCTACCCAACAGAACACTGGTAATAACCTGGCCTACCCAACAGAACACTGGTAATAACCTGGCCTACCCAACAGAACACTGGTAATAACCTGGCTGCACAACAGAACACTGGTAATAACCTGGCCTACCCAACAGAACACTGGTAATAACCTGGCCTACCCAACAGAACACTGGTAATAACCTGGCCTACCCAACAGAACACTGGTAATAACCTGGCCTACCCAACAGAACACTGGTATAACCTGGCCTACCCAACAGAACACTGGTAATAACCTGGCCTACCCAACAGAACACTGGTATAACCTGGCCCACCCAACAGAACACTGGTAATAACCTGGCCTACCCAACAGAACACTGGTATAACCTGGCCTACCCAACAGAACACTGGTAATAACCTGGCCTACCCAACAGAACACTGGTATAACCTGGCCTACCCAACAGAACACTGGTAATAACCTGGCCTACCCAACAGAACACTGGTAATAACCTGGCCTACCCAACAGAACACTGGTATAACCTGGCTACCCAACAGAAAACTGGTAAAAACCTGGCCTACCCAACAGAATAATAATAATAATAACACTGGTATAACCTGGCTACCCAACAGAACACTGGTAATAACCTGGCCTACCCAACAGAACACTGGTAATAACCTGGCCTACCCAACAGAACACTGGTAATAACCTGGCCTACCCAACAGAACACTGGTAATAACCTGGCCTACCCAACAGAACACTGGTATAACCTGGCCTACCCAACAGAACACTGGTAATAACCTGGCTGCCCAACAGAACACTGGTAATAACCTGGCCTACCCAACAGAACACTGGTAATAACCTGGCCTACCCAACAGAACACTGGTATAACCTGGCCCACCCAACAGAACACTGGTAATAACCTGGCCTACCCAACAGAACACTGGTATAACCTGGCCTACCCAACAGAACACTGGTAATAACCTGGCCTACCCAACAGAACACTGGTAATAACCTGGCCTACCCAACAGAACACTGGTAATAACCTGGCTGCACAACAGAACACTGGTAATAACCTGGCCTACCCAACAGAACACTGGTAATAACCTGGCCTACCCAACAGAACACTGGTAATAACCTGGCCTACCCAACAGAACACTGGTAATAACCTGGCCTACCCAACAGAACACTGGTATAACCTGGCCTACCCAACAGAACACTGGTAATAACCTGGCCTACCCAACAGAACACTGGTATAACCTGGCCCACCCAACAGAACACTGGTAATAACCTGGCCTACCCAACAGAACACTGGTATAACCTGGCCTACCCAACAGAACACTGGTAATAACCTGGCCTACCCAACAGAACACTGGTATAACCTGGCCTACCCAACAGAACACTGGTAATAACCTGGCCTACCCAACAGAACACTGGTAATAACCTGGCCTACCCAACAGAACACTGGTATAACCTGGCTACCCAACAGAAAACTGGTAAAAACCTGGCCTACCCAACAGAATAATAATAATAATAACACTGGTATAACCTGGCTACCCAACAGAACACTGGTAATAACCTGGCCTACCCAACAGAACACTGGTATAACCTGGCTACCCAACAGAAAACTGGTAATAACCTGGCCTACCCAACAGAACACGGGTTCTAACCTGGCCTACCCAACAGAACACTGGTAATAACCTAGCCTACCCAACAGAACACTGGTAATAACCTGGCCTACCCAACAGAACACTGGTAATAACCTGGCCTACCCAACAGAACACTGGTAATAACCTGGCCTACCCAACAGAACACTGGTAATAACCTGGCCTACCCAACAGAACACTGGTAATAACCTAGCCTACCCAACAGAACACTGGTAATAACCTGGCCTACCCAACAGAACACTGGTAATAACCTGGCTGCCCAACAGAACACTGGTAATAACCTGGCCTACCCAACAGAACACTGGTAATAACCTGGCCTACCCAACAGAACACTGGTAATAACCTGGCCTACCCAACAGAACACTGGTAATAACCTGGCCTACCCAACAGAACACTGGTATAACCTGGCCTACCCAACAGAACACTGGTAATAACCTGGCCTACCCAACAGAACACTGGTATAACCTGGCCCACCCAACAGAACACTGGTAATAACCTGGCCTACCCAACAGAACACTGGTATAACCTGGCCTACCCAACAGAACACTGGTAATAACCTGGCCTACCCAACAGAACACTGGTATAACCTGGCCTACCCAACAGAACACTGGTAATAACCTGGCCTACCCAACAGAACACTGGTAATAACCTGGCCTACCCAACAGAACACTGGTATAACCTGGCTACCCAACAGAAAACTGGTAAAAACCTGGCCTACCCAACAGAATAATAATAATAATAACACTGGTATAACCTGGCTACCCAACAGAACACTGGTAATAACCTGGCCTACCCAACAGAACACTGGTATAACCTGGCTACCCAACAGAAAACTGGTAATAACCTGGCCTACCCAACAGAACACGGGTTCTAACCTGGCCTACCCAACAGAACACTGGTAATAACCTAGCCTACCCAACAGAACACTGGTAATAACCTGGCCTACCCAACAGAACACTGGTATAACCTGGCTCACCCAACAGAACACTGGTAATAACCTAGCCTACCCAACAGAACACTGGTAATAACCTGACCTACCCAACAGAACACTGGTAATAACCTGGCCTACCCAACAGAACACTGGTATAACCTGGCCTACCCAACAGAACACTGGTAATAACCTGGCCTACCCAACAGAACACTGGTATAACCTGGCTACCCAACAGAACACTGGTAATAACCTGGCCTACCCAACAGAACACTGGACTAACCTGGCTACCCAACAGAAAACTGGTAATAACCTGGCCTACCCAACAGAACACTGGTAATAACCTGGCCTACCCAACAGAACACTGGTAATAACCTAGCCTACCCAACAGAACACTGGTAATAACCTGGCCTACCCAACAGAACACTGGTATAACCTGGCCCACCCAACAGAACACTGGTAATAACCTGGCCTACCCAACAGAACACTGGTATAACCTGGCCTACCCAACAGAACACTGGTAATAACCTGGCCTACCCAACAGAACACTGGTATAACCTGGCCTACCCAACAGAACACTGGTAATAACCTGGCCTACCCAACAGAACACTGGTAATAACCTGGCCTACCCAACAGAACACTGGTATAACCTGGCTACCCAACAGAAAACTGGTAATAACCTGGCCTACCCAACAGAACACGGGTTCTATCCTGGCCTACCCAACAGAACACTGGTAATAACCTAGCCTACCCAACAGAACACTGGTAATAACCTGGCCTACCCAACAGAACACTGGTATAACCTGGCTCACCCAACAGAACACTGGTAATAACCTAGCCTACCCAACAGAACACTGGTAATAACCTGACCTACCCAACAGAACACTGGTAATAACCTGGCCTACCCAACAGAACACTGGTATAACCTGGCCTACCCAACAGAACACTGGTAATAACCTGGCCTACCCAACAGAACACTGGTATAACCTGGCTACCCAACAGAACACTGGTAATAACCTGGCCTACCCAACAGAACACTGGTATAACCTGGCTACCCAACAGAAAACTGGTAATAACCTGGCCTACCCAACAGAACACTGGTAATAACCTGGCCTACCCAACAGAACACTGGTAATAACCTAGCCTACCCAACAGAACACTGGTAATAACCTGGCCTACCCAACAGAACACTGGTATAACCTGGCTCACCCAACAGAACACTGGTAATAACCTAGCCTACCCAACAGAACACTGGTAATAACCTGGCCTACCCAACAGAACACTGGTAATAACCTGGCCTACCCAACAGAACACTGGTATAACCTGGCCTACCCAACAGAACACTGGTAATAACCTGGCCTACCCAACAGAACACTGGTAATAACCTGGCCTACCCAACAGAACACTGGTAATAACCTAGCCTACCCAACAGAACACTGGTAATAACCTGGCCTACCCAACAGAACACTGGTAATAACCTGGCATACCCAACAGAACACTGGTAATAACCTGGCCTACCCAACAGAACACTGGTAATAACCTGGCCTACCCAACAGAACACTGGTAATAACCTGGCCTACCCAACAGAACACTGGTAATAACCTGGCATACCCAACAGAACACTGGTAATAACCTGGCCTACCCAACAGAACACTGGTAATAACCTGGCATACCCAACAGAACACTGGTAATAACCTGGCCTACCCAACAGAACACTGGTAATAACCTGGCCTACCCAACAGAACACTGGTAATAACCTGGCCTACCCAACAGAACACTGGTAATAACCTGGCCTACCCAACAGAACACTGGTAATAACCTGGCCTACCCAACAGAACACTGGTAATAACCTGGCCTACCCAACAGAACACTGGTAATAACCTGGCATACCCAACAGAACACTGGTAATAACCTGGCCTACCCAACAGAACACTGGTAATAACCTGGCCTACCCAACAGAACACTGGTAATAACCTGGCCTACCCAACAGAACACTGGTAATAACCTAGCCTACCCAACAGAACACTGGTAATAATCTGGCCTACCCAACAGAACACTGGTAATAACCTGGCCTACCCAACAGAACACTGGTAATAACCTGGCCTACCCAACAGAACACTGGTAATAACCTGGCCTACCCAACAGAACACTGGTATAACCTGGCCTACCCAACAGAACACTGGTAATAACCTAGCCTACCCAACAGAACACTGGTAATAACCTGGCCTACCCAACAGAACACTGGTAATAACCTGGCCTACCCAACAGAACACTGGTATAACCTGGCAACAAAACAGAACTCTGGCACAGACATTTACTTTACACACCCATCCATTTACAGTCTGTCTGGGTCTGGGTATGAGGCTGCTGTCTGTCACTGTATTTCCACACAGCATGCCAAGAGAGATCAAAATAAAATACTTATTTTGGAATACTTAGTTTTGTCACTGACTTACTTTGTGTCTGAACAGTCCAAGCAGCTGACCAGCTCTAAAAAATTAAATGGAAGAGAGCTCAAACTCAGGCACTGCTACAGACACACACACACATATGAAAATTATCTCAAATACAGCTTCATGACTTACTGTTCTGAATATACACAAATGAATCCAATGACAAACATTTACATTCCACAAAGATAACCTTAATTGAATCACAATCAGCTTCACTGTCACAAAGCAAATTTTCACACACCAGATTCCACTGCAATACTTGATACATTTCTCATATAAAATCTTATTTCAAAGGGTTTGTGCAGTAAAAATGTGAGAAGAATAAAATATTATAGATGTTGCAGTAGGCTGTTTGTAGTCCTCTCCAGCTTTGAAGGGAACAATATAGCACAGTTTCAATTATTTCCAGCTGACATTCTCTAGATTCTCTGACATTAATTTTACATTTTGTTGGTCACTATAGAATTGCTAATGGATTGCAGAGCTACATCACACCCTTTCATTGAGGGTTACAGTTGATGTTTGGTTCAGTGATATGTACAGTTAATCCCATCCATCCATACATACAGTACTAGTAAAAAGCTTGGACACACCTACTCATTCAAAGGTATTTCTTTATTTTTACTATATTCTACATTGTAGAATAATAGTGAAGACATGAAAACTATGAAATAACACATATGGAATCATGTCGTAACCAAAAGTTTTAAACAAATCTAAATATATTTTATATTTTAAAATCTTCAAATTAGCCATCCTTTGCCTTGATGACAGCTTTGCACACTCTTGGCATTCTCTCAAGCAGCTTCATGAGGAATGCTTTTCCAACTGTCTTGAAGGAGTTCCCACATATGCTGAGCACCTGTTGGCTGCTTTTCCTTCACTCTGTGGTACAACTCATCCCAAACTATCTCAATTGGTGATTTTGGAGGCCAGGTCCTCTGATGCAGCGCTCTATCACTCTCCTTCTTGGTCAAATAGCCCTTACACCACCTGAAGGTGTGTTTGGGGTAATTGTCCTGTTGAAAAATAAATGATAATGGGACTAAGCGCAAACCAGATGGCATATTGCTGCAGAATGCTGTGGTAGCCATGCTGAGTAAGTGTGCCTTGAATTCTAAATAAATCACAGACACCAGCAAATCACCCCCATACCATCATACCTCCTCCTCCATGCTTCATGGTGGAAACCACACATGCTGAGATCATCCGTGCATCTACTCTGCGTCTCACAAAGACACGGCGATTGGGGGGGGGGGGGGGGGGGGGGGCAAATGTAAATTGTCCGGTGGTGATTTTTATAAATTGTTCAGCAGTCTAATGGCTTGGGGGTAGAAGCTGTTGAGGAGCCTTTTGGTCCTAGACTTGGCGCTCCAGTACCGCTTGCCATGCGGTAGCATAGAAAACAGTCTATGACTGGAGTCTCTGACAATGTTATGGGCTTTCCTCTGACACCGCCTATTACATAGGTCCTGGATGGCAGGAAGCTTGGCCCCAGTGATGTACTGAGCCGTACACACTACCTTCTGTAGCACCTTACGTTCAGATGTCTAGCAGTTGCCATAACAGGCAGTGATGCAACCAGTCAGGATGCTCTCAATGGTGCAGCTGTAGAATATTTTTAAGATCTGGGGACCCATGCCAAATCTTTTCAGTCTCCTGAGGGGGAAAAGGTTTTATCGTGCCCTCTTCACAATTGTCTTGGTATGTTTGGACCATGATAGTTTGTTGGTGATGTAGACACCAAGGAACTTGAAACTCTCGACTCGCTCCACTATGGAGCGATGTTAATGGGGGCCTGTTCGGCCTGCCTTTTCCTCTAGTCCACGATCAGCTCCTTTGTCTTGCTCACATTGAGGGAGAGGTTGTTGTCCTGGCACCACACTGTTAGTTCTCTGACCTCCCTATAGACCGACTCATCGTTGTTGGCGATCAGGCCTACCACTGTTGTGTCGTCAGCAAACTTAATGATGGCGTTGGAGTCGTGTTTGGCCACGCAGTTGAGGGGGAACAGGGAATACAGGAGGGGACTAAGTACACACCATTGAGGGGCCCCAGTGTTAAGGATCAGCGTGGCAGACGTATTGTTGCCTACTCTTACCACCTGGGGGCGGCCAGTCAGGAAGTCCAGGATCCAGTTGCAGAGGAAGGTGTTTAGTCCCAGAGTTCTTAGCTTAGTGATAAGCTTTGTGGGCACTATGGTGTTGAACGCTGAGCTGTAGTCGATGAACAGCATTCTCACATAAGTGTTCCCTTTGTCCAGGTGAGAAAGGGCGGTTGGAGTGTGATTAAGATTGCGTCATCTGTGGGTCTGTTGAGGCGGTATGCAAATTGGAGTGGGTCTAGGGTGTCTGGGAGGATGCTGTTGATGTGAGCCATGACCAGCCTTTCAAAGCACTTAAAGGCTACCCACGTGAGTGCCAAGGGGTGGTAATGATTTAGGCAGGTTACCTTCACTTCCTTGGGCACAGGGACTATGGTGGTCTGCTTGAAACATGTAGGTATTACAGACTCGGTCCGGGAGAGGTTGAAAATGTCAGTGAAGACACTTGACAGTTGGTCCGCGCGTGCTTTGAGTACACGTCCTAGTAATCCGTCTGGCGGGCGGCTTTGTGAATGTTGGCCTAGTTAAAGGTTTTGTTCACATCGGCTACCAAGAGCGTTATCACACAGTCATCATACAGTCATCCAGAACAGCTGGTGCTCTCATGCATGCTTCAGTGTTGCTTGCCTCAAAGCAAGCATAAAAGGCATTTAGCTCATCTGGTAGGCTCGCGTCACTGGGCAGCTCGTGTCTGGGATTCCCTTTGTAGTCTGTAATAGTTTTGAAGTCCTGTAACATCCAACGAGAGTCAGAGCCGGTGTAGTAATATTCAATCTTAATCCTGTATTGACACTTTGCTTGTTTGATGGTTCGTCTGAGGGCATAGCAGGATTTCTTAGAAGCATCCATATTAGTCTCCCGCTCCTTGAAAGCGGCAGCTTTAGCTCGATGTGGCTGTTGCCTGTAATCATGGCTTCTGGTTGGGATTTGTACGTACCGTCATTGTGGGGACGACGTCATCGATGCACTTATTGATTGAGCCAATGACTGAGGTGGTGTATTCCTCAATGCCATTGAATGAATCCCGGAACATATTCCAGTCCGTGCTAGCAAAATAGTCCTGTAGTGTAGCATCCGCGTCATCTGACCACTTCCGTATTGATCGAGTCACTGGTACTTCCTGCTTTAATTTTTGCTTGTAAGCAGGAATCGGGAGGATAGAATTATGGTCAGATTTGCCAAATGGACGGTGTGGGAGAGTTTTGTATGCATCTCTGTGTGTGGAGTAAAGGTGGTCTAGGATTTTTTTCCCCCTGGTTGCACATGTGACATGCTGGTAAAAATTTGGTAAAACGAATTTAAGTTTGCCTGCATTAAAGTCCCCAGCCAATTGGAGCGCCGCTTCTGGGTGAGCATGTTTTTCTTTGCTTATGGTTGGTTGAGAGCGGTCTTAGTGCCAACTTCGCTTTGTGGTGGTAAATAGACGGCTACAAATAATACAGATGAGAACTCTTGGTAGATAGTGTGGTCAACAACTTGTCATAAGGTACTCTACCTCGGGCAAGCAATACCTCGAGACTTCTTTAATATTATACATTACACACCAGCTGTTATTGACAAAAAGACACACACCCCCACCACTCGTCTTACCAGAGGTAACGTCTCTGTTCTGATGGTGCATGGAAAATCCCACCAGCTCTATATTGTCCTTTTCTTCGTTCAACCACGTCTCGGTGAAACATAAGATGTTACAGTTTTTAATGTCCCGTTGGTAGGATAATCTTAATAATAGGTCATCAATTTTATTTTCTAACGATTGCATGTTAGCAAGGAGAATGGAAGGCATTGAGAGTTTACTCGGTCACCTCTGGCTTCTCCGAAGGATCCCCGATCTGCGTCCCCTTTTCCGGCGTCTATTCTTCACGCAAAAGACATGGATCTGGGCCTTTTCCAGTGAACGCAGGATATCCTTCTCGTTGGACTCGTTAAAAAAAAAAAGTTTCTTCCAGTTCGTGTTGAGTAATCGCTTTTCTGATGTCCAAAAGTTATTTTCGGTCGTAAGCTTTGTGGGCACAGCAGCAACATTATGTACACAATAAATTTAAAAAATAACAAAACGCAAAAAAACTGGTTGGTTTGGAGAATGTAAAACATCAGCCATGTTCGCCATCTTACATTGTACATGATTCCATATGTGTTATTTCATAGTTTTGATGTCTTCAATATTATTATTCAATGTAGGAAACAGTAAAAATAAAGAACTTTTGACTGGTCGTGTAGCTAATGAGATTATGGGTATTACTGGCACAATACAGTGAGAAATTGTGTGGCACAATAGTATGCTAATTGATGATTATAGGAAAGCCATAATGAGTCATTAGACTTAATCTGAGAAGTGACGCAGGGTGAAAACAATGGTGACCTAGGGCACGGTGACAGACTGAGAAGGGTTGATAAAGTCTCCATAGGGCAGTACTGGAGCCCAAACACTGAATCAGAGGCCTATGATCTTTTGACATAATGCGACAGTGGGAAGGAAACAAGCTGAACAGATAGAGTGTAACGTCTCTCGTCGGAATGAGGA
Source organism: Oncorhynchus gorbuscha (assembly GCF_021184085.1). Classification (NCBI taxonomy): domain Eukaryota; kingdom Metazoa; phylum Chordata; class Actinopteri; order Salmoniformes; family Salmonidae; genus Oncorhynchus; species Oncorhynchus gorbuscha. The sequence goes on from NC_060176.1 coordinate 16,200,271, forward strand.
TCAGACCAAAACGCAGCGTGGTAAGTGTTCATGATTTTTATTGATCAAACCACTCGAACAAAATAACAGTGAAAAAACGAACAGTTCTGTAAGGCAAATAAACTGTACAGAAAACAACTACCCACAAAACACAGGTGGGAAAAAGGCTGCCTAAGTATGATTCTCAATCAGAGACAACGATAGACAGCTGCCTCTGAGAACCACACACGGTCAAAAACAAAGAAATAGAAAACGTAGAAATAAAGAAACTAGAATGCACACCCTAGTCACACCCTGGCCTAACCGAAATAGAGAATAAAAGCCTCTCTATGGCCAGAGCGTGACATAAAGGGAACTCAGCTCTTGGCAGAGTGTGACATTTCTCCATCTCATCAGCTGTCCTAACGGGTGAGAAAACACATGCAAATAGAAGCTTTAGATAGGACTTTTATTACTTATTTGTTGCTGAACAGAGTTTCACCTCCTTAGTGTGGGAGACTGTAGACAGTGGATATATGTTGAAAATTACAAAAAAAGGTGCACTTGACTCTCACTGTGATGCTACTTGTTTTTTATTTAGCAATAAGGCCCGGGGGGGGGGGGGTGTTGTATATGGCCAAAATACCACAGCTAAGGGCTGTTCTTACACACTAAGCAACGCGGAGTGCCTGGACACAGCCCTTAGCCGTGGTTTATTGGCCATATATCACAAACCCCCCGAGGTGCCTTACTGCTATTAGAAACTGGTTACCAACGTAAATAGAGCAGTAAATGATTATATATATATTTTTAAATACCTGTAGTATAGGGCCTAATATACCACATCTGTCAGCCAATCAGCATTCAGGACTCGAACCACTCAGTTTATAATAAGAATTATTACAGTTATGCACCAGTAACACTAAAGTGACATAAACATTGACATGCGACTGATGATTAATCTGTGCACCCAGGAAAGAGATTGATAGACCTGGAAGATGAGCTATCCTTTTACTGGAACGCAGGCATCACCCATGGAATTCAGGGCATGTTTGTCTGTATGCTAGTGAGCAAACATTACCCTGTGACTTCAGCTCAGATCCACAGACAAGACAGAAAATATCCAGAGGCAGACAGAAGACTCCAGCTGTGCCCAATGGGGCTGATATCATGGTAACTACATTTGGAAAATATGAAAATGATAGTGACAAATGTTGTGAAATCTTTGTCTCACAGCATGAAATTGCCTAAAATACGTCAAACCTATATACTTCTAGGAAAAACATGAGTTTCCATTTACTACACATGGCACCTCTATAAAACATAGCAGCTGTTTAATTGTTGGCCAGACTAGAACAGGTGGGTGTTGTCTGTGAGAGAAGATATCACATCAGCCTAGAAGTCTGATCAAAAGTGGCCTACATGGGACCAAAGAGCAGCCTGTCACAGTCCTCCCCATCCCTCACTGGGGTAATGGGAAACATTCGCTGTGAGAACAGACTGTGCTCTCAATTGGGCTGCAGCCCCAGTGAGGGTAGAGGCCTGCTGGGCTCCCAGTCCTGTGGGTAGTGGTGCGAGAGCCAGGCTCACAAACAGTGTGCTGTACAAAGGGCTGGGCAGCAGGAAACCTGGGCAAGCCAGAAGAGAAGAGGGGAGCTGACAGTGAGCTAGCCGGGACACACAGACCCAGATCACTTTACAGAGGGGAAGATGCAGCTGGCTGTTCCTCACCTGACCACCACATTCACAGCTGTCCCAGGTTGCTGAGGGATGTGTTTCAGATTTCAAAGAATATCAAAGGCCTGCCTTATCACTGTGCCATCACTGAAAGGGCTGAAGAAAGCAGAAAATAAATACAAATATTTATGGAAATGTTCATTAAACAAAGGTGAGGCAGAAAATGGGTATACAATTGGATCTAAAAAGGAGAATCCTCTATATTTTTGCTTTCTCCAAAACCACTAGACTGACAGGTAACCCTACATTATAAAGGCATCAATGGCCACAGTTAGCAGGTGCTATTAGTTTGCACAAAGGGAACATTTACTTGTCAGTAAAGAACAATGGGGTTTGGTTTGGAGAACAAACTGCCACCATGCTCAACTACTGAGGAATACTAAGTAAGTGCCAAACAGAGGAAGTTGCTGTGTTAATGGCATCATGAATGGACACCATGAAGTGGTATCCTCTAATGTGATGCACTTTAAAAGACATGGCAGGATGTGGCATCACATCAGACAGCATATCTGTTTGAAGACAGAAACGTCAACATCAGCTCTTCATAAAACTAATGAAAATGTTAAACATTCAATAAAAAGTAAAATTAAAGGAATGCTCATTTTATGTTTAATTCGTCCTTTTAACTTTTCATTTTGCACAAACAAACCACAAGGGGTTACAACTAATAAATAATTATTCTTCAGGGGGGCTTCTGTGAGAACATTATCAGAATAGTATAGCCCAGACCAGTGTTTAACACCCATAAATAAATCTGATTCTGCCATCTGTTCTGGAAGTAAGTGAGTCGGAACTTAGAACCTGTGTGATGGCTTACAGAACGCCACGAACATGAAGATGGAGCTTTGTAACAAAGACCAATATGTGTGGGATTGATAAAGAGGAGAGTGTAGGTGTACTGGAACTCTGTGAAAAATGTAACAAGTTCCCTAGTTCTACCGAAGGGGTGTTCGCCATGTTCTAGAGAAGGTCTCAAATTCCTGCAAAAAAATATTTTTAGCAATGCAGGGTGGAAAATGGAGCGCAGGCTTTGAAATGGAGCGATGTTACTGAGCATTCACCTCCCTGCAGGAAAAGCTGATAAAAACCATATGCTGTCATACTGACCTAGTATTCAGCATCTGGCAGTGGGGCCTATGAGTGATGCTACCGTCTGGTGCTCCAGACAGTCAGAGTGACAGACTGCTTCTCTCCACACAAGCCAAATATAAGAGTTCGCTCAATGTGGCCCCAAAAAGCCTTTCAAAAAGGAAGAGTTTTGCACTGAGTAACTGCATTGTGTTTCGCATTGGTGCATAACGTTCATTCTTTATCTCTGACATCAGGCTAAAGAGAGGAGCATATCTGGGGAAGGTTTGTTATTTGACAGAAAGTCTGTTTTTGACGAGCCAGGTTCTGACACATCCAGATGACGTGCTATGATCTTGTTCGCAAAACAGCAACCTACTTTTGGAGAAAACCTGGAAAAACAATTGCTCCTTTCAGGTCCAATTTTTCCAGTGGTGCAAAATGTTAAGATGCAAGACGTATTAAATGTTTTCCACCTGGGTCATTGAAAGGATACATTCAGTTGTGTCCAAATGTTTGATATTGTTTTGAACTCAACCTAACCATTCTCTGCTTACTGAATATAATGCTCAATAAACCTGTCACTGATGAAAGGATCTGCATATACAGCACATATGTTCTACTGTCATTAAAGCTACCTCACCAGAAGGAAACCAGTCCATTTCCTTCTGGTCATTCAGCATGCAATTCAGTACCCATGCCAGGGAACCGCCCACAAGCGCTAACCTAAATAGGAATATCTCCAACTTCAGCAGAACCAGTGGAATATCAAAGGCCTGCATTATTCTGCAGTTAACCCACTGCAGAATACTACCTCTGAAGTGAGTCAGATTGTGCCTCAAGGCTAAAAGTTGTCTAATGCTGGCTCATCTAGATGTGTGCACAGCATGCTGAATCTATCTATCCTCATATCTGGGTTTGTTCATTGGAATCTACTACAGAAGGAGAAAGAATGTTTTTAAAACCACTATGATCCTACAGAGAGGTAGTCGTCCAGTCATCAAGCAATGTAAATGCATGCATTTTATGGTACCTCATATGGGAGGACAATGGGTAAATCCATTTGAATTCAATCAATTTTGACAGCAACCCTTTTGATTTGAACTAAACCTTCCATACATATTTGCCCATTGAAGAAGTGGTCAGAAAGTGATGAAGAGTGCATCCAGAGATAAAGGTGCTCAAAGTTGAGCTTTTTTGCATACCCCACCATACCATGAGATATCCATGTCTTCATCACTGGAGAAGATAAACGGTTGATTGAATTTAAAAGCTTAACAGTTGTCAAACAGTTTTATCATTTAAAACAAAAAAAATGTAACCTTAAACATCAATGATCTAATATCGAATAAACTCAAAAAATATATATTTGGATGTTGTACTTAGACCCAATTTGACATAATTTGAGGTTTTTGTGTTGTGCCCGCCATCGGTTGAGACACACAACATGCTCTTGAATACAGGGTGGGTGTCATATTTTGCCTGATAAATGTACTAAAATGGGAATACCATTTGAAAATCAAATTTTTAATTGTTCCACAAAAATGGTTGGAGGTCCACAAATCAGACAACGTTAACTTGAATGGGAATAACCTGTTTTAAATTATACTGTCAATAATCCTCCATAGGAAACCTATTCAAGTTTGAAATCATAGAAATATAGATAATAGAACAGACATGACCATTTAAATTGACACTGGACGGTGGGTGGACCCGAGGTCCTCTTTGTGGTAGTAATTAGAATTTACAATTTAAATTTCAACAGTGTATCAGTTAAATTGCAGTGGTCTGAAGGGATAGGACTGATATTTCCATGATTGAAAATGACACCCACTCTGTACTCAAGAGCATGTTGTGTCTCAACCGATGGCGGACATAGCACAAAAACCTCAGATGATGTAAAGTAGAGGCTAAGAAACTATCAAATAGTTTCACAACCCAGTTTGTAAGCTTTTAAATTATATCCAACTCAACCATTTATCTTTTCCAGTAATGAAGACATAATGTCTCATGGTATGGTGGGGTATGCAAAATGGTCAAATCTGAGCATTTTTTTCCTGAATGTTTTGGCATTCAGGTGCAAAAAGTCGCTTTCTGAGCACCTCTTCCATGGGCGAACATGTATGGAAAGTTTTGTTTAAATCAAAAGGGATGCTCAAAAAGTTATTCAATTTATATGGATTTACCCCAATGGAAGCTCAAGTAAAATAGTTCAGTTAAATCTCCTATAATCATACCTCATTGTCCTGATATAACATGAAAAATACTTTATGTTCTCAGTTTGACTTTTAGCTAAGTTATAGAGCTCAGTTATGTGCTACTGAGTATATATTATGTAAAGGTTCGTTCCTTGGATTCCCTTGTGGGGAACCAGATCTACAGGATCCATACACTGTGCACTGGGAGCAGAGCAGTGAGACTGCATAACAGGGTTGACCTGTTCTAGAGAGACAATATATGGACATAGGGCAGGGTTGGTAATGTCAGAATACACACAGTGTACAAAATATTAGGAACACCTTCCTAATATTGAGTTGCCCCCACTTTTGCTCTCAGAACAGTCTCAATTCGCCAGGGCATAGACATCACAAGATGTCAAAAGCATTCGATGCTGGTCCATGTTAACTTCAACGCTCCCCACAGTTGTGTCAAGTTGGCTGGATGTCCTTTGGGTGGTGGACAATTCTTGATACACAAGGGAAATTGTTGAGCGTGAAAAACCCAGGAGCACGGCACCTGGCACCTACTACCATACCAGCTTCAAAGGCTCGTCTTGCCCATTCACCCTCTGAATGACACATGTACACAATCCATGTCTCAGTTGTCTCATGGCTTAAAAATCCTTCTTTTAACCCGTTTCCTTCCCTTCATCTACACTGATTGAAGTGGATTTAACAAGTGACATCAATAAGGGATCATAGCTTTCACCTGGTCAGTCTATGTCATGGAAAGAGATGGTATTACTAAATGTTTTGTACAGTAAGTGTACAGTACATTACAAGTCAAGCAACGTCATTCAGTGAATTTGGGCAATTCAAGTGGAATAAATTATACGAAATGTGAAAAAATATTATTTAATTAAATCAAACAAAATAAAATATACATTATTGATTAGACCCAACCTCTTCCTTTAAAGAGAATGTAATACTGCAGTTGACCTGTTGGATTCAATAAACAGTATTTTAGCGGATATCCACATTGGGATATCTGCCACAATGGCAATGGCCTCATGAACTGTGGTCTAAACACAAAGGAAGAGGCCATGCAACAGGGACAACTTTCTGCATAACTCTCACCGGTATGCTTAAGCTGCTGGGATGACATTCAGTAAGCAGGAGAAACCGGTCTCCATGTGGATAACACACACGCTGCTCTCTGTCTCCTCTTCCATGACCAACCTGTATTATTCAAAGTAGGGCCGTACCTCACGAACCAACACTATACCTAGGAAGTGGGAGCTGCATGTCTGTCAATATAGGTGGTTGCTATAGTGACTGTATCTGCAAGCCACTTTTCTTTACACCCCCCTCCTCCCCTACAGATGTATAATTATATGGTAAGTGAGATGGATGTTGCTGAGTAGACAACAATTAAAAAGGAGATGTTTTTTTCACAATTATGCCATATTGACTTAGTTGTGAGCAGTGTGACCCACCTGTATCACAGAGAGTAAACAAACATGTTTAACAACGAACAGGGCAGACTGTTTCCAACTGGGCCCTCTAGATCTCAAGAGATCCATGATCCAGTTATCTTTAGCATGTCTCACTGAGGCTTTGGTATCCGATACACTGTTGACCAAAACATTTTATTGGTTCAATGTTTAATGGTTTACTATATCTCTCGTCCACATTCAAAATCCTGCTCAGTTAGAGAGGGAGGGTGAGAGAGAGAACTTTTATCATAAACATATGGTAGGTAGGCTACTCCTCAAATAGGAGAGGGAAAATAATGGATTGGATTGTTGTTGCATTCTTATCAACATTTCATACAACCTGCTAGATTGGATTGATGACATAAAGGAGACGAGAATAAGCATTTAGTCCATGTTGTTGTTTGAATTTAACTTTACACTGTAGCAAAACAAAAACTAGCATGATTGCAATTCCTGTCTACTTAAAAATATATAATTCCGTGAAGTAGGCACTCATACATCCAGCTATGTTATTATTCTCTATGGCAATTAAAAACATAATGGCTGTTGGTTACAATAATAGGCAACTTCACAACAGCCTCTAAAAATCACCCTTGCAGGCCCTCAGTAGGCTATGACACATGACAACATGACCTTGTTGAACGACTAGCCAAGTTAAACTAAACATTTCTCCAAATAGTCTGGTGACAATATACAGGATGCAATATCGACCTTTTTTTCCACAATTCATTAAAATGATATGGTCATTAAGCTAAAACATAAGATTATATTTCATAAAATTACATTGTCCCCTTGTATTGACAGTATAGATACTGTGCAATAGGAATATGCTGTTCTTGAGATTTATAACAATGTTATGACATGTGATGGAAATTTAACGTCATAGTGTCACGAATCCATTAGATCTCTGAATATTTAACAATCTATAAGAATTGTCACATCCCTTTCAACAATATACATTATCGTGTTTCTTCATAGTCATATGACATGATTATCCAAAAAAACTGTCTGTAACAGATAAGTTATCTTACCATTTTCTCTCCTTCCCCAGACAGTAACAATGTATCCTTGTATTCCGTACCGAACAGGGGCTGTCTGAGTAGTCGTCTAGTACTAAAAACTGTACAACGTTGTTGTTTTTGCAGTAAGACAAATTCTAAATAAACAATAGGATCCCAGATGCCTTCCAAGCAGGAACGCACGGATTCTCCTCAGGACCTGGTTGCTCTGTCCATACTGTGGCTATTGTCTAAAAGTGAATCGGCACAGGAACTAAACTCAGGCTCCGAATGCTGCAGTATGTTTGAGCGGTGAAGTTAAACTTCGAGGCCGTTGACTGAGCAGCCTAACCAAACAATCCATAAATGGAAAATTCGTCTTTTGCCCTCAGCCAATAGGAGCGGGATCTGGACGCGTCACTCCAGAGGGAATCCCACCAGATGATTTTGGGCTCGTTGGAGAACGCATGTGCTGTGGGTAGAAAGTGTCGTGCAATCAAATCAGACAAATAAGAGCTTTGAATTTGATAATAATTTATTCTGAAAGAGGACCATATTGTACAAGCATTATACACGTTATGATACTTTTAGATCACTCCTGGGATAGCTTTTACAAATGTATATTTTTGGTTGAAAATGTGTTTGAAATTCACTGCTCGACTGGGGGACGTTACAGATAATTCCATGTGTGGGATACAGAGATGAGGTAGCCATTACATTTTTTTTAAACACTATTATTGCACATGCAATTTATTAGAGTCTATGCACATTTTTACTCCTGAAATGATTTAGGCTTGCCATGACAAAGGGGCTTAATACTTATTGACTCAAGGTGTTTCAGCTTTTCATTTTGAATTTGTTTGTAAAAACTGTAAAACACATAATTCCACATTGACATTATGGGGTATTGTGTGTAGGCCAGTGACAAATAAATTCTTAATTTAATCCATTTTAAATTCAGGCTGTAACACAACAAAATGTGGAAAAAGTCAAGGGGTGTGAATACTTTCTAAATGCAATGTGATTAACATAACAAAAAATAATAACCATGTGAATGAATGTTACAGTATGACATTTAAAAATGTCTCATGTGACAGATGTAAACAATTGTGTGATCACAAATAACTGGAGCAGTGGGATGAAGACAAAGCACTCATTGTTCACTTTGTAAAATATAGAAAGAGCTCACCCAGGCTGTATCACAACCGGCCGTGAGTGGGAGTCCCATAGGGTGGTGCAGAACTGGCCCAGTGTCGTCTGGGTTTGGCCTTGTAGGCCGTCATAGTAAATAAGAATTTGTTATTAACTGACTTGCCTAGTCAAATAAAGGTTCAATTAAAACAAATATATATATCAAATTACATTTTTAATTTGGCTGTGAGAAACAGATTTTGTGCAATTGTATATATATATCAGAGATGCAGCCAAGAGGCCCATGATCACTCTGGATGAACTGCAGAGATCTACAGCTGAGGTGGGAGACTCTGTCCAGAGAGGACAGAGGACAACAATCAGTCGTATATTGCACAAATCTGGCCTTTATGGAAGAGTGGCAAGAAGAAAGCCATTTCTTAAAGATATCCATAAAAAGTGTCGTTTAAAGTTTGCCACAAGCCACCTGGGAGACACACCAAACATGTGGAAGAAGGTGCTCTGGTCAGATGAAACCAAAATTGAACTTTTTGACAACAATGCAAAACGTTATGTTTGGCGTAAAAGCAACACAGCTCATCACCTTGAACACACCATCCCCACTGTCAAACATGGTGGTGGCAGCATCATGGTTTGGGCCTGCTTTTCTTCAGCAGGGACAGGGAAGATGGTTAAAATTGATGGGAAGATGGATGGAGCCAAATACAGGACCATTCTGGAAGAAAACCTGATGGAGTCTGCAAAAGACCTGAGACTGGGACGGAGATTTGTCTTCCAACAAGACAATGATCCAAAACATAAAGCAAAATCTACAATGGAATGGTTCAAAAATAAACATATCCAGGTGTTAGAATGGCCAAGTCAAAGTCCAGTTCTGAATCCAATCGAGAATCTGTGGAAAGAACTGAAAACTGCTGTTCACAAATGCTCTCCATCCAACCTCACTGAGCTCGAGCTGTTTTGCAAGGAGGAATGGGAAAAAAATTCAGTCTCTCGATGTGCAAAACTGATAGAGACATACCCCAAGCGACTTACAGCTGTAATCGCAGCAAAAGGTGGCGCTACAAAGTATTAACTTAAGGGGGCTGAATAATTTTGCACGCCCAATTTTCAGTTTTTGATTTGTTAAAAAAGTTTGAAATATCCAATAAATGTCGTTCCACTTCATGATTGTGTCCCACTTCTTGTTGATTCTTCACAAAAAAATACAGTCTTATATCTTTGTTTGAAGCCTGAAATGTGGCAAAAGGTCGCAAAGTTCAAGGGGGCCGAATACTTTCGCAAGGACCTGTATATTCAAATTAAATTCTAAATGTAATTTGGTTGATTGGATATCTGTCATGTTTTGACTAGTCAACTCCAACTACATCATGTGTCAGCTCACCACATCTACTGTCACCAATATGTAGCACACACAAATGAGGACATCTCCTGTGCACCAGATCTTTAACTGGGTACAGTTTGGATGTGGAGTGAGGCAGGGGGGGAGCAGGTGTAACCTGTGGGTGTAATGTGGTTGTAACCTGTCTGACAGGGCTAACAATGGCATGCAGGGCTTGCATGCTGCCCATGACCATCTGTATCAGGTTATGCTGCTGCCATGAAAACCAACTGATTTGATTTCAAACATCTGTAGAATGTGTGTGTGTGTGTGTGTCAGTGGCATAGCGCAGTTCGAGCAAGACACCCCAACCAAAATAATAATAATTTGGCCACACCTTATTTGGATAGTCCCAAATAGATGATCTACAGATGGTCATACTATCAAAAACCTACTGTATATGTTGGTAAGCAAATGCTTGCTAAGGTTTCAGTTAGGGTTAGGTTTAGAATAAGGTTTAGGCTAAGCGTTAGGGTTAGGGTTATGGCTAGGGTTAAGGTAAGGGTTACGTAAAGGTTAAGGTTTCAGGTTAGGGGATAGTTAGTTGAAATGTTGTTGAAAGTTATTGTGGGTGGCAGGAAGCTTAGTGCTTGGTCCAGGAACTGAAAGATTGCTGGTTCAAATCCTTGAGCCTACTAGGAAACAAATCTGCTGAGGTGCCCTTGAGTATTGATTAAAACGAAATTGAACATTTACAAACCATCTACTTGGGATTATCCAAATAAAGTATGAAACAAACCTTTTTCTTTTTGCCATGAGGCAGAGAGAAAAATGTGCAGTTTTATAGCTAATCTCTTCCTATTTTACAAATGTTGCCATGAGGCTGAGAGAAAATGTTACTGTTTTGGAGTTAATTTCCTTGTATTCTACACATTTTTCCATGAGGCTGAGATAAAAACGTGCAGTCTTAAAGCTAATTTCCTGTAATTCCCTGCCCAAAAAGTAATGGTTTATGAGATGTTCATATGTTATCTTGGGGTCCGCGCTCCGAGGGCACCCCAATCCAAAGGCTTGTGGGACCCCGTTTTGCGTGGGCAGCAGTGGTGTGTGCTGCACCAGTGGTGTATGTGTATGTGTGTGAGATAAATGTAATTTTGTTATTCAAAGATTTGGAGAGTCTAATAATGGTTCAAATATAATATGAACATTAAACGTTGATGAAGAGTTGCAGATGCACAGCAAACCCAGTAAAAACAGGTAAGTAGGGACATCTGCTGGGCAAAAGCTTTAAGCACAAACATTGGTTTAGTCATATCTGCAGCACATTGGAGTTGTAAGTAGTCATATAGATATGAATATTCCTATGCAGATTATTATAATGGGCAGAATTTTGAGACGTCATGCATAAATATGTGTAGTATGAACTCTTCAAAAAACGAGTTTAATTTTCAATTAAATGTAAACAGAAAAATAGTTGGGAGTTCTCTAAACTGTACCACACTGACATACACTATACAGTGACATACACTATACAGTGACATACACTATACAGTGACATACACTATACAGTGACATACACTATACACTGACATACACTATACAGTGACATACACTATACAGTGACATACACTATACAGTGACATACACTATACAGTGACATACACTATACACTGACATACACTATACACTGACATACACTATACACTGACATACACTATACAGTGACATACACTATACAGTGACATACACTATACACTGACATACACTATACACTGACATACACTATACAGTGACATACACTATACAGTGACATACACTATACAGTGACATACACTATACACTGACATACACTATACACTGACATACACTATACAGTGACATACACTATACAGTGACATACACTATACACTGACATACACTATACAGTGACATACACTATACAGTGACATACACTATACAGTGACATACACTATACAGTGACATACACTATACACTGACATACACTATACACTGACATACACTATACAGTGACATACACTATACAGTGACATACACTATACAGTGACATACACTATACAGTGACATACACTATACAGTGACATACACTATACAGTGACATACACTATACAGTGACATACACTATACAGTGACATACACTATACAGTGACATACACTATACACTGACATACACTATACACTGACATACACTATACAGTGACATACACTATACAGTGACATACACTATACAGTGACATACACTATACAGTGCCTTCGGAAAGTATTCAGAACACTTTACTTTTTCCATATTTTGCTATCTTACAGCCTTCTTCTAAAATGTATTACATTGTTGTTTTTCCCTCATCAATCTACACACAATACTCCATAATGACCAAGCAATTTAAAAAATGTTTTAAACATTTTTGCTAATTTAACCCCAAAAGGTTAATTGAAAAAAATATATATAATTCATCAGACCAGAGAATCTTGTCATGTGCCTTTTACTGAGGAGTGTCTTCTGTCTGGTCACTCTACCATAAAGGCCTGATTGGTGGAGTACTGCAGAGATGGTTGTCCTTCTGGAAGTTTCTCCCATCTCCACAGAGGAACTCTAGAGCTCTGTCAGAGTGACCATTGGGTTCTTGGTCACCTCCCTGACCAAGGCCCTTCTCCCCGGATTGCTCAGTTTGGCCGGCGGCCAGCTCTAGGAAGAGTCTTGGTGGTTCCAAACTTCTTCCATTTAAGAACGATGGAGGCTACTGAGTTCTTGGGGACCTTCAATGCTGCAGACATTTTTTGGTACCCTTCCCCAGATCTGTGCCTCGACATAATCCTGTCTCCGAGCTCTGCAGCAAATTCCTTCGACCTCATGGCTTGGTTTTTGCTCTGACGTGCACTGTTAACTGTGGGACCTTATATAGACAGGTCCCACAGTTGCTGCTGCAAGCTTTCCAGTAATGCAATAAAAACAAGCATCGCAGAATAAAAGTGCTTAAAATAGCCCACGTTAACATAATGAAGCTTAAGAAACAAGGTTCATGAAGTCAATAATTTGCTAATAGCAGATAATTCATATTCTGACTATATCTGAAACTCACTTAGAAAATACCTTTGATTCTAGGGCACTGCATCACAGTGCTAGCTGTGCCACCAGAGACTCTGGGTTTGCGCCCACGCTCTGTCCCAACCGGCTGCGACCGGCAGGTTCATGGGGCGACGCACAATTGGCCTAGCGTCGTCCGGGTTAGGGAGGGTTTGGCAGTTAGGAATATCCTTGTCTCATGGTGCACTAGCGACTCCTGTGGCGGGCCGGGCGCAGTGCGCGCTAACCAGGTCGCCAGGTGCACGGTGTTTCCTCTGACACATTGGTGCAGCTGGCTTCCGGGTTGGATGCGCGCTGTGTTAAGAAGCAGTGCGGTTTGGTTGGGTTGTGTTTCGGAGGACGCATGGCTTTCGACCTTTGTCTCTCCAGTACCGGAGTTGTAGCGATGAGACAAGATAGTAACTACTAACAATTGGATAACACGAAATTGGGGAGAAAAGGGGGTAACATTTTTTTTTAAATACCTTTGATGATAGTGGTAGCAATACAAGGTTATAACATTGATTCCAATGTTGGAGTTGTTCAAATTCCAATGTTGGAGATGTTGCTGTTTATATTCAGAACCACATTCCTGTAAAGATTAGAGAGGATCTCATGTTAAATATTGTTGAAGTAATATGCTTCATCTGCCTCACCTAAAGCCCATTCTGGTGGGACGCCGCTATAGACCACCAAGTGCACAAAAGAGAAACAGTAAGCACAACTGTAGGACTGAGCACTACCACCATCTAGTGGAAATGTTCAGTAGAGCATGAATGAACACAAAACATCCAATTAAAAAACAAAGTGAATCCTCCTTTTCTTTTTAATGTAACTTAATTTTTGTCAGCTATGTTTTTTATTGAGTCACATAACCTGTACAATCAATAAGAATCACAAATGTTTTTTTAACCAACACTCAACCCCTCTCCCTGCCACCCGCCATCCCAAACAAACCCCTGGCAGCCCCGCCCCAATCCTGGTACCCAATATGAAAGACCAATCATGAAAACATTATCTTTAGCTCAATTTTCTACATCATATGAGTAACTATTGGCAGCTAGTAAATCATACTTTCGCTCCAATCCTGAGGGGGTAGGTGGATGATGTCTGAGTGGCCTGGGGGTCAAAGGCCTTGAACATGACGACAGAATTGGGCTCGACAGCAACAGCAGCATGTTCTTCAGCTCCGTTCTGTGCAGTCACAGGATCTCTCACTTCAGTCAGTTTCAGAAATGAGAAGAGCCCCTCATCCTCTCCTCTGCCCTCAGCATATGGGGAGCCTACACCCAGAAAGAGGAAGCAGTGGGGTTAGATGGGTTTGAAAATCTGTCAGTACTGAAAATTCCTTTTACGGAAATAATATGCTAACTTACAGTCTGAGTTAATTGTCTCCTCTCTATCTTGTTCTCTGCAATGATTAGTATTTATTATTATAAAATTCCATATCAGCAACATGTAATTAATTCATGGCTATCAGAAATGTTATTTTCAAATAATTAAATACCTTTTCATTCTCAGAGTGTGAGATTCTGCTGGAGGAAGAAAGAAACAGAAAGCCCATGTCAATAACATTACATGATTTTTTTTTTAATACACACCTGATGATAGAACATACAATATGTGGGTTTTTACTCACCTTGCGAAATCTTGGTATTTTTCAGCATGACAATGACAGTAACAAACAGGCAGGAGAAGAACAAGGCTCCCACTACATACAGTGGTATGTAAGGATCCCCTTTTAATAAAACACAAAGCATTCAGAATGAAGATCAATTAGGTATTATTCATGATCATTTTATGTATTAGTAATAACAATATACTGTGACTCACCAGGAGTATATAACAGGGCTGTGTCATTCCTGTTGGGGTGGTTGTTGAATTCTCCATTCACAGTGACTGTGACATTAGTTATTACCTTCCAGTGCCCTTTGCTATTCTTAAGCACCTGTAAGGCACAAACATACTGTCCGCTGTCTGAATATGTGGCATTGCTGATCTTAAGGTTATGAAAGATAGGGCTTGTTAGGGGTTTAGATGAAGTATTTGACCTTCGTTTCAGCAGGGCCTCATCAATGAGACAATGGTGGTCATATAATTGTCCATCACTATTCAAATAATAAGAATAAAGACAGGGCTACTGTTGCCACTGATGGTTTTGATCCAATACACTGAAAATGGAAGGTTAGAGTAATCTTTGGCTACTGTGAAATTACATGCAAGGTTGACTGATTCTCCATGCTGTTGGGTAACAGACGTTTTAGTTTCCACACCAGGGTAGCATATCACCACTACAGAAACAGAACATAATTTGATGTTAAATATTTTCATAAACAGATATGTCTATATACAATATATTGTACAGTATACTGTAATATGAGTTGTATATCATTTAGAAATTGTGAAAGTTAGGAAATGTGAACTTACTCTCTGGTTCAACAAATGCCACAATAAATGATTCCACCTGATCTTTTGAAGGTTTAAAGGGGAATAAGTGTTGGTCATTTGATGGAAAGGTATGAAAACATGCAAAGAATCCAGTGACGTGTTTCTCCAATTTCATATTTAAACATTGTTTGATACTGTTTTTGCAGGGAGTTTTTTCTAATGTAAATACTGTATTATTGCACTTCGGATCTTGGTCACATTTCTTCTCATTGTCATGAAGACAGCAATTAAGTGCTTCACGGTTGGGATGGTGTTCTTCGGCTTGCAAGCCTCCCCTTTTTCCTCCAAACATAATGATGGTCATTATGGCCAAACAGGTCTATTTTTGTTTCATCAGACCATATGACATTTCTCCAAAAAGTACGGTCTTTTTCCCCATGTGCACTTGCAAACCGTAGTCTGGCTTTTTTATGGTGGTTTTGGAGCAGTGGCTTCTTCCTTGCTGAGCGGCCTTTCGGGTTATGTCGATATCGGACTCGTTTTACTGTGGCTATAGATACTTTTGTGCCTGTTTCATCCAGCATCTTCACAAGGTCTTTTGCTGTTGTTCTGGGATTGATTTGCACTTTTCGCACTATAGTACGTTCATCTCTAGGAGACAGACTGCGTCTCCTTCCTGAGCGGTTTGACGGCTTCTCGATCCTATGGTGTTTATATTTGCATATTATTGTTTGTACAGATGAACGTGGTACCTTCAGGCATTTGGAAATTGGTCCCAAGGATGAACCAGGCTTGTGGAGGTCTACAATTTGTTTTCTGAGGTCTTGGCTGATTTCCTTTGATTTTCCCATGATGTCAAGCAGAGGCACTGAGTTTGAAGGTACGCCTTGAAATACATTCACAGGTACACCTCCAATTGACTCAGGCTAACTGACATCATTTATCAGAAGCTTCTAAAGCCATGACATAGTTTTCTGGAATTTTCCAAGCTTTTTAAAGGCACAGTCAACTTTGTGTATGTAAACTCCTGACCCACTGGAATTGTGAAACAGTGAATTATAAGTGAAATAATCTGTCTGTAAACAATTATTGGAAAAATGACTTGTCATGCACAAAGTAGATGTCCTAACCGACTTGCCAAACTGTAATTTGTTAACAAGAAAGTTATGGAGTGGTTGAAAAACAAGTTTTAATGACTCCAACCTAAGTGTATTTAAACTTCCAAAATCAACTGTATATCATACAAACACCCTCTGTTCATTCTTCCTTCCTGTAAAATTCTGCCCTGTTTCCTCATTCTGTGAATCATGAACAAAACAGCTTTGTAATCTATGTTCAATGATCATGGATATGCTATCTATCTTCATGGTGATGACTCTCGTAGGAAAATGTCAAGGTCGGTAACTATTTTTATCAACAGTTTAAGACTTGAATAATAGGGCTTGTGAGTCTACAATCGAGGAGCTTGATTCTAACTTTGGAAACCTTTTTCTCTCTCAAAGGGAACACTTTTCTAAATTATCAAGAGAAAGAGGAAGCTATATCTCTACAATGTGAAGAGAGAATTTGGCAACTTGATCTAGATGAAGACAACATAGTGGATTGCACTTTTAATTGCAGTCTTCATGACAATGAGAAGAAATGTGACCATGATCCGAAGTGCAATAATACAGCATTTACATTAGAAAAAAAACCCTGCAAAAACAGTATCAAACAATGTTTAAATATGAAATTGGAGAAACACGTCACTGGATTCTTTGCATGTTTTCATACCTTTCCATCAAATGACCAACACTTATTCCCCTTTAAACCGTCAAAAGATCAGGTGGAATCATTTATTGTGGCATTTGTTGAACCAGAGAGTAAGTTCACATTTCCTAACTTTCACAATTTCTAAATGATATACAACTCATATTACAGTATACTGTACAATATATTGTATATAGACATATCTGTTTATGAAAATATTTAACATCAAATTATGTTCTGTTTCTGTAGTGGTGATATGCTACCCTGGTGTGGAAACTAAAACGTCTGTTACCCAACAGCATGGAGAATCAGTCAACCTTGCATGTAATTTCACAGTAGCCAAAGATTACTCTAACCTTCCATTTTCAGTGTATTGGATCAAAACCATCAGTGGCAACAGTAGCACCTGTCTTTATTCTTATTATTTTAATAGTGATGGACAATTATATGACCACCATTGTCTCATTGATGAGGCCCTGCTGAAACGAAGGTCAAATACTTCATCTAAACCCCTAACAAGCCCTAACTTTCATAACCTTAAGATCAGCAATGCCACATATTCAGACAGCGGACAGTATGTTTGTGCCTTACAGGTGCTTAAGAATAGCAAAGGGCACTGGAAGGTAATAACTAATGTCACAGTCACTGTGAATGGAGAATTCAACAACCACCCCAACAGGAATGACACAGCCCTGTTATATACTCCTGGTGAGTCACAGTATATTGTTATTACTAATACATAAAATGATCATGAATAATACCTAATTGATCTTCATTCTGAATGCTTTGTGTTTTATTAAAAGGGGATCCTTACATACCACTGTATGTAGTGGGAGCCTTGTTCTTCTCCTGCCTGTTTGTTACTGTCATTGTCATTGTCATGCTGAAAAATACCAAGATTTCGCAAGGTGAGTAAAAACCCACATACTGTACGTTCTATCATCAGGTGTGTATTTAGAAAATAAATAAATAAATTTAAAACGTAATGTTATTGACATGGGCTTTCTGTTTCTTTCTTCCTCCAGCAGAATCTCACACTCTGAGAATGAAAAGGTATTTCATTATTTGAAAATAACATTTCCAATAGCCATAAATTAGTTACATGTTGCTGATATGGAATTTTATAATAATAAATACTTTATTTAATCATTGCAGAGAACAAGATGGAGAGGAGACAATTAACTCAGACTGTAAGTTAGCATATTATTTCCGTAAAAGGAATTTGCAATACTGACAGATTTTCAAACCCATCTAACCCCACTGCTTCCTCTTTCTGGGTGTAGGCTCCCCATATGCTGAGGGCAGAGGAGAGGATGAGGGGCTCTTCTCACTTCTGAAGCTGACTGAAGTGAGAGATCCTGCTGCTGTTGCTGTTGAGCCCTATTCTGTAGTCATGCTCAATACTGAGTATGAGGCCTTTGACCCCCAGGCCACTCAGACATCATCCACCTACCCCCTCAGGATTGGAGCGAAAGTATGAGTTACTAGCAGCCAATAGTTACTCATATGATGTAGAAAAGTGAGCTAAAGATAATGTTTTCATGATTGGTCTTTCATATTGGGTTTAGACCAGGATTTGGGCGGGGCTGCCAGGGGTTTGTTTGGGATGGCAGGTGGGAGGGGTTGAGTGTTGGTTAAAAAAACATTTGTGATTCTTATTGATTGTACAGGTTATGTGACTCAATAAAAACTTATCTCACAAAAATTAAGTTAAATTAAAGAGAAAATTAGAATTTACTTTATTTTTTAATTGTATGTTTTTGTGTTCATTCATGCTCTACTAAACATTTACACTAGATGGGGGTAGTGCTCAGTCCTACAGTTGTGCTTACTGTTTCTCTGATATTGTGTAATATGTGTGATTACCTAATTATTTTGTAACGTTGAATAAACATTGCAGAAATAAAATGTACATGATTATTATTATTTTTTTTTGGGGGGGGGGGGGGCATGGTACTCAATCATTGCAATATCAATAGGCGATAGTGTAGACTAAACATGATTAATCAGTCTTAAATAGACTCCCTCCGTTGTAGGTCAAAAGCCCTTATATTGAATTTTTTTCTCCGTTTTTATATTTTAAATCTGAACAGGAGTCAGTTACAGCTGGTCCCAGATCTGTGCTTGGGGGTGCAACATAGACCGATGCTCTTCCCCCCCTCTCTCTCCTCCCGAATGGAAACATGGCCGTTGTGTCCATAGCAAAAAGGATAGCAAAGCATTGGATATAATGCTGCTAGCTAAATACGAAAGTTATCGCTGCTGTATGCCAGCAGGGTTTACGTTGTGGAGTTATTCTCCAGTATATTAGTGAATTAACTCACCGTCTGCAGCTCTGCGTTCGCAAAGTTCTGCGAATGGAATCCTTGCGAGTTAGCTAAAGCTAGATAGGTTGTTTGACGACGTAAAAGTTGCTTGCTAGCAGCTAATTACAAGGCTAGCTAGTAACTTGCTCGCGAGGAGGACAACCAGGGCTCGCCGGCACAACACAGCAGCTGTGTTGACACGAAACGAAAGGAGATACCCAGCAAGCTATCCCGAACTGATCCATATGGGGAAATCTATCTCGAAAAATTGACTGTATTGTTGAAAACTTCACATTTTCAGCAGTTTATTTTTTTTAGCTGTTATTGTTCTAGCCAAGGTACAAGTTAGTTAACGTTTGACATTCTTTTCTCACTGTAATCTTGGAAGTATCGTTATTGGACTCAAGCTATTAATAATGTTTTCTGTGAAGCCCTTGAAACCAACCTTTAAATCCTACCTTCTGCCTGTACAGGTGAGTAACCTCACTTGACTAGCAAAGTTACTCTGTCCTCGGTATACTTAGTTAATTGCTATTACTGAGTAGTTCGCTAGCTAGGATTACTTGTTCAATTCACTAGCTATATGTTGTGCATAATTTAGTTAGCTTATTATAGACTAACAAACTATCTCTGTTTTATATTTAATGCAGACCGATCTGAAAAAAACTCCACAGCCACCTATCAAGAAGTTAGAGGCCAAGTTACTTCCAGGTGAGTTTACAGGTCCCTCTGCCACAGCTAGCTTGTTGTTTCTGACTGTTCTATTTGTAACTATCAACTATGTTATGAGTACATAGAGAATACATACATTTAACCACCCATCAAAATATCCCGCTCCTGAAAAAATAACCAGTAAAGGCTGACCTCATCCAGCTATAGTCTTTCTTTTCATGCTAAGGTAGAAGATGACTGATATTTCAATGACCAGCCAGTGAAAACTCTCATCTCTTCAGCTAAATATAATTTCTTGTTTTGAATGTGTTCTCTGTCAGTGCACCTCACTTGTGGTTTTCCCCACAGGCATTTGGCATCCCTTATTGTCGCATCATTAGGCTGTGGTAATCTCATCCAACTGAAAGTCCATTTTCTCTGGGCTGTCTCAAGTCACCATGGCAGTGCAGTGCCTGCCTGGCCCCCTTTTCATCACTGCAACTAACTGCATAATTTAGCCTTAGTTAACAATGGGCTGGTTCAGATATGCCTCCTTATTTTGCAGTCAAATCCCAGCTCAGAGAGGATGCGAGTTGGTTAATGACTGTCTTAAGGAGGTTACAATAAGAGATTCACAAGGGTATTTCCTGTTCACAGAGCATCAGTCACTGAAAACTGTTTCTTGCCTTTTGTGTGTTTTTCTTGGCAACTTTGAATTTGTAATGCGTGGCAGGACCTCAGGTTTGTTTACTTTTTCCCATTAAGTTGGCAGTGTTTGTGAGAGCTAAACTGACACCCAACCTCTCCATATTAAATGCTAACAACATTCTTCAGCATTTCGGTTCATTCATGGCTGTTATAGAGGCGGAAGCTCACTGATATAATGGAGCAAGATTGAGAAACACTTGACCATATAACCTTGAAGTGTCATTAGGCCTATATCTATGTCTGAGGACAAGTTGTGAATCAGAGGTTGTGCTGTGGGACGAATTTCCCTTTGAGGCGTTCACTCCTTATAATTAAGCAACAGAGGATGGACCTTCCTTCATTCTAAAATAGATGCGCCTTGCCTGGTTTTACTTAGTCTGCTGAAATAATAACAAACCTCCCTCTTGCACTTTATTGCTATTTTCTCTGCTTTGCAGGGCTCTACACTGACTTAAATTGGAAAATGTTTGCGTACACAAATACAGTTAGGAGCACAATGACTAATATTTGATGTAATAAAACTAGAATCCTTAATTATTTTTCTTACATTGCTCAGCAATATTTAGGCTCATATGTGAGTAAAACTGTCACACTCTGTAGCCCTGCTTTGGTATGTATAGTTTACCCTTATCTATTTCAGCTGATTATTTTAAGACACTGGTATGTTTTATAGAGGGATACTGTTTTTTCCTTGGCTGGAGGTTTAGCTATTGTTATTGCTGGGTTCTGTCAATGTGTTTGAATGAATGCTGGCAATGAAAGTAAACATGACGCGCTCACACAGTGCCACCTGGCCTTGCTTTACAAAATACGATAGTCACCTCCTCTCCCTCAACCTGACTATGAACAGTTTAGCCTACATTGAATCTCAGGTGTGATTTTACACTATGGTCTATGTGATGATCTTTAGTTCATGGCTCTGTGAGGGTGGCCCTGAATGGAGAGACTTTGGCTTTATTTGTGGGCCTCCCAGCTCCTCGGTAGGGTTGCTATGCGACTTAAATGTGACCCATTCAAAGGGGTCTCTGATTGAATGATCCATTCAAGTGCACACCAACCTGACGAGACAGAGGACCACAGTGGGGCTAACTCATCTCAACAACTCATCTCAACTGTCCTCTCTCTTCTGTCTTCCCCTCTCTCTCTCTGTTCATCTGTCCTCCTCCCTTAATTTCTGTAGCTCTCTGTTTATCTCTCTGTCTTCATCAGGTTCTCTCTTCATCCCTGGCTGGATCCTTTGCTGGCTGCCCACTTCTAATTATTGAACTGTCTGGTTGGGTTTCTCGCTGAATGTTTTTATTTTTCTCCGCCTCTAGGCCTAGTTCTCTCATCCCCCGCACTCTCTCTTTCTCTCTCTCTCTCTTTGTATGTGACCTGTGTTTCTGGAGTGTGTGTGGGTGTCCAAACATAGACGACCAACATTGACTGTTTTGTTTAGGCTCCTCGCTGACACACTGTCACCTTTATGACACACGTTCATCTGAACTGTAGGCATCTGTAATGATAGTTAGACAGGTACTGTAATAGATGTCCCGCTGTTGTTTTCTCAGTAGGAGAATGTGAGCTGAGGCCTCTCCTGAGGCGATGGAAAAATGTGCCTAGCAGTGGTGTTTGCATGAGGCAAAGCTAACTCTCTGTACTCCCAAGCACATTCTCACCTCTCTGGCCCACATACTCCTACTGTCCTCAGTCTCTCTTCACCACTTGGTTTGTCAGCACATGAGTTCTGCTCCGTTAATCACACAAGCTAGGCTAATATGGGCAAAGTCATGAGTATCTCAAAATGACGTGTCCTGTCGCTATCCATCAGCAATGTGATGGTGTTACTGGCACACTGTACTCTACTATTGTACAGGTGGAATGCTGAAGCATATCTGTCCCTTTAACTGCCATCTTTGTGTTGTGACTGAGGCATTTCTTCCTAGTCTCGTGTGACTCGGAGGATTGTGATAATCACTGTATACAGAGACCATGTTGGGTCTCTGAGCTTGTTTCCCTCGCCACCATATGTCCAAACTGTGATCTGGTTTGCTAGGTGCTGTACACAAACACAGGTAGCCTGCTTTGAAAGCTACAAAACCCCAGGAAGCAAAGCCAGGTTGTGGTTAGTTTTGTCAGTTTGCAGGTGTGATCACATGAGTAGCCCTATTTGATTTAGGGTTTTGTGGACTTAGTCAAAAAGGAGAACCTCATCCTAGGAAGTGTTTTGTTTCCTCCAGTATGATTACGTGATATACATGTTTTTGACATGCCAATCACACACAGGATAGGCCTTGTGATTGTTCTGAGTCTGTGTTACCTCTGGTCACATGATATTCCATGACCAACTGACATTTATCTGAATAGGCACTGAAAGTAGCCAACTCTGTGATAAACAGAGAGTGCTATGATGTAAGCGGTGAATGACGTGACCACAGTACTGTTTGTTAGATGTTGTGGTAACCCAGGTTACTTACTGGCAGAGTTGCAGTCCAGTGGGGGTTAAAGGCTGCAGTCCAGGCAGTACTGTACTTTTGTGTCAGACCTGTCAGCATTCTGCCTCCACAAAAGAGTTGTTAACTCATCAAGCCAGCAGATTATTAGACCCAGCTTTGGAAGTAAACACAGAGGTGATGGTGGGCTGTTGCTGACTGGTCCCACAATTACAAGAGCGACAACCTATTTCTTCAGTCTCTCTCTCTGTTCCTTGTCTGATCTTAATCCATGTTGTCATCTTCAATAAGACTCACAGGCCATAAAGTCTTATTGTTACATTCTTGTGCATAAGTTAAACAACTTGTGATGCAGTGATATAATGTAGCTTGTTAACAATGTTTAACATGGAATACAGGCAAGAACAAATAGGCCCAGACTTGGGCGTAATTCATAAGTAACATGTTCACGTTTGTTTATTCGTCATCTACAAGGAGTAGCCTTCACAGTGCAAGATTCACCTGCAAGTCAGCATTTCATTGCACCGTGTACTCCATGTGTCTATACAGTTGAAGTCGGAAGTTTACATTCACCTTAGCCAAATACATTTAAACTCAGTTTTTCACAATTCCTGACATTTACTCCTAGTAAAAATTCCCTGTCTTAGGCAAGTTAGGATCACCACAATTTTGGCCCTTTCCTCCAGACAGAGCTGGTGTAACAGTCAGATTTGTAGGCCTCCTTGCTCGCACACGCTTTTTCAGTTCTGCCCACACATTTTCTATAGGATTGAGGTCATGGCTTTGTGATGGTCACACCAATACCTTTACTTTGTTGTTCTTAAGCCATTTTGCCACAACTTTGGAAGTATGCTTGGGGTCATTGTACATTTGAAAGACCCATTTGCGACGAAGCTTTAACTTCCTGACTGATATCTTGAGATGTTGCTTCAATATATCCACATCATTTTCCTCCCTCATGATGCCATCTATTTTGTGAAGTGCATCAATCCCTCCTGCAGCAAAGCACCCCCACAACATGATGCTACCACAACCGTGCTTCACGGTTGGGATGGTATCCTTCGGCTTGCAAGCCTCCCCCTTTTTACTCCAAACAGAACGATGGTCATTATGGCCAAACAGTTCTATTTTTGTTTCGTCAGACCAGAGGATATTTCTCCAAAAAATACGGTATTTTCCCCCATGTGCAGTTGCAACCCGTAGTCTTGCTTTTTTTATGGCGGTTTTGGAGCAGTGGCTTCTTCCTTGCTGAGCGGCCTTTCAGGTTATGTCGATATCAGACTCGTTGTACTGTGGATATAGATACTTTTGTGCCTGTTTCATCCAGCATCTTCACAAGGTCTTTTGCTGTTGTTCTGGGATTGATTTGCACTTTTCACACTATAGTACGTTCATCTCTAGGAGACAGAATGCATCTCCTTCCTTAGCGGTTTGACAGCTGCTCGGTCCTATGGTGTTTATATTTGCATACTATTGTTTGTACAGATGAACGTGGTAGCAATTTGTAAGTCGCTCTGGATAAGAGCGTCTGCTAAATGACTTAAATGTAATGTAAATGTACCTTCAGGCATTTGGAAATTGGTCCCAAGGATGAACCAGGCTTGTGGAGGTCTACAATTTTTTTTCTGAGGTCTTGGCTGATTTCCTTTGAATTTCCCATGATGTCATGCAAAGAGGCACTGAGTTTGAAGGTAGGCCTTGAAATACATCCACAGGTACACCTCCAATTGACTCAGGCTAATTGACATCATTTATCAGAAGATTCTAAAGCCATGACATCATTTTCTGGAATTTTCCAAGCTGTTTAAAGGCACAGTCAACTTAGTGTAAGTAAACTTCTGACCCACTGGAATTGTGATACAGTGAATTATACATTAAATAATCTGTCTGTAAACAATTATTGGAAAAACCGACTTGCCAAAACTGTATTTTGTTAACAAGAAATTTGTGGACTGGTTGAAAAATGAGTTTTAATGACTCTAACCTAAGTATATGTAAACTTCCAACTGTAAATGTACGGTCAGGCTCTAATTTGAGTGTACGGTCAGGCTCTAATTTGAGTGTACGGTCAGGCTCTAATTTGAGTGTACGTGCAGGCTCTAATTTGAATGTACGGGCAGGATCTAATTTGAATATACGGGCAGGCTCTAATTTGCTCATAGACAATGCAGTGTATAATCTGAATGGATGCATCAAAATAAACCAGGTAAATGGAAAATGACAGATTACATCTGGGCTGAATAGGTTAAACTCATGCTGACTGAGGGAAAATCAGTCATTTTGACATGTGATGGTCCTGTTTACAGTGCTGGGCCTGGTTCGCTTTGGCTGTTCCCTGCCTGTCCTACGGTAACCATCTGCAAAGCAGCTCCAGCTGTTATAGTCTAGCGATGCTGCAGTGTCACTCACAACCATACTGCCACGATATAGGGAATCACCACTGCACTGTATTCATATACTAGTCTACCATACAGTCTTTTCTACTTTATGTCTTCACTTCATGCAATGGTAAATTCATGCTTAATCTATCATGAAATGCCAGGAATTTTGCACTATGCAAAGGTAGCAGCTGCATTCATTGA
This sequence comes from Oncorhynchus gorbuscha, assembly GCF_021184085.1. Taxonomy (NCBI): domain Eukaryota; kingdom Metazoa; phylum Chordata; class Actinopteri; order Salmoniformes; family Salmonidae; genus Oncorhynchus; species Oncorhynchus gorbuscha. The sequence continues at coordinate 16,226,055 of NC_060176.1, forward strand.
TCTGGTGATTGTTTAGATTTGAAGCGTTTGAGAGAGACAATGGTTTGTCATAAACATTCATGTCCTTCAATGTTGCCAGCGAGGTTGAGAGCTAATTACTGTCAGACCTCTTAGGTCTCTGTTCAGTGACACAGGAAATGGCAACATCAATAAAATCTACATGAATGGTTTAGTCTAGAAAGTTACGGTCTAGTTTAGGACTGGGTACACCTGTCTTTGATAAAGAGGGGTTTTGATCTGGATGTAAAACTTGAGAGGAGGACCTCGATCCATCAAGCAGCTTTACTAACCAAAGCGGTCTCTGTTCGTTTGAGGCTGTGCTCCGTTAAAAGTTTATGCTGGGTTCTCAGATCTCCTAATGGCAGATCATTTTCCCAGGAGGAGGACAGCTAGGCCCACCTGATCCCCATTCTCCTGCTCATGGGGTTTTCCTGGCAAGCCCGTAGTGCATGTGCTGAGTCTGTGAACTCCCACTGAATGGCCAGAGAGCGAGAGCGCGATCCTGGAGTAGAAACAGTCAGCAGTGTATGTGACTCATCATGGGCTCTTTTTTTATATTGAAAAATAAATACCTCTTGGAGCCGTGTGCATCTGGGCTATGGAGGTAATTAAAAACATCTGTTTGTGAGGAGGAGAGGAAAGTCCTGTAAATGGAGGGAACCCTCATTGGTTCAGACACCAGGTTGTTTGTCAGGCTGTGGGTGTATGTGTTTTGTCCTGAGATGCTACTGGAACCAAAGAGGGGTTAAAGAGTAGAGGTCACAACGGGCTACTAGGCCTATAGGTTAGGCAACAGAGTGTTGTGTTGACCTCCTCTGTCATGAAGAGGTCTAGCTATTCTATGACAGGTATTTCCACCACCCTGACCCAACAGGAGGCCTTTGGCTCGATGGCAGAATCCTGAATGAGACTAGGAGATAGACATCTCAGTATGTGATAATTCCACTTCCATAGCACATTTTCCCAAGTTTCATTCATGTCATATTACTCAGCCATCAGCCCATGTTTTGTTTCATCGCTATAAGACTTAAAATAACTTTGTGGTTAACACTCACACCTTCCATTTCTGTCACTTTTAGGCCTATGTTTTATACCTCTTTTCTTTGAAACCTAAATGTCATGGTTCATGTTACTTCCTGTTTGTCATTCTCAGGGGAGATTGTGGTAAATGAAGTGAGCTTTGTGAGGAAGTGCATCGGAGCAGATAGCAGTCATGGTGACCTGTGGGGGAAGCTGATATGCACCAACTTCAAGGTTTCCTTCATCACCCATGATGCCCTCCCCAAACAGGTACATTTTCAATGTGAGTGCACTCCAGTGGAGGCTGCTGAGTGGAGGACTGATCATAATAATGACTGGAACGGCGAGAATGGAATGGCATCAGACGCATGGAAACCGTGTGTTTGATGTATTTGATACCATTTCACTGATTCCGCTCCAGCCATTGCCACGAGCCCGTCCTGCCTAATTAAGGTGCCACCAACCTCCTGTGGTACACTGTGTGCCTCTCTCCCAAAAATGACTGTAGCTCTATGGGCTAGTTACCCAGACACAGATTAATCCGAGACATTCTCCATTAAAATGTATTTTTAGTCCAAGACTAGTCTTAATCTGTGTCCTGGGAGACTGGCCCTACATGATCACACCTGAGTTTATTGGAGAAAGTGTGGTCAAGGTTGCCACATGATAAGCAGCATGTGGGATAGGCCTGTTGTGAAATACCCATCAACAAAAAGGTTTGTAGGACACTGGTGTCTTTCGTCCAGTGTCAGATGTTTTTTGTAACCTCCCACCCTGTGCTTTTAGACCACCTGTTTTGTGTTAAGCTTATTTTGATGCCTTCACCTCTTAAACAACTTAGTGAGTCATCCCAGATCTGTTTACTTGAAAAACAAAAGTTTATCGGACTCGTGGACGGATTGCACTGCTCTTGGAAATCAGCCTTGATCTTAATGGTCCTCATTGATGGCAAAATTGTGGATTTGCCTTTCAGTGCAAATGGGGTAACTTTTAGATTCACACATTTGCTCGAAAGTTGTCAATGATCTCCATTCATCAGCATTCACCATGTTAATCATTATATTTCACTGAAATACAAAAACAACAGTATCATCATCATTGTTCCTGGCAGAGCATTTCCAGATGGTTCAAATATTCTCTTCTCAGCTGTTGATAACATGTGGTGCAGTCTCACTCTGCTCCAGTTAAAACCTCTGGTCTCCCTGGAACTATTGTTTGCTTTTTCCCCAGGTACCTACACTCCTCACCATGTTGATCTCTGTGTTGTGTTCTCTCAGAGGTTCCAGGTTGCCAACCGTCTGCTTGGAGAGCACGATGTTCCCCTTGCGTGTGTGGAGCAAGTGGTGACAGGTAAGACCATGTGCTATTATGCTAACCATGGTGATGAGATGGTAAACAAACTCAAACAGCAATCTCCACCAAAATATAACTCTCAGTGGAAAGTAGCCTACTCCTATGACACTGGCAGTCCCTTTTAGTCCAGAAAAAAAGATCAGTTTAGGTTCCTGACAGGTAATGTGTTTTTTTTAATAGCCTGTGTAAAATAAATTACCTATGAAACGCATTGCCCCCCACGATATAGTGGATTTTGTAAGACCCCCCACACTTCTTGGACCGCTGCAGCTATAATGCTTCATCTACACCCAGCTGTTGAACTATGAATGCACAATGGACAGGTTGTGCTCTCCTCCTTTGAAATCCCCATAAATGTTTTCTTGTCTGAGTGCTGAGGGACCAGTCGGTTCTCTCAGATCCAATCACGTCCCATCTGGCTGACCCCAGTCTCTGTGTTTAGGCTGATACCAGGCTGATTTGACACACACCATTGACTTAAACCAGTTTTGGTAACTGCCTGCCTGCTCCCCCTGGACACGGACCCATTTTTAGTATCTCCATAGATGAGGTCATAGCCCAGACAGAGGGCCCTGGCTGAAAAGCCTGTTCCGGATTAACCTTGTTTGTGTAACTCATAGCCTCACTCTCTGCTGACATGGCTGGGAGTGTGGGGCTGTTGTGCTGAGCTGATAGAGCATGAAGCAATGTTTTCTACTCAGTACGCCCTCAACAAAGGTCCTTTATGAGAGCCTTAGCTTGGCAAAATTACTGACCCAACGCTCCACCCACCACAAACTGAGACACGGCATTGGTCTTATCCTTGTCTGGTAAGGTAGTGAAGGTGTGTGCAGGTGGTGGTACACAGGCCAAGACTAGATTCCTGGTGTGCCATGGAAACATGCAAATAATCCCCTTCTGGTTCCAAGATCATTATATACTGAACAAAAATATAAATGCAGCATGCAACAATTTCAAGATTTGACTGATTTACAGTTCATATAAAGAAATCAGTGAATTAAAATAAATACATTTGGCACTAATCTATGGATTTCACCAGTGGTGGAAGAATTTCCCAATTGTCATACTTGAGGAAAAGTAAAGATACCTTTTTTTTTTAGATAATGACTCAAGTAAAAGAGTAAGTCACCCAGTAAAATCCTACTTTAGTAAAAGTCTAAGTTTGGTTCTCAATATACTTAACTATCAAAAGTAAATGTAATTGATAAAATATACTTAAGTATCAAAAGTATGAATCATTTCAAATTCCTTATATTAAGTAAACCAGACAGCACCATCTTCTTGTTTTTAAAAATGTATTTACAGATAGCCAGGGGCACGCTCCACCACTTAGACATCATTTACAAATAAAGCATGTGTTTAGTGAGTCTGCCAGATCAGAGGCAGTAGGGATGACCAGGGATGTTTTCTTGATAAGCGTGTGAATTAGACCAGTTTCCTGTCCTGCTAAGCATTCAAAATGTAACGAGAACTTTTGGGTGTCAGGGAAAAGGTAAGGAGTAAAAAGTACATACTTTTGTTTAGGAATGTAGTGAAGTAAAAGTTGTCAAAAAATATTAATAGTAAAGTAGCTAGCTACTTCCAGACACTGTGCTGCTGGCAACAAAAGCCAGAATTAACAATGACCATTGAGAACGCACAACGACTATACCACTTATTTGAAGTCATTACTTTATAACATTGCTCAACATTTTCTTGACATTTGTCAAATCAATGAATTTGTATCTTAAGACCAATAAGCATACTACATACATACTCAATAAATGTATTTTGTCTGTTCTGAATGACGTATCCACTCACTGACGCTCCCTGCCAGTCCGAGCGGGTCCCTTTTCTGCTCTGCTTAGTCGGAGTGTGGGGCTCCCTGCCACATCTAACGCAACCTCGGTCTCCCCAGGGGCAATCAGCAAACGGAGTTAGCCATCCCGTCCTTGTCGCCAAATTGTCAGAGGAAGAGAGACTGCAGATTCTTTCAAACAACAAATGTATTATATGATTTGCAAAAATGAAGCAATCAACCATCACTAAGAATAGTCAGAGTTGAAAGCTCTACGAAAAGAGTTGGCTCTGAGCTTTTATAGAAAAGTTCAATCTCTTTGTTAATGTGGCAGTTAGCAGATGTGTGCAAACAGGGGTGGGAGACGTAGTGTATAAAAGGCGTTTAGTTTGTCTCTGTAGATTAAGATAGCTGACGTTGCCACCATTGTCTGTTCTTTCCTGCAAGTTTCCATACAGAGGAGTTCCTGCAGATAGTACAAACGGGATGTAACATACTGCGGTCGCACCCAGTTCTTATTTGTACGCCCAGACTTATAACTGTCCCACAAGACAACAAGCCTGCATCAGCGGAAAAAAACACAATCATATAACAATGGACAGTTATCTAAGTCAAAACAGCATAGTATGTCTAATTTAGTAATTTTCCACGACAACATTACTACAGTCAGCATGCCAATTGCCCACTGTCAACTTGAGACATCTGTGGCATTGTGTTGTGTGACAAAACTGCACATTTTAGAGTGGCCTTTTATTGTCCTTAGCACAAGGTTCACCTGTATTTCAGCTCATGAGACATGGCACCAACACTTTACATGTTGTGTTTATAATTTTGTTCAGTATATTTCAGAGGGTGAAATAAACAGTTGAATCTTGTGGAAAAGGTTTTACCATATATAATACTCGAGGAACCTCAAAAGATTATTCTGTATTCAGAATAACATAAGTATATTTAGAGTATTACCCCATAAAGGGTCATCCGAACATGAAGAATGAAGTTCCTCATTTGTTTTTAGACAGCTGAGGTCTGGTGGATTAATTTCAGTTCCTACTTGGTTGAATTTCTCTGAAGCTCTGTGGTGACATAGATCATCTGTTTTGCTGTGTAATCTTTGGTCACTCAGCTGCCCACTTCCCACATGTACATTACCCAACACTATACTAGTGTTGTCCCAGATCTGTACTGTATGTGCTTTAGTCTAACTCTAAAAAACATTAGGCTTACAGACCTGGGACCAGGCAACTACTGTTACTATTTGCCTATCCATTAGCCCTAATAATGTGTGCACCTTAGCCACGCTCAAGGTACTAAACGATATCATAATCACCATCGATAAAAGACAGTACGGTGCAGCTGTCTTCGTCGACTTGGCCAAGGCTTTCAACTATGTCAATCGCCACATCCTTATCGGCAGACTCAACAGCCTTTGGTTTCTCAAATGACTGCCTCGCCTGGTTCACCAACTACTTCTCAGACAGAGTTCAGTGTGTCAAATTGGGGGGCCTATAGTCCGGGCCTCTGGCAGTCTCTATGGGGGTACCACAGGGTTCAATTCTCGGGCCGACTCTTTTCTCTGTATATATCAATGATGTCGCTCTTTCTGGGGGTGATTCCCTGATCCACCTCTACGCAGACGACACCATTCTGTATACATCTGGCCCTTCTTTGGACACTGTGTTAACTAACCTCCAAACGAGCTTCAATGCCATACAACACTCCTTCCGTGGCCTCCAACTGCTCTTAAATGCTAGTAAAACCAAATGCATGCTTTTCAACCGTTTCGCTGCTTGTACCCGCCCGCCCTACCAACATCACTACTCTGGATGGTTCTGACTTAGAATATGTGGACAACTACAAATACCTAGGTGTCTGGCTAGACTGTAAACTCTACTTCCAGACTCCTATTAAACATCTCCAATCCAAAATTAAATCTAGAATCGGCTTCCTATTTGGCAACAAAGACTCCTTCACTCACGCCGCCAAACTTACCCTTGTAAAACTGACCATCCTACCGATCCTCGACTTCGGCGATGTCATTTACAAAATAGCTTCCAACACTACTCAGCAAATTGGATGCAGTCGATCACAGTGTCATCCGTTTTGTCATCAAAGCCCCATATACCACCCACCACTGCGACCTGTATGCTCTTGTCGGCTGGCCCTCGCTACATATTCGTCGCCAGACCCACTGGCTCCAGGTCATCTATAAGTCTATGCTAGGTAAAGCTCCTCCTTATCTCAGCTCACTGGTCACGCTAACAACACCCACCCGTAGCACGCGCTCCAGCAGGTATATCTCACTGGTCATCCCCAAAGCCAACACTTACTTTGGCTGCCTTTCCTTCCAGTTCTCTGCTGCCCAATGACTGGAATGAATTGCAAAAATCACTGAAGCTGGAGACTTATATTTCCCTCACTAACTTTCAATATCAGCTATCAGAGCAGCGAACCGATCGCTGCAGCTGTACATAGCCGATCTGTAAATAGCCCATCTAATCTACCTACCTCATCCTCATATTGTTTTCATTTACTTTTCTGCTCTTTTGCACACCAGTATCACTACTTGCACATCATCATCTGCTCATCTATCACTCCAGTGTTAATTTGCTCAATTGTAATTACTTCGCTACTATGGCTTATTTATTGCCTTACCACCTCATGCCATTTGCACACACTGTATATAGACTTTCTTTTTTTCTATTGTGTTATTGTCTGTATGCTTGTTTGTTCCATGTGTAACTCTGTGTTGTTGTTTGTGTCGCACTGCTTTGCTTTATCTTGGCCAGGTTGCAGTTGTAAATGAGAACTTGTTCTCAACTAGCCTACCTGGTTAAATAAAGGTGAAATACATTTTTAAAAAGCACTGTCTCGCCCCTGGTCTTTGTTTTGTGTTTGTTCCTCTCAGTGAACGATGCTAAGGGGAAGCAGAAGGTTCTGTGTTCCAACCAGAAGCTGAAGTTTAATCCCACCGAGCTCATCCTTTACTGCAAGGACTTCCGAATCATCAGGTTCCGCTTCGACGAGGCTGGGCCCCAAAGCGCCAAGAAGGTTTGCGATATAAGCTTTCTGAACAAAATGGACATTTGATGTATAAACACTATATAAATTTACATGGTGTTGACTCTTGAATTGTACCTGAGGCTAGATGCCAGCCATCTAGCATGGTAATCCTCCAACTCAACTCTGCCTCACTACTACAGTGGATTAGTTTCTAAGAGGATTTCACTGGTAATTCACTGTGGAGTGGAATGCCTCTGCTGTCAGTATAGCTGTTCCCAAAAGACTGCCACTGTCAGATTTAAATATTTTTTAATCATCTCTTGCTAGCCTACATGATTATCAGTGTTAAGTCCCATTATGTGAGTATGAGCGCAAACATGCTGGCAATGACACTAGTTAATCCTTTATTTTGGATGAGAAAAAATGCCATGTGTACTATGTCCTCTCCCAGGAAACCAAACAGGACTGTATGTGTATGGTAACCCCATTGACAAACACACTGAGGAGGCCCTTCTTGGGCGATGTAGGCTTCCCTGTATCCTCCTTTCTGTGCCTTTCCTCCCCTCTCCACCCCTCTTCTCCCCTCTTCTATTTCTGACAGCAAAGCCAACAAACAGGCCTGGTCAAGAGCATTCACCTGGAGTTTTTATTTATTTTTATTTCACCTTTATTTAACCAGGTAGGCGAGTTGATAACAAGTTCTCATTTTACAACTGCGACCTGGCCAAGATCAAGCAAAGTTGTGCGAAACAAACTACAACCCAGAGTTACACATGGAATAAACAAGCATACAGTCAATAAAACAATATAAAAAAGTCTGTATACAGTGCTCATTCTCGACAATGTGATGCTGTGTGCAGTGAGAAGGAGCCGGGTAGGAGGGAGAAGGAGCCGGGTAGGAGGGAGAAGGAGCCGGGTAGGAGGGAGAAGGAGCCGGGTAGGAGGGAGAAGGAGCCGGGTAGGAGGGAGAAGGAGCCGGGTAGGAGGGAGAAGGAGCCGGGTAGGAGGGAGAAGGAGCCGGGTAGGAGGGAGAAGGAGCCGGGTAGGAGGGAGAAGGAGCCGGGTAGGAGGGAGAAGGGAGCCGGGTAGGAGGGAGCCGGGTAGGAGGGAGGAGGGAGCCGGGTAGGAGGGAGAAGGGAGCCGGGTAGGAGGGAGAAGGGAGCCGGGTAGGAGGGAGCCGGGTAGGAGGGAGGAGGGAGCCGGGTAGGAGGGAGAAGGGAGCCGGGTAGGAGGGAGAAGGGAGCCGGGTAGGAGGGAGAAGGGAGCCGGGTAGGAGGGAGAAGGGAGCCGGGTAGGAGGGAGAAGGGAGCCGGGTAGGAGGGAGAAGGGAGCCGGGTAGGAGGGAGAAGGGAGCCGGGTAGGAGGGAGAAGGGAGCCGGGTAGGAGGGAGAAGGGAGCCGGGTAGGAGGGAGAAGGGAGCCGGGTAGGAGGGAGAAGGGAGCCGGGTAGGAGGGAGAGGGAGCCGGGTAGGAGGGAGAGGGAGCCGGGTAGGAGGGAGAGGGAGCCGGGTAGGAGGGAGAGGGAGCCGGGTAGGAGGGAGAGGGAGCCGGGTAGGAGGGAGAGGGAGCCGGGTAGGAGGGAGAAGGAGCCGGGTAGGAGGGAAGCAGGGTAGGGGGAGAAGGAGCCACCCTGGATATAACCTGCAAGCCCCTTGGAACATATGAAGCCGGATAGAGAGGTTTTAAAGTCACCACAAAAAACAACCAGGGAACAAAACAACCATTCAGCCCTCTAGTTTCTGATCACTCTGCAAACACAGATGCTGTGCACTCCAGGTTCTGGTCCAAAAGTGAATTCTGTGTTATGTGGAGTAAGGCCTCCTAGAGTTCTTAGCAGCAGCCTTGAGTCCTCTGCATGGCCGTGGCAGGGAGACTGCAGATCTCAGTATATCTTCCTGACAGCCTGCGTCTAGTACACACGTGACCTTAGATCTCCAGCGAGAGCGCATGGTGCATGCCACATGGGAGCAGTTTGTCAGAGAAAGGGGGAGCTAGCGCTTGAAGCCCCTCAACACACACCTGAAAGATATTGAACTAAGAAGTAACTATTAACATTAACTGGCTACTCTGCCTTCCGGGGGGGCAGGAATTTACCGAGTTGGAAGCAGTCTCTCAAATGTACAGAGGCACACGCATGCATGCATACAGACATACAGACAGACAGACAGACGAACACAAATTCCTTCCTTGTGTCCTGTGTTTGGGTCGCAGCTCCTCCAATGAATGGACAGCATTGTACGCCAGACTCAGTCCTCTATCCCAATAGAAATAGGCGTGATGCTAAGGTTTGCTTTCCTAGGTTTCACTTAAATTAAATCCTGGTTGCCACGCTTAACTCTGAATGCTTGGAGCAACTTAGCTACCCAGATCGTCACAAGGCACACTTACGAATACATGATTATGGTTCAATGGTTGAAGTCTTTCAAATGTTTGCCGTTGCTTTTCAACGTTTGCCTTTTATTAGAAATAGTGAGACATAAATTAATGTCTTTGTCACTCACTTAAAATGAAATACAGCATGTGGTGAAATGACTTGTTTTTTATTAATGGTCAAATTCAAGTTTGACAATCTAGTTTACTCTTCATAGTATTCCTGTGTGAGAGTTCTATCTACCCTTCAAGGTGTAGAAAACATGACTTAGTGCCTCAGCTGTTGAGAATGTCTGGGCTAAATAATACTTTCAGCTGTTTAAATGGTGGAATCTTGTAGTAAAGGTAGAGGCCCCTTGCAGCCAAGGCACAGCTTGATGTGTTATTGAAAGTTCCCAAGCAGGTTCCTGAGTCTTTAGCCAATAACAGCATCACCTCCAAATGAATGAAAACCACTCCTGTAAGAGGTGAACAGAAAAACACTCTGGCTGTGGTCAGCAGAGTCCGAGGCAGCCAGGACGTGCCTCAAAGAGCATTTCAAAGACACAACTCATAGAAAAGGGACAGCATATCCTATGGAGTCACTGAAACCTGTCTCCATTCACAGTACAGAATTATCTGCCGTCACATCTTAAAGATTCTAGCAGACCATCTCCCTTAGATTGTATTGTTGGGGCCAGGATATTTTCCAGACTCCCTGACCTGACAAGTGGTGCATTTCCATACAGGACTTACTGCAGTGTTTTACCCAAAAGTTTTAAGACTTTTCTGTTTCCATTTGTGTGCCGGCACCCATGTCATTGGACCATGGCTCCTGCAGATCTGCTCTCACCTGGGGCCAAAGCCAGGCCACTGTTACTTTTCAGCCTGCATTTACATAACAATGGTTTACTATGAACTTTAACACTTCACAAAACAACTGTTTTGATTCTTCAGAGGTTGTTTATTCTGCTCTTCACTAGTCCTCACTGCCAGCCTTAGCTATGGAAACAATTTCCCTAGTATAATATAAAGATGTATACTCTGGTGTTACAGTCAAAAAGCAGCAAAGGGAAACTTCAAGGCTCGTATAACTAGGCCCTACAGTGCATTCGGAAAGTGTTCAGACCCCTTCCACATTTTATGTTATGTTACAGCCTTATTCTAAATGTTATTGAATTGTTTTTCCCCCCTCAACAATCTTAACACAATACCCCATAATGACAAAGCAAAAACACACGTTTTTTGAAATCTTAGCAAATGTAAAAATATATATATTTCGTTGTTTTGTTTTTTTAATACATTTGCGAATAAATCTAAACCTGTTTTACTTTGTCATAATGGGGTTTGTATGTAGATTGCTGAGGAAAAAATATGAATGTTATCCATTTTAGAATGAGGCTGTAACGTAACAAAATGTGGAAAAAGTCTAGGGGTCTGAATACTTTCCAAAGGCACTGTATGTACTGTATATTTGCCTGGACCTGTTCAGTTCCTTCCTTTTGAAGTCATGTGTTTGCCCCACCCTGTGATTTAAGGTTTGCCTGGCCATCGCTCACTACTCCCAGCCCGCTGATCCCCAGCTGCTGTTTGGCTTTGAGTACGTAGGGAAGCAATACTATGGATCCTTGGGTAGGTATACAGTACACTGCTTAACCATCTGGTTGTGACTGAAAAGGCTTTGACACACCCTTATTCCCTGTGGCCTGCCAAACTGTTCTAGCTATCAATAGCATCCCCACTGTACATGTCTTGACATGTGAGGAACCTAAAGGAAAACATGCCGAAATACACTGTTAACGGAACAATGTGATCAATTGAGTTTTGTTGGAACACTGGGGCATCAACATATATTTACAATTGTTGCAATGTTTGAATTGAAGGAAAATCAGCAAGCAGGTGTATGTCTTTAATTAGCAAGAACTCACTGCTACATGTGCAGGGGAGCGAGTTAATGGCGTAGATCCCGGAGGAGGACTGCAGATGCCCCTGTTTGACCGGCCCTCTGAATGGGACAGAGAGATCAAGAGAACAGGTGCAGCAGAGTGGAGGGTGTGCTCCATCAACGAGGGCTACGTCGTCTCACCCAGGTGGGGCCCACATAGTTTAGGGGAGGGGATGAGGGGGAGGGAGGGTTACTGCAGGTGTTCAGCTCATTTTCTAAATGACATCATGGATTATTACCAGATTTGGATTATGATTAACATAGCTCATTAGTGTCATAATCCTCATCAGGCAGAATGGTAATACTTTATGTAACACACTTAGGTAATGGCTTACATTGACACTTTATTTAATAGAATCTTTGTGGAGATGGAAATGTAGTAATTGCTTCACTTGCTGCCACAGAATTTGAGTTATTTATTTTCATATTGTGGTGAACCATTTCAGGCTCTGCTGTGGATAATATGACGCCCGACTCAGTGACATCAAATGTTAACCTTTTGCCATTTGGAGCATCTCTGAAATGCATATTTCCCTCTTATATTTCTCTCTCCAGTCTCCCAGAGTACTTTGTGGTCCCAGTGTCCCTGGCGGATCAAGACCTGAAGCAGTACCTATGTTTTTTCACTGCTCACCGCATCCCTGTGAGTGGCCAGCCTCTTGCATCCCAAAAAACAACCGCTTTTGCTTAATAAAAGCCTTTCTTGCTGTTTTAGACAGAATCCCCTAGACAGACTGTTTCTATCAAGTATTAATGACTCCGATTTGTTAAGTGCTTTGAGAGGAGTGACTATGCATTTGAGCGTATGTGAGTGTTTTGTAAGTGAGAGAACAAGGGGGACCGTTTGTGTGTGACTGCTGAAACATGACAAGTTGGTGTGTGTTTGTGTGTTTCCCTTAGTTGTGGTGCTGGAATCACCCCAACGGGAGTGCCCTGGTGCGCATGGCCAGCATCAGTGACCCACTGCAGCAGAGGAAGCTGGACCAGAGGTATAATAAGACTGAATAGAATATCAATGAATCCATTTATATTGGTTGATGTTTTCATATTGTTTACAACAATCATCTGTTTTCAATTTCCTTTCAAATAGTGTGATTATCATGTCAGCACTGTGATTTGTTATTTTGGCATAACTGACAAGTGAGATTGCCAAACTATTCTGTCCAGACTCGCAGTACCAAAGAGAAGTAAATAAACTGCTTGTCAAATAAGCAGTGCTGTTAAGACTATTTCCAACAGTCTTTTCCTGCTCTGTGTTGTGGTAGGATCTGTAGTGCCATAACAAAGAGCCACCCACAGCGCAGTGACGTCCTCAAGTCCGACCTGGACAAGAACCTGCCCAACATCCAGGACATCCAGGCTGCCTTTGTCAAAGTGAGGCAGATCTGTGTCATCGGTAAGTCGGAGGAATTGAAATCAATCAATCAAATGAATGTTGTGATTTATTTGTTGCTTAATTCATTTTTTTATGAAGGCCCTTTGTTGTTCTTAGGCTTTTATTGCTGCTCTTAGGGATTCTGAAAGCTCTTGGGATGTTTGACTGTGTGTTTGTTTGTGTGCAGAGCCCTTTGAGGAGTCTGAGGAGAAGTGGCTGTCGTCCATGGAAAGCTCTCGATGGCTGGAGTATGTCAGGTATGTGCAAATATTTAGACGCCACTGGCCCAGCAGGGTGGCTCACCATGCTGTTTGCACTGGCATTGCCGCTGTCCTGTCCTGCATGAAGTTTCATTTAGAAAAGTACTAGCATTGACAGACACTCCTGCTGGTTCTCTCTCTACCATCTGGTATATATATTAGTCTTTTTATTTACATTTTTTAATGGTGGTAATATTTCATGAACAAGAACAGGATAATTTTGGTTGGACCAAAAAAAATGTTACATATTTGTACCTAGAGTAAAGTCAACTGTATCCTTTCATATTCCTGTCTCCAGGGCCTTCCTGAAGCATTCAGCCGAGGTAGTCTACTTGCTGGAGGGAAAACATGTGTCTGTCATTCTGCAAGGTAAAGAAATGCATGGTTTTGTCCTTTAGAGTTGTCTGGTATGGTATTGTATTGTATTTCTCCACTTCTCTCTCCAGAGGAAGAAGACAGGGACCTGAGCTGTGTGGTGTCCTCTCTGGTACAACTGATGCTGGACCCTCACTTCCGTAGCCTCACTGGCTTCCAGAGCCTGGTGCAGAAGGAGTGGGTGATGGCTGGCCATCGCTTCCTCCACCGGTGCAACCATTTGAAGAAGAATGACAAAGAGGAGGTAGGCTTAGTCTATTTGCATACTTGACATTGAGCTTGACATGTAGATGTACTTTGAAATGTTGTCATTGTTTTTGTGTCCAGTGATTTTAGTAATTTAGCAAACACTTTTAACCTTAATTGCTCCTATAAGTCGCTCAGGATAAGTGCCTTGCTCAAGGGCACATCAACAGATTGTTCACCTAGTCGGCTCAGGGAGTCAAACGAGCAACCTTTTGATTACTGGCCGAACGGTTTTAATTGCTAGACTACCTGCCGCCCTTAATCACAATATTCTCTACCTTTCCCCCTCTTCCTCTCCTCCATCCCCTCAGTCTCCTCTGTTCCAGCTGTTCCTGGACTGTGTGTGGCAGATTATAAATCAGTACCCAGCAGCCTTTGAGTTCACTGAGACGTACCTGACTGTGCTCAGTGACAGCATGTGGATCCCTGTCTTCAGCACCTTTCTCTTCAACTGTCCCCAGCAGCGCACTGAGAACAGCATGGTGAGGAGCTCACACACACACAAAGCCACAAACACAGGAAGTTCCCCCTCAACAACATAGTTGCGGTTGTATTCAACTCCGTCAACGCACCTCTGCTATGATGCAGCTCAGATCTATGTGCAGCTGTGTGCAGTATTAGTAACCTTAACTGTCCTCCTCCACAGGATTTTGCTAAGAGTAAGTGCATCCCTATGGGGGAGGAGAAGGCCCTGCGTTTCCCCCCTGTCTGGGACTGGTCACAGCAGTTCACCCCCAAAGACCAGGCCCTCTTCAACAACCCCATGTATGTTGGGAAAGGTGCCACCTGTGTTCAGAATGGAACAGTGAAGTCCTTTAGACGCACCAAGGTCAGTTTGCTCTCTTTGTTTGAGAATGCAAATGAATACAGTGAAAGAGAGGGTTGTCAACTACCCCTTAACAGGATAAGTACATTTAAATTCTAGATGTGTAAATTAGGGAGCTTTGCAAGAATAGCTATGCAAGACTATCCAGGGACAGTCCCAGATGCCTGGAAATAACCTGAATTCATGAAGATCAAAATGTCATGTCCATCAAAGTAAAATCAACACCATCTACATGTATACATTCTAAATTAAATAACTTGTAAATGAGTGTGTGTTCCTTTCTCTTCCAGAAAAACTACAGTTCTACACTCCGAGGGATGCCCTCTTCCCTGAGGAACATCCTGATGGACGGCCATGACAGCCTCACCCTGACCAGACGGAACTCCCTGGTGCCGCGGCTCAAACCAGACTTCTCCCAGATCAGAGAGGTGGTGGAGAGCCCAACAGAGCGCTTCTTCAGGGACTGGGTCTCCCGGCCCGCAGACCTACAGGGGATGCTCATCCCCCAGCTCCTGCCTTCACACCTGGCCCTGTGGAGGCTCTACTTCCTGCGCTGGGTCCCTGAAGCCAGCATCCCCAAGGGCGGCCCTGTAACCGCATACCACAAGCTCTCCCAACTGGCTGATGAGGTAGAGAAGCTGCAGAGCCAGCTACGCCAGTACAAGGGGGCCACTCCGGCCAGCACCCCGAACTCCAACCCCAGCGCCCCCCCATCAGACCACAGCAGGATGTACTTTAAGGCTGGTTCCACCCACGAGCCCTCTTCAACTCCAGAGTACCTCAGCTCCTCCTTCCCCTTCTCTCCCGTGGGGAACATGTGCCGCCGCAGCATCCTGGGCACTCCTCTCAGCAAGTTCCTGAATGGGGCAAAGATATGGCTCTCCACTGAAACTCTGGCCAATGAGGCACTCTGAGGTCCCGTGGCTAAAGTTCTCACTCAAATCAGTGCTTAGAATCCAGAAGGGATGTACTATCATGCTAGAGGCCAGAGGCTAGCTCAGTTGAATGTGATGATGTGGCTGTTTGTTTTTGCACAAGATTATTATTCTTTGCTTAAATCAGACATTTCTTCAGGGGTTTGCCAGGGTTGCTCTCTGTAGGAAGTCAATTTTGATTTCCAGTTTCACTTTCTAGTTTTAGATTCAGTTGAGTACGTAGAAGAATGTTAGTGGAATATGATTTTGTAGTGACATTGATGTAGTGCTGATGACACTTTGGGAAGGGAAAAAGGAGTTATGAGGAGGAGTTAAATCTGTGGTAGACACTTATCGCTTTATTTGTATCACTTAGTTTAGTTCTATTTCTAGAGACCTTCTGGTAAGGTACTGCATTATTTCTAGAATGAATAATAACTAAATAGTGAAAGGAGCAGGGCAGACGGGGCTATATACTATTAGGCCTTCTTGCAGGAAATGATCTTCAATCACACAACACACCAATAAAATGCCAGGGAACTGGCACTGGAAAATGTCTTCACCGTTTGAGACAATACATTTGTGGACATTAATCAATCAACTTTTCCCTTGATGGCTTTGGCATTGAAATGCATCAGTTTCTGGACATGTATGTTTTGGAGCTGTGGGCAGTAAAGAACTTCTGGGCAGGCTGGATACTTGTCCTATCATTACTGTACACCCACACAGCCTGAACTGATGCTGCTAATGGCTGGACGCCGCCTGAACTGATGCTCAGACAATCATCATGTCTATTCACCATAGTCAGGTGATGTGTTTCAGAGTGGGTTTGAAGTGGAGACATGTAAACAGTTGGAATCTGTTTTCTCTATTGAGCCCTCATTGCTCCTTCACCTGATATTAACAAGACAAATCCCAAATATGAAGTGAAGCTGTATGAAATAACTACTGGTAATGGTGATTGTTGTTTGAATTCTGAGAAGGTGAAAATAATATTGACAAATAATGTACAGTTTTATTGCTTGAAATGACTTATTTTACAATTTTCTAATTATGGTACTCACTGTTTTTTAGCCCCAACTTCTAGTTTATATTCCATTAATGCACAGCCCTTGTTTTAGTTTACCACTAATTCACAGCATTGGTGCACTCAGCAGTTATTGTATAACAATTGTGCTCTTCATTTGACACAATTTGATATTGATCAACAGCGCACATATTTATTCAGTAATGCACATGGTCTAAAACAGGAATGTAGGAAATTCATTTTTAGATGGAAATTTGGGTTACTTACTGTGTTCAATGTACCGGTTCACTTCTATCACTTATTCTGCTATGCATGTTGTTACACCCAGAGTAATGACATTAAGAGAGATTGAGTACTTCAAAAGCTGCATCTGGAAGCCAAATTTAAGTGCTTGATCTGAAGTACCATGTTGGGATTAATGTTATGTTGTACATTTGTGCTCTGTGGAGTGTCAATGTGTTAGGTCAAGTTGGAGATGTACATTTAATGCTTGCAGAACACTTGTAGGAAAATTGAGGGTTCTGGAGTGCAAAAGCACTGTCAACACTCTGACCACAGGGGATCACAGCTGTAAGGCCAAATGTCAATGTTAAAGAGTTTAGAGCAAATAAAAATGCTAACAATTTCTGAAGTTGTTTTTTTTGTTATGGAGGGGAGGAGATGTATGTGAAAATTCCTGTACTCAGTATTTCACAGACATCCAATAAAATGGCTGCAACGCTTGTGACTGGGCTGGATTGTGAAGCTGTCAAAATGAGACGATTAGCAATGTCTGCAACACAGATTTGAGGGAAACTGAAAATATGCACATGCTATTCAAATTAATATTAACCATGCTATAAACAGGTCTGATTACATTCAAACCAGATCATACTACATTCAGTGTATGGATAAGAAAATGCAAAGCTACTGTACACTAACGTATATCAATAAGCATGCCACCAGCACCCCCTGCTGTAAATTCGGGAGCATCAACCGGGAAAATTGCAAAAACAACACGTCACAATAAAATACCGGTACTGTAAATCTGAGAAATTAATGCATTCGTATTTCAAGCACCTAACGAATCTCAAGGAGATACACATAATAGCTAAAATACCACCTGTTTTCATTGCCTGAGGATTGCCATTTAGAGAGGAACAAGGCAATGTGTGTTCTATAGGGAAATAGATAACTGTGCATGCAGACATTCGGGGGGGGAAATGGCAAATCAAGTATTCCTAGCAGAAGGTAAACATGCGTATTTTTTTATTGGCTATGAAGCTCAAATTTATGAAAATTATCAGATTTATATACCTCAAAATCTTCCAGGAAATCGAATTTACTATGTATGACGTCATCTAGGAGCGCCACTGGGTTTTCGTCTGCTGGCCTCTGAAATGGGCTCGACTAATCAGCCCTGATTTCATCCATATTTCTTTATCATATTAACTGTTCTGAAAGCTGAAGGCAGTCGAGGCATATCCACAATGATATTTGGAGGTAAGTGCACGAGAAGTCAGGAAGTCGTGGCGTCTGGAGATACTATATTTGACCGATAATAACAGGTGATAAATGGCAATCCAGCTAGCTAGCTAGCAAGCAAGCCATTACTAGTGTTCGCTGATGTCAAGCCATAAAATCTGACGTTGCCTGGCCTTCTCACTTCACTATTATTTTCATCCCACGAAAGTTTACTTTTCTAACTGTGCACACAACCGTAGGTAATTGTCATCCAATTATTTGTTCATGTTTTGTAGCCAGTATGAGTATTCTCAAGCTTGTTTGAATGACATGAGGAAACACCCAACTAGATTGCTACTTTTTACTCCCACCTCAAATTTCAGTTTTAGCTATAGAACTATCAAGAGAGCTTAATCAATTTGATATCAGATGTGAACATGTTAAGTTATAGTGCAGTTTGTCCAATATTTTACGTTGCGAATGACAACATGATCTATGCCTTGAGATCATTGCTCCTATTCAAAGAAGATGACAACAGCATCCTTCACCAAATAGGCCTACTGTAGGAGGATACATTGGGGGAAATGTGGGCACTAAATTTGAAAATATCAAGTGTCCTGCGCTCCTCTTAACATGGAAAGTGAGGCATGTGATATGAATGTTGGTCATTTAGCACGTTTTATATAAGGTTTTATAAAGAAAGGGAGGGTGTGGGTGGAAGAGGGTTTGTTGTGTAGGTGTTTAACAATCTCATCTGTCTTCACCCTTACGTTTCCCTCGCCTGGCTTCCTACTAATAATCCAATTGACTCTGGAGAAAATACACAGCCGTGTCATGGGACAAGACGATATAATTAGGCTAGCTGAAAAAAATGGTTCTGAGTAATCTGAAAGCATTTCTGGTTGCAGCAGCTGAGGTGTAGAGAAGTCTCTCCATTACTCTCTTACTCACTCCCCCTCTTCCTCTTGTGCTGTGATTCACTATGTCATACAGTTCAGCCTGTAACAACTTGTTGCCATGGGGAGAAAGCAATATGGCGTAGACCATAAATGAGTTGAAGTGTGTGCCTGATCTTTATGGTACTGTTGGTTTTCTCTGTCATCACATGATGGCAAATAGGCCTAATTATTCAAGGAAATAATATCCAGAGTTAAAAGCTGCAATATGTAGCTTTTTGGGCGACCTGACAAAATTCACTTAGATGTGTGTTATAGATCTGTCATTCTCATTGAAAGCAAGTCTAAGAAGCGGTAGATGTGTTCTATGTGCGCTATTTCTATTTGTTTTTGCGTCTTTTACTTTAGGTTTTGTACACCAGCTTCAAACAGCTGAATATACTGTATTTTTGGTTATGGAAAATATACTTCAAAGCGGTTTAGAAGGTACAATGATTCTCTACACTATACTTGCTTGTTTTGTCACCAAACTGAAATCAGGCGAACTATTAGAATTTTAGCAATCATTAAATTGCAGAGCGATTTCTGCATAGTGCATCTTTAACTGAAATTCTGTTTGTTTGTGTCCATCATTTTGTGGATCTCCTGTGTCTAGGTCTGAAAATACAAGTTTCCTTTCATTTCCTACTATCTCTCTCAAACATCTTGGCACTCTAAGCCTGGCTTGTGACGTGGGTCTAGTATGTGTTGATGTAGTATGTTAAGGTGAATCGTTGGGGTCGTCTGGTGGCTGGTCACACTGTCTCTCTCTGTGTTTCTAGGTGAGGCGGTGGATGAGGTCAGCTGCAGGTTCTCAGAGCTGGTTCCTGTGGTGCTGACTGCCTGGCCAACGGGCTCCACTCCCCGTGCTGCACAGTAAAGAGCATTTCACGCCCAGACAAGACCACACGGCACCGCCATGAAGCCGGGTCACGAGCGCAATCAGGAGTGCCTGCCTCCCAAGAAGAGGGATCTTAACAACAGCACCAGTAGCAGTAGTGCTACTGGTGGGGCAGGATGTGGGGTGGGAGGGGGGGAGGAAGTGCCCTCCACTCAGAGCTCAGGGGTCAGTAGTGACACTCAGGGAGGTGGCACAGCAGAGGAGTGGCTGCATGCTCAGCCTGGTCTACACTATGGAGTAGAGAGTGCTGAGGGCCTCCAAGGGCTGCCTGTTGACCAGTACAGCATGCTCTATAGGGTGGCTCTCCCCTCTGTCTCCTACTCCCAGACCAATCTACACCCAGTGTTAAGCCATATCTCTCCAGCTTACACTGTCCCCTCATCTCTCCTACAGCATCATCCAGGTATCTCCTATCCCCCTCTAGGCTATGCCCAGATCCCCCACTCATCTTTCCAGTTTGTCTCTCCATATGGTGCAGTCCCTTATGCAGTCCCCCCTGGCTTTGTTCCCAGCACCCTGATCTCTCCCTCAGTTGCCCTCTCCCAGCCCCACCTGGTCCCCTACCAGTCAGTCATCCAGGAGGGGGTGGTCTCCCCTCCTACCCAGCCCCATGTATCTGCCCATGCCTTTGCCAAAGTGGGGTCATCTGGAGGGGTCCCGCTGATGCTGACCTCGGAACAGGCTGCCCAGCACCAGCAGCACCTGGGCCCGCTGCCCGCCGCAGAGCTCAGTCCTCGGGGAGTGCCTGTCTTTTACCATCCTCAGGGCACCAGGGCTGCGCCTGCCCCCAGGGACCCCTACAGCGGGGAGCAGGAGACGGATAGGGAGGTGAATGGAGGGGAGAGGGAGCAGGCAGCCAGGGAGATGCTCCAGGACTCCGTCTACAACGCCAGGAATGCAAGGTTGCTGCAGGCAGCATCTGCCTCTGTAGCACTGGAGCACTCACAGGACAGAAGCCTGAAGAGCCGCAGGCTGGACGAGAGGGCTTCGCCTGGGCAGCGCAGCACCCCAGACACTGACCTGGAGGTAAGACTCAAGGTTTTGTTGTAGTAACTTACATGCACGTATTTACTTATTTTAAATAAATGTTTTATTTTCAAATGGTTTTCGAATAAGGAGAGTTTTGATTTGATTTTGAATTGTCCAAAATTCAGACTTTATTTAGTGCACTTGACTTTTTACAGTGTCTGCTGTGACAGTTGCACAATATCCATGTTCACCTCCACTTCCTTCCTTTATTACTTGAGTGTGTGCTGATCATTGGGCAACCAGTCACATCCACACACTGCCTGCTGCTTCAAGGAAAGACTAAAAATGCTCTGGCTTGTGGTCTCGACTAGAGTTGATAGGAAACCACTTCTTTCTGAGGCTTAATAATGGTGGTTGAGAGGAGGTACAGGAGGACAAAACTCAAGTCTTTTTTTCTCAGACACAACCATTTATTACATTTTAAATCTGAAAATGTTGATTGAAATGTGTTAAGATGTGTCTTTTGTCATCCTCAAGGTTCAGCAGGTTGTTGGTCGCCTAGCCTCTCCTGTCCAAGGTGTGAGTGGAGGGCGCAAAGAGGTGTCCTTTGGTCCCCTGAACCTATCCCAGGGCTCCCAGAGAGGCAGAGAGGCTCATGGGGAGAGTACTGGCCGGACAGCATACGCGATCCACCCTGTGGTGTATGGAGACCCCAGGGTGACGGCCCATCAACAGCAGGCAGGGCAGCCAGGCCACGCGGTCATCTTGGCCAATGGACAGACAGTCCTGGTCCCCTTAGACTATCATCAACATCAACAGCCACCCCAGCACTACCCCAGCCGGACCAATGACGACACCTCTGCTGTCACCATGGCCTCCCCCACCACCTACTCTAAAGCCTCTGAGTCTCCAGCCAGAGTCTCCAGCTTCCTAGACAGGGCTGTGGTGGAACTGGCTGCCGTGGAGCAGCAGCCTATTTCTGTTCCAGTCGCGGCAGCCCTCACACAGGCCCTGGCCCCGGCGCCCAACACTGCCCCCTCCAATCCCTCCCATTTCATGAAGGGGGCCATCATCCAGCTGGCCACGGGGGAGCTGAAGCGTGTAGAGGACCTGCAGACTCAGGATTTTGTGAGGAGTGCTGAGGTGAGCGGGGGGCTGAAGATCGACTCCAGCATGGTAGTGGACATCAGGACCAGTCAGCAGAGAACCGGCCTGGTGGCGCTGCACTTCACAGTTGGCGAGCAGCAGAGCAAGGTGACCATCGACGTGCCCCCGGAACACCCCTTCTTTGTGTTTGGCCAGGGCTGGTCCTCCTGCAGCCCAGAGCGCACGGCCCAGCTCTATGGCCTGGCCTGCCACCACTTGCAGGTAGGAGACGTGTGTGTGTCCATCACTCTGCAGCAGCCGCCCCAGCAACAGAAACAGCCCCAGCAACAGAAACAGCCCCTGCAGCAGCAGCAACAACAACAGCAGCAGCAACAACAACAACAACAACAACAGCAGCAGCAGACCCAAGCCAGGACTTCCACCAAAGTCAACTCCACATCAGGGGCCATCAGCCAGTCCATGGGGCCCCCTGCCCCCCAGCAGCCCAGGCCACAGCCTCACTTCAGGATGGAACGCGTCCACAGGGAGAGGGAGAGGGGGGATAAAGAGGAGCCCATGCAACTAGGGGGTGTTGTGCAGAGTGAGATGCCCACCAGACCAAATAGGACTTCAGCAGAGCAAACTAGGAGCCAGAGCAGTTACTATTTGCACACGGAGGGTTCTGCTCGCCCAGGGGCGGGGTTGGGAGTGGTGTCGACAGTGTCGAGCGCGTCTCAGAGGCGCTGGTCCGCCCCCGGCCTTCAGAGGTACATGAAGGTAGAGGAAGGGGCGCACTCTCAGCTGGGCCCCTCCGGCTCCTCTCGACCCTCCTTCATCCCACAGGAGGTCAAACTGTCCATCGAGGGGCGCTCTAATGCTGGGAAGTAGCACCAACCATGGCAGTCCACACCACAGAAGAGACTGTCAGAGGAGTGAAAGCAGCAGAGAGGTGGAAAAGGGGAAAAAGAGTGGGAATGTAGCCTCTGAATGTTTGATATTTTGCACACCTAATAAAATTACAAGTTCTTTGTTTTCAGGGGAATTACCTGGTCTGGTGGCTGGTCAGGTCTGCTCTATTTGCCTGTTAGTCAGTCAGGACAGCTCCTGGTCCAGTGATCAGGAGATTAGGTCTCTGCTCTCCCAAGCTGACAGGGAGCGCGGATGCAAAAGCAGGGAGTGTTTGTAGCTGGTGAATCACCTACCAAAGTCTTCAGACTGCATCTTCCTTCCGCCCAACCAACCTCTCAGAACCATCCTTATCGGAGGTGAACCAACCTCTCAGAACCATCCTTATCGGAGGTGAACCAACCTCTCAGAACCATCCTTATCGGAGGTGAACCAACCTCTCAGAACCATCCTTATCGGAGGTGAACCAACCTCTCAGAACCATCCTTATCAGAGGTGAACCAACCTCTCAGAACCATCCTTATCAGAGGTGAACCAACCTCTCAGAACCATCCTTATCAGAGGTGAACCAACCCCTCAGAACCATCCTTATCAGAGGTGAACCAACCCTCAGAACCATCCTTATCAGAGGTGATCACATTCACTGGACTTTCTCTCTTCTTTGACCAAACCATCTCCTCTGGAAACCCAAGACTGGGGAGAATATATAGCTCATGTCTGGTAGACAGACAACAGGGTCTGACACAGTGACAAGAACATAGCTATCCTATTATGCTCTCTCTCCCCCCACATTTCTATTTTGGTCTGTTACCTTCAAAAGCGTTCTCCCAAAAAGACTAAAGGTGCACTTGCGGTGCTGAATTGCTGGCATTGGCACATATATGCTTTTCCCTCTAATGATGTTGGTTCTCTTGATGCAGACTCTTGATGTGTGTCATCGTAACTTAGTGTGCTTCTCTAGTAGGAGCAGAGGACTTCTACTAAGGAACAGACACTCTCCCTCATCTCCCTGCCTCTCCTCGTAGGGCCCAGTCTGCTGAGATAGGGTCTGAGAGGAGGGCAGGCAGCCTTAGAGGTCTTTCAATCAGCTCCTTCAATCAACCAATCAGAACCTAGGAAACCGCTCATTCCAGTATCATAGTGATTATCAGTGACCACAAGACAAAACAACACTCATCTTCCCGAATGCAGCCCTTCCTGCGTGCTATACCTCTCGGCATTCCTCTGCCTGACTGGTGACTGTTTACTGTCACTGTATTTGTAGGTACCACTACTGGAGGCACGGGCTGCTCCACTAATGTCGCCTGTGGGAATGAAGCCTGCATGGAGCAGTACTGGCTGCAGCCCGTCATGGACGGTGAGGGCCAAAGAGTGGGACCCTGCCCCCATAGAGCCATGTTGGCCCCCATAGAATCTCTTCAGTTCAGCTGGGCCTATGAGGGGGAGCCCTGTGTGTGTTGGAGGGGATGGAGTTGGCCCTGCTTCATACCTTTTTCACACTATTGTCTCAACACAAACTGGGGGGATCTTTTGGCTTGCTTTCCAGTATATATAATTGGTGTAAGGTTATCCTGCCATTTCCCAGTCTGGTTTAGGTTGTTCATGGTTAGCTAGCTATGTGCCTCTGCTCGTTTAAAAGCAGGATGGCACTAGATATGTTATCTGGCCAGGTCAGCTTACACGACTGTGTGAAATGGGTATATGAGTCTAGTCAATCCTTGCTCAGTTACCAAAATCAAAGCAATAGTGGCTTTTCTGTTTCTTTTGGCTTTTCTGTGTATTTTGTTATTGTTTTTATATTAAAATCTTGCGTATCAGACTAATACTATCTTTAACCCTGACCTGAAACGTTCCTGCTTTTCAAAGGTGATGCACAATTTGTCTCTGAAATGTTTTGTTCTTTGTATGGTTATTACAGATTCACAATCAAAGCATGTCTTTTGAAAATAATTTGTTTTCAAAAACCAGGCATTTCCTCTGGAGAGAATAGTCTCATTTCTGATGGACTGGTGGTTCAGGCTCTGATCCTCACGGATAGTATTCATTATGGTTTTATATGGTTACCCTATATGGTTTTTTTATGGTTACCCTATATGGTTTTTTTATGGTTACCCTATATGGTTTTTTTATGGTTACCCTATATGGTTTTATATAGTTTCCCTATATGGTTACCCAATATGGTTTTTTTATGGTTACCCTATATGGTTTTTTTATGGTTACCCTATATGGTTTTATATAGTTTGCCTATATGGTTACCCAATATGGTTTTATATGGTTACCCTATATGTTTTTTTTAATGGTTACCCTATATTGTTTTATATAGTTTCCCTATATGGTTACCCAATATGGTTTCCCTATATGGTTTTATATGGTTTCCCTATATGGTTTTATATGGTTTTACCCTATATGGTTTCCCTATATGGTTACCTTATATAGTTACCCTATATGGTTAACCTATATGGTTACCCTATATGGTTACCTTATATAGTTACCCTATATGGTTACCCTATATGGTTAACCTATATGGTTACCCTATATGGTTAACCTATATGGTTAACCTATATGGTTTTATATGGTTACCCTATATGGTTAACCTATATGGTTACCCTATATGGTTTTATATGGTTACCCTATATGGTTACCCTATATGGTTACCCTATATGGTTACCCTATATGGTTTCCCTATATGGTTTCCCTATATGGTTTTATATGGTTTCCCTATATGGTTACCCTATATGGTTTCCCTATATGGTTTTATATAGTTTCCCTATATGGTTACCCTATATGGTTACCCAATATGGTTTTATATGGTTACCCTATATGGTTTTATATAGTTTCCCTATATGGTTACCCTATATGGTTTTATATAGTTTCCCTATATGGTTACCCTATATGGTTTTATATAGTTTCCCTATATGGTTTCCCTATATGGATTTATATGGTTATCCTATATGGTTACCCAATATGGTTACCCAATATGGTTTTATATAGTTTCCCTATGTGGTTACCCTATATGGTTACCCTATATGGTTTCCCTATATGGTTACCCTATATGGTTACCCAATATGGTTTTATATGGTTACCCTATATGGTTTTATATAGTTTCCCTATATGGTTACCCTATATGGTTTTATATAGTTTCCCTATATGGTTACCCTATATGGTTTTATATAGTTTCCCTATATGGTTTCCCTATATGGTTTTATATAGTTTCCCTATATGGTTACCCTATATGGTTACCCTATATGGTTTCCCTATATGGTTACCCTATATGGTTACCCTACATGGTTACCCTATATGGTTTTATATGGTTTCCCTATATGGTTACCCTATATGGTTTTATATAGTTTCCCTATATGGTTACCCTATATGGTTTTATATAGTTTCCCTATATGGTTTCCCTATATGGATTTATATAGTTTCCCTATATGGTTATCCTATATGGTTACCCAATATGGTTACCCAATATGGTTTTATATAGTTTCCCTATGTGGTTACCCTATATGGTTACCCTATATGGTTTCCCTATATGGTTACCCTATATGGTTACCCAATATGGTTTTATATGGTTACCCTATATGGTTTTATATAGTTTCCCTATATGGTTACCCTATATGGTTTTATATAGTTTCCCTATATGGTTACCCTATATGGTTTTATATAGTTTCCCTATATGGTTTCCCTATATGGATTTATATAGTTTCCCTATATGGTTACCCTATATGGTTTCCCTATATGGTTACCCTATATGGTTACCCTACATGGTTACCCTATATGGTTTTATATGGTTTCCCTATATGGTTACCCTATATGGTTTTATATAGTTTCCCTATATGGTTACCCTATATGGTTTTATATAGTTTCCCTATATGGTTTCCCTATATGGATTTATATAGTTTCCCTATATGGTTTCCCTATATGGTTTCCCTATATGGTTACCCTATATGGTTTTATATAGTTTCCCTATATGGTTTTCCAATATGGTTTTATATAGTTTCCCTATATGGTTTCCCTATATGGTTACCCAATATGTTTTTTTTAATGGTTACCCTATATGGTTTTCCAATATGGTTTTATATAGTTACCCTACATGGTTACCCTATATGGTTTTATATGGTTTCCCTATATGGTTACCCTATATGGTTTTATATAGTTTCCCTATATGGTTACCCAATATGGTTTTTTTTATGGTTACCCTATATGGTTTTATATAGTTTCCCTATATGGTTCCCCAATATGGTTTTCCAATATGGTTTTATATAGTTACCCTGTATGGTTACCCTATATGGTTACCCTATATGGTTTTATATAGTTTCCCTATATGGTTACCCAATATGGTTTTCCAATATGGTTTTATATAGTTACCCTATATGGGTTTCCAATATGGTTTTATATAGTTACCCTGTATGGTTTTCCAATATGGTTTTATATAGTTACCCTGTTTGGTTACCCTATATGGTTACCCTGTATGGTTACCCTATATGGTTTTATATAGTTACCCTATATGGTTACCCTATATGGTTTTATATAGCTACCCTGTATGGTTACCCTACATGGTTACCCTATATGGTTTCCCTATATGGTTCTATATAGTTACCCTGTATGGTTACCCTATATGGTTACCCTATATGGTTTTATATGGTTACCCTATATGGTTACCCTACATGGTTACCCTATATGGTTTTCCAATATGGTTTTATATAGCTACCCTGTATGGTTACCCTACATGGTTACCCTACATGGTTACCCTATATGGTTTCCCTATATGGTTCTATATAGTTACCCTGTATGGTTACCCTATATGGTTTCCCAATATGGTTTTATATAGCTACCCTGTATGGTTACCCTATATGGTTACCCTATATGGTTTCCCTATATGGTTCTATATAGTTACCCTGTATGGTTACCCTATATGGTTTCCCAATATGGTTTTATATAGTTACCCTGTTTGGTTACCCTATATGGTTACCCTGTATGGTTACCCTATATGGTTTTATATAGTTACCCTATATGGTTTCCCAATATGGTTTTATATAGCTACCCTGTATGGTTACCCTATATGGTTACCCTATATGGTTTCCCTATATGGTTCTATATAGTTACCCTGTATGGTTACCCTATATGGTTTCCCAATATGGTTTTATATAGCTACCCTGTATGGTTACCCTATATGGTTTCCCTATATGGTTTTACATAGTTACCCTGTATGGTTACCCTATATGGTTTCCATATATGGTTTTATATAGTTACCCTATATGGTTACCCTATATGGTTACCCTATATGGTTTTCCTATATGGTTTTATATAGTTACCCTGTATGGTTACCCTATATGGTTTTATATAGTTACCCTGTATGGTTACCCTATATGGTTTTCCAATATGGTTTTATATAGTTACCCTATATGGTTACCCTATATGGTTTTCCAATATGGTTTTATATAGCTACCCTGTATGGTTACCCTATATGGTTACCCTATATGGTTTCCCAATATGGTTTTATATGGTTACCCTATATGGTTTTACATAGTTACCCTGTATGGTTACCCTATATGGTTTCCCTATATGGTTTTATATAGCTACCCTGTATGGTTACCCTATATGGTTACCCTATATGGTTTCCCAATATGGTTTTATATGGTTACCCTATATGGTTTTACATAGTTACCCTGTATGGTTACCCTATATGGTTTCCCTATATGGTTTTATATAGTTACCCTATATGGTTACCCTATATGGTTTTATATAGTTACCCTGTATGGTTACCCTATATGGTTTTATTCAAGTGCATTTCCCAGAGAGGCTTGACTCCAAATCAGTGGTGAGCATCTTAACTGTCCTCTGTTTTGTCGTCTCTTTTGTCTTTTAACCTACTTGTGTACGTGTATAATTGTTTTATTTTGTCCATGGCAATATTATTTCCAGTGGACCTTAAGATTGTCTTGTATTGCACATAGAAAACTTTGCCTGTTGATTCACACTGACCTTGTAATGGGAATTACAAATGTTTTTGTAGTTATTACATTATTTCTTTTAAAGTATTCTTAAGGTAGTTTTGGCAATAGAGAAGCTAACTTGCATGGTTGACACTGTTTACAAATTAGCCAAGAAAAAATGCTGCAGTTTCCTTTTTCGGACACAGATTTTAGTCACAGAAACTTCAAGTGGATGAAATCAAGATGAAGTGCAATTAGAGCAGATGTAAAGATCACACAGACATTTAGTTCGATATGTCATTCCATAAAGCAGACAGACATTCAGTTTGATATGTCATTCCACAAAGCAGCCAGATATTCCCATTAGCTTATGGTAATTCCAGTTATTTTTTATTTTTAAATGTTAATGCTCTTGTCAGAAAGACATTTCACCTCGGTTTTGTCTAGTTTTAATGTCTCTGGTCACTTCTGAACCGATAATCCTGTCTGTAAATGTGTATTTGTTTTGATATCACCTGTGTCACAAGATGTGCTCCAACATAGATCCAAGCATTAATATCCCAGGCTCACCGATACTGTGTGAGAAGGTAACTGGCCTGTCTGCTGGCCTGTCTGGCCTGTCTGTACCTGTATCCTGGTCTTTGAGCTCTGAGGTGAAGACTGGTGATTGTGTGTGGTGACACCCAATGCCTTCTAATGGACTGGAGTCCCTCATCCACACTATTTATAGATGGCTGTGTCAAATCTAGTTCATACACCCCTTCCAACCCTACTGCCTCCACAACATTTATGTTGAGTGGAGCCCCCCAAGGACTCTGACCGTCTTCAACAACAAGGAGAGTGAGAGGGGAGGTCCGTTAGGTCTGATCAGGGCAGAGTCACATACCATTTGATACCGTCATGACAACCAATTTGACATTTTGTTGAAATATAAATGTTTTTAAATATGGTAGTGGTCAAATGCCATACAGAGATGAGCTGGATGATTTTCCACAGTGGAGCAGTAGACATTTAGCCCTAAACCTCTCAATACTTATTCTTTTTTTTTTTTTACAGTGATCACGTTTTGTTAAATTTTTTTATGCTATAAGCAATACAGTTACACAGAATACCTGAAAACGTCATGTAGTATAAGCATGTGCTATGCAGTAAACTCTGAAGTATTCTGCTCTTCAGTGTCCAAGTCTACCTACTACGGGGTAGGACAGGTTTGTAATCTATATAAGCAGGTGGTTGATGCAGTCATTGTACACTGATCTCTCTGAGTACTATTGCTTATCAGTGCCCACTCTTAGGTGTCTGAATATAGTGGATTTATTTTGTTAGGTTTTTGTTCAGACCCTTAGTTGTCACTAACCTAAGTTCAGCACAGTGTTTTGTTCCAGTCAGCTCAGCCTATTACCTCCACCTTCCGCTGCCAGGTAGTACAGGCCAAACCATGACCAGAGATGGGTATACATGTGGAACTCAAATTTTGATGTAAATCTGTCATTGACATCTATGGATTTGTGCTGAAATTCAAATTATGTGCATGGATATCCAGTTAGATTTTGGCCTTACGATCTCTCTTGGTCACGTGTAGCAATACCTTGTTTAGATATGGAATGAATGTTACGGTGTGTATTTCAGCCCTGTAGGGTCAGTCTTCTCTTTGGTGAACTTTTACTCTCCAAAATCCACTGCCTTACCAAGCTGGGCCTGTCTCACATTTTATAGGAGATGGTGTGGAGAGTGCAGATGCTCTGAAAAAGGACACTGTCAACAGCCTGCCCGTGTCTGTGCACTGTTGTCAAATGTTTTGTGAATGGGTTGCATCTCATGTCCCACCTCCCTGGGGGATGTTCCAGAGAGCAAGATCATTGAGTTAGCCAGCTAACAGTCCCCCCCCAAAAATGTAAATACCTGCATTTATTTTCGAGAATTATCAATTTGAAAGTGGTAATGGTATAATTGACTTGACAACCAACAATCCATATTCAGGTTTAGTTTTATCAATGAAAATGAAGAGATTTGTTTGGCTGCCTATCAAAGTTAACTGGCTACGGTAATGATCCTGCTTCCTGGAACACCCCACTGCTCATCAACACACTCTTTCCTCCAGCTATTCTTACTTCAGTAAAATATTATTAACAGAACTCCTCACATGCACAAACAGCACTTCTGTGTTTTACCACCTCCTCTCCTCCCCTTGCCTTGCCACACAACATGTGTATCAAACTCAGTATTCTGGTCTGGGACAACCATTCTAGGTGCAAAGCAGTGCCTCCTGTTTATTTACCTCTTCCTCTCTGTCTTGAACACAGTATGTGGTAGTGGCTGTATGACCACTCTGACTCTCAGCAGACAGTCAAGTGGACAGGCACATTAGCAGCACACCCTCTGTTAGTCAGACTAGCATCATTCTCAGACTTCTGCTCGGAGCGTGAAAGTGCTACTTCGGCAGTTTTCTAGGTTCTTCTCTTGACTCTAACCATCGTAAGGAAGGGGAAACATTTGACCTGTACGTTTTTGATTACAATTTTATTCAAGAAAGAAAATTGCACTAATTTTCCATCCTTTATAGTATTATAAAATTAACGGTTGGTTAATTGAAGTTTTTAATTATTAGCACTAAACAACACAAAACCCAATGAAACAATCACTTGTCAGTTGTGCATGTTTGTAGAGATAATGTTTTGTATGGCTATTATCAAGCTTGTCAATAATGCCTTAAGATCTGTACAATGTGTTAATGGAATGATGCTTATAAGTGACCCAGTTTCCCTGTTTTTCTGTAGCTGCAAAGGTGGATCAGTTCACTCTTGTTGTATTGACCCTCTTGGCTCTCCTGGTGTTTTATTCATAAGCAGAAAGGCATTTGGGGATGGACTGTATCTCCGGATAGGGAGAGGTTACAGTGAGGGATCATGTTAGGGTGAGTCCTTAGCATTGCTTGAAAGCTGGACCAGTAACTGACTCGCTGTTTTTTACACACACACACACACACCACCCTCTGTTGTTAATGTGAGTGGACGTTGGGAGTAGGTCCCTGAAGGTGAGGTTGTGCTCGACCTATTGTAGTTCTGGTCCTGTCTGATCTACATGTGAGGCTTTTCAAACCAGTGACAACTTTCCTTTTATTATTAACTGTATGGTCTGTTTTTGTTTTGTGATTATGGAAAAAGGCTTTATGACCCCTGTATAAAGTAGCCCTGTTGGTCTGATC
Organism: Oncorhynchus gorbuscha; assembly: GCF_021184085.1. Lineage (NCBI taxonomy): Eukaryota > Metazoa > Chordata > Actinopteri > Salmoniformes > Salmonidae > Oncorhynchus > Oncorhynchus gorbuscha. The sequence continues at coordinate 16,257,899 of NC_060176.1, forward strand.
TTGTATGACTGAGGTAAATAGACTGGATGGGATGGTGTTGTTGCCAGGCACTAGAGATGCAGAATTAAATCAGGAAGATGAGAATGGTTAAAAGTTTTAATGGAGTTGTGTATTTTCAGATTTGACATTTGTATTTTGGCAGTAAAGTTACTGCTTTTTACGTGACATTTGACCAGTTTTAAAAGAAACAGCATCCTTTTTTTAGAGTATAAAATCTGCAAAATATATGCAATGATGTATATGTAATATTCAATCCTCAAATATAATCCAGGTTGTATAAACTTTTGTATAGTGAGTTTTAATATCGTATGGCCGTACCAATATGAATTGATTCTTATCAAAAGCCTTAGTTGTCCACCCAAAGTGCTCCCTTAGAATACAGTACCCTACACCTACCTGAACTTTACAAAGCATTAACAACTATATTTTGTTGCGTTTTTTTATTTGTACCCTTTTTGAATAAAATAGATTTGTACTGAATATTTGTACCGCTGTGAACTACTTAAGGCTGTTTTGTTTTTGTTTTGCTGTTTTAATTCTATGTACTTAAGGACACAAAGATATTGTATTTTTATTGTTACAGCTAACTTCTTGGAGACATTGCATTTATCATGTTTGTTAAGTAAACACAATATATATATATATGTGTATATATATATATACTTACTATTACCCTATTTTCAGAGTTGTGTTTTATTTGGTCTCTTCTTTGACTGGTCCACATGGAGAGGTGATATGTGAGTTCTGGAGTTAGTTCCAGGGTCATGAACCATCTCATCTGCAGCTTTGGGTTATGAATGATTTTATTACCAGAGGTCAAATGAGTTTCAGGATCATGTCTGATTGAACTATAGAGTTGTTTAACTACAGTACAGTATTTTCATTCCTATCATTCCATGTTCCTGCTCTGTTCACATCCCAGAGTTAGCATTGGATAGCACTACTCTGTGTAGGTGTTAAAGAGGTTTATGATACTGTCTGTGTCTGCCGTGAATAGAGAGGCCATCGTGGCCTGGAGAGAGCCAGTCCATGAGTGGCATGCTTTATTTGCTGACTGCTGCGTAGGGTGAACTGAAAGAGAAGAGAACGATTACTACACAGCGCGGGTGTCAAAGTCAATGTTTATTTCCACATTCTATTCCTGCTTTTAACATGATCTGTACATCTGTTAATCCAGTAGCAGAATGGCTGCCGTAAAAGTACCGTTCTGAGCAGTGACAACAGAACGAGCGTAAAGTGTTGATTTTCACTTGTTCACTCATTGATTTTGGCCTTCTTAAAAGGATTTCCTTTGTAAACATGGACATCAAGAGAATATCCTGATAGACTAGTAAAAAGGCCAAAGTTCAAAGAACATCTTTTGATTAGATTGAACAAAAACAGGCAGGCATAGAATAACAGAATACAAGTTCATATTGAACCATTCTAGAACACATGCAGTGTTAACCTAATCCAGACTGTCACGCTAGGCAGAGCTTTAGACAGTGCTGCTCAAAAGCACAAACAGAACCTGGGAAACTGTCGATACAATTTCCTTTTGTAGTATTTTAATGTCAAATAAGAGCGTACTCCACATTTTCCATTGCATTATTCCACTGTGTGAGGATGATGACACTAATATCAGCTGCCAGTTCAGTCAGAAAACCCAGTATTCATTATTGAAAAGGTGTCCATACGTTCAGTACTTGGCAGAAATGTTGTTACAGATTTTATAGCAAAGATAATGACAGTGTGTGACAACTTTGTCTTGAGCATGGCTCTGCTCTCTGTGTATCTTAAATTAGGATAGTGATATGACCCTGCTGAAAAGAAGTTCATGGACCAGGGTGCTGAATCTATGGCCAAAGAAGCCTCACTGAGTTGCATTGCCTGAGTTGCACAATTCCATACATTTGAGTCCATTTGTTTTTTACTGCACTCTGCATAGTTTTAAGAGTCAAAATTCCCTTGGAATAAACAGCATTGTTGCATAGAGGTTTGAACCACTCCTAGACTTAAGGACAATTAGAATATAATAGTTTTTTCCCCTGTTGAGCGGGATGCTATTCTGTTCTGTGCTTTAGCCTGGTAGTGGCTCAAACTGAGAACCGGCTTAGTTCCTATCTTAAGGACTATTCCAGAAAACGAATCATGTACTGTAACATTGTCAAAATGTGTCTGCAGAGCTCAGTTGTGAAACATTGTGTATCGGAGGTAACCTTTGTGGCAAGAAATTGAGAACATATGACCAAAGAGAAGGGGAAAAAATACATACAGTATAGAACCAAACATGGCAAAATGTGTACTTTCATCTATAATATACCAAACCAAAAAAATATCCCCCAATTTTCTTTACAAAATATATATTCACGTTGCATAAATATCAATGGGAATGAGGTCAAGGAAACAGATAAGAGCAGAGATCTCTCCCAACTGGGCGCGGGTCAACAGGTTTAATAATGAGTCTAGAACATGCACATTGGAGAGTGGAACTCTGCAAAGTGAGATCACTGGAAAAATGCAAGGATTAGTTATTCAAAATATAGCTTTTACCCTGACACAAGCAGTTGAAGTCAGAAGTTTACATACACCTTATCCAAAAACATTTAAACTCAGTGCTTCACAATTGCTGACATTTAATCCTAGTAAAAATTCCCTGTCTTAGGCCAGTTAAGATCAATTTTATTTAAGAATGTGAAATGTCAGAATAATAGAGGGAATGATTTATTTCAGCTTTTATTTCTTTCATCACATTCCCAGTGGGTTAGACGTTTACATGCCCTCAGTATTTGGTAGCATTGCCTTTAAATTGTTTAACTTGGGTCAAACGTTTCTGGTTGCCTTCCACAAGCTTCCCCGAATAAGTTGGGTGAATTTTGGCCCATTCCTCCTGACAGAGCTGGTGTAACAGAGTCAGGTTTGTAGGTCTCCTTGCTCGCACACGCTTTTTAAGTTCTGCCCACAAATATTCTATAGGATTGAGGTCAGGGCCTTGTGATGGCCACTCCAATACATTGACTTAGTTGTCCTTAAGCCATTTTGCCACAACTTTGTTAGTATGCTTGGGGCCATTGTCCATTTGCCACCAAGCTTTAACTTCCTGACTGATGTCTTGAGATGTGGATATATTGAAGCAACATTTTCCTGCCTCATGATGCCATCTATTTTGTGAAGTGAATCAATCCCTCCTGCAGCAAAGCACCCCTACAACATGATGCTGCCACCCCCGTGCCTCACGGTTGGGATGGTGTTCTTCGGCTTGCAAGCATCCCCCTTTTTCCTCCAAACATAATGATGGTCATTATGGCCAAACAATTCTATTTTTGTTTCATCAGACCAGAGGACATTTCTCCAAAAAGTACAATCTTTGTCCCCATGTGCAGTTGCAAACCGTAGTCTAGCTTTTTTATGACGGTTTTCGAGCAGTGGCTTCTTCCTTGCTGAGCGGCCTTTCAGGTTATGTCGATATAGAATTTGTTTTACTGTGGATATAGATACTTTTGTACCCGTTTCCTCCAGCATCTTCACAAGGTCCTTTGCTGTTGTTCTGAGATTGATTTGCACTTTTCGCACCAAAGTACATTCATCTCTAGGAGACAGAAAGCGTCTCCTTCCTCAGCGGTATGACAGCTGCGTGGTCCCATGGTGTTTATACTTGTGTACTATTGTTTGTACAGATGAACGTGGTACCTTCATGCGTTTTGAAATTGCTCCCAAGGATGAACCAGACTTGTAGAATTTTTTTCTGAAGTCTTGGCTGATCTCACCATGATGTCAAGCAAAGAGGCACTGAGTTTGAAGGTAGGCCTTGAAATCCACAGGTACACCTCGAATTGTCTCAAATTATGTCAATTAGTCTATCAGAAGCATCTAAAACCATGACATAATTTTCTGGAATTTTCCAGGCACAGTCAACTTAGTGTATGTAAACTTCTGACCCACTGGAATTGTGATACAGTGAATTAAAAGGGAAATCATCTGTAAACAATTGTTGGAAAAATGACATGTGTCCTGCACAAAGTAGATGTCCTAACCGACTGGCCAAAACTATAGTTTGTTAACAAGTCATTTGTGGAGTGATTGAAAAACAAGTTTTAATGACTCCAACCTAAGTGTATGTAAACTTCCCACTTCAACTGTGTGAGCATATTTCAATATGTTGGCTAAGTGAGGAAGGAAATATGACAATTTGGGGCATTTACAAAAATGCAAGTAAATTAGCACTCTCAGTTCACATGTTGAGTCCTAAATGTCCTAGAGGTAACTAACATATACAGACCAGTAACAGCAGCAAAGATTGTGGTTTGATGAGCCAAAAATGTCAATGCAACAGAAGATGTAAAAAGTAAATTATTACCAATTACTTGGCAAAGGTTGAGTGTTGAAGGTACGAGGGAAAAACAGATTGAGGAAGGTCAACGTGACTAATAAAAGGCAAAGAGACCTACAGTAGTGGCAGTATATTTTGAGTTGAAGAGAATATGCTGGAATGGAGGACAATGTTGCTCAAAACAGGGCTCATTAAATAGTACAGCATATTCAGAGCATAGCGGATAGAAATGTGATGTATAGAACAGGCCCATTTTCTAACGTTCCCGTTTTATACAGTACATTTCTGACTTTGTCTTACTGAATGTTCTGTCCTGTTGAATATTCTCCTGGTGAGCTGTGAATACGTCCTAAAGATATAAACACACCCTCAAACTAAGGAAAAAACCTGCATTCTCTTCTGTAGTGTAACGTGTAAAGAAGCTTGGAGTCAGAACGTAGGCCACAGAGGGCTCGGGCCTCAGCCCCTTACTGAGGTAGTTGATTGGGTGGATATGAGCTAGCCAGAGCAGAGACCCACGTTGGCAGCGTGAGAGAGGTGTAGCTACCGGTAAACTCCAGCGACTTTGCTAGCAGAAGGGACAAGAGGCGAGGGAGAGAGCTATGGGCTACGTGACTCATTCCCAACACTGAAGGTCCATGTGCAAAAGATGGAAGGGTGTAACTCCTCCTGTCACAATGGGCTGGTATGTCAAAGTCTGCTTGCACCCAAAACAGAAGAAATCTCTTTACAACATGCTTTATCAATACCTACAATTAAGTGAAACATTCTTGAACCTGCTCTTATTTCCTGCTAGTCTGTAATAAATTAATGTTATTTGCTGACACAGGAGTTTGGGTATCAAGTCGTTGGACACAGAAGCTGCTGGAATTTCAACCAGTATGGAATGGTTCCATCTGTGGCCATGGCAACCCACAGGCGTAGTGGAGAGGCCATGATAACTGTTAGTGGTCCAGTGTGCTACCCCCAGTGACCTGGTCCTGCTAGGGCAGCTTCATGAAGAGGCTGTTGTCCAGAGAGGGGACAGGCATGGGGCAGGGGAACTGGAACAGGCTCATGTCTGCCGTCAGGGCAGCCATAGCAGCTGGGTCATGCTCTATCTGACCTCTCAGGGAGGGGTCAATCTTCTCTAGCCGCCGTTTCAGTCTCTTGGCCTCTCTCTCACGGATCAGCCTGGCCTGCCTCTTATCTGGCGTCTCGTTGGCCCTCTTCATCCGCATGGCCTCCCTGTCGCGCAGAAGCCTCCGTGTCCGTTGCTCCTCTGTCTCCTGCAGCCTTTGCATCCGCTTGGCTTCGCGGTCCCGCAGCCTCCGCAGCTCCCGCTCCTCAGGTGACTCGTGCTCCCGCTTGGTCTTCTTGGCAGAGCGCTCGCGCTCTAGACGGTGCATGCGTGCCTCCACCGGCTCGTTCTTCCTGCGCATGGCCCACTTCCTCATGGGAGACTGGGCGTCCACCAGCTGCTGGTAGGCCACACAGCTGTTGCACACCAGCAGCACTCCGGCCGGGTGCACAGGCATGGGGCTCAGGATGTCTGGCAGCATGGGTAGGCCGGGTGAGGGGCTGAGGGCGTCAGGGTAGGAGGGGGGTGAAGAGAGGAGGCTGTGGTGCAGTGAAGGGAGTGGGTGGCCTGGGAGGTGTCCGAGACCATGGCCATGGTTGTGTCCTGGGCCATGTCCTTGTCCTTGGTTGTGGCCAGGGTTGTATCCCGGGCCTTGGCTGTGTCCCGGGATGTGGCCTGTGCCACGGCCAGGGTTGTGTCCTTGGTTGTGGCTGGGCCCGTGGCCGTGTCCCAGGCCATGACCGGGGTTGCCCATGGGGCTGCTGGAGAGAGACCGGGACATGGAACAGTTCTCATCTCCACTGCTGCATTCCATACTGCTGCCTGTGTTCAGGACCTCTCTGAGCTTCTCCCTGTGTAGGGGGGCAGAGACGTGAGGAGTTACAGGACACAGCTGTTACAGGCTAGAGCAGACAGACAGCCTAACTCGCTAAACTCTGTAGATAACCCATGTCATTGTGTGTGTGAAAGGCTGAAGCACTATACTAGGGTATAGGACTGAAATGAGGTAGTAGTGGTTGTAGCTCACTCCAGTAACCACGAGCACAACCTTTCCTTGATCCTAACTGGCGGCTTTATTCTGTAGTTTTAGTCAGAATTATCACCTTCTGTGAGAACTAAAGTAAAAGAAAATACAGTTAAGCACACTCTTACAACTTTCTTGCCTTATGTTTGACTTTGACTTATGAGTGATTACCTTGATATAACTCTGAAGTGCTTACATTCAGTTGTGACCAAAAGTTGAGAATGACACAAATATTAATTTCCACAAAGTTTGCTGCTTCAGTGTCTTTAGATATTTTTGTCAGATGTTACTATAGAATACTGAAGTATAATTACAAGCATTTCATAAGTGGCAAAGGCTTTTATTGACAATTACATGAAGTTGATGCAAAGAGTCAATATTTTCAGTGTTGACCCCTTTTCCAGACCTCTGCAGTCCACCCTGGCATGCTGTTAATTAACTTCTGGGCCACATCCTGACTGATGGCAGCCCATTCTTGCATAATCAATGCTTGGAGTTTGTGGGTTTTTGTTTGTCCACCTGCCTCTTGAGGATTGACCACAAGTTCTCAATGGGATTAAGGTCTGGGGAGTTTCCTGGCCATGGACCCAAAATATCAATGTTTTGTTCTCTAAGCCACTTAGTTATCACTTTTGCCTTATGGCAAGGTGCTCCATCATGCTGGAAAAGGCATTGTTTGTCACCAAATTGTTCCTGGATGGTTGGGAGAAGTTGCTCTCTGAGGATGTGTTGGTTCCATTCTTTATTCATGGCTGTGTTCTTAGGCCAAAATTGTGAGTGAGCCCACTCCCTTGTCTGAGAAGCAACCCCACACATGAATGGTCTCAGGATGCTTTACTGTTGGCATGACACAGGACTGATGGTAGCGCTCACCTTGTCTTCTCCCGACAAGCTCTTTTCCGGATGCCTGTTACAGGAATTATATTCCTCTATGTTTTAATACCCGATTACAATTAAACAGTCAATGCCTAAGAATTTGTAATACTCTTATTTGCATAAAATGGACAGAGACCAGTCCCAAAAATCAACCAGCAGCGTTTATTCTCGAGAGTACTGAACATGATACAGTTTACCACAGTACTACCCCATCTCATCAACCAGCAGCGTTTATTCTCGAGAGTACTGAACATGATACAGTTTACCACAGTACTACCCCATCTCATCAACCAGCAGCGTTTATTCTCGAGAGTACTGAACATGATACAGTTTACCACAGTACTACCCCATCTCATCAACCAGCAGCGTTTATTCTCGAGAGTACTGAACATGATACAGTTTACCACAGTACTACCCCATCTCATCAACCAGCAGCGTTTATTCTCGAGAGTACTGAACATGATACAGTTTACCGCAGTACTACCCCATCTCATCAACCAGCAGCGTTTATTCTCGAGAGTACTGAACATGATACAGTTTACCACAGTACTACCCCATCTCATCAACCAGCAGCGTTTATTCTCGAGAGTACTGAACATGATACAGTTTACCACAGTACTACCCCATCTCATCAACCAGCAGCGTTTATTCTCGAGAGTACTGAACATGATACAGTTTACCACAGTACTACCCCATCTCATCAACCAGCAGCGTTTATTCTCGAGAGTACTGAACATGATACAGTTTACCACAGATTATAAACTGAAAATGACGTCATTAGTTTATGTACTACCCCGTCTCATCAACCAGCAGTACAATGGCTGTATAGTTCTCAAGCCTTCCCACATAGTCTCTCCCTACTAAGATAATTTACGACCCAAGCCAAGGTCTACCTGTGTAGTGAAGCATTCTCTCCAGTCTGGCTATACATTCATTCATTTCTACCAAGGAACAGACAGACATTGTTCTAATTCTTGATTATATTCAGTACTAAGGTTAAAAGAAAATTCATACATCTATACAGTAACATAATAGTTCTGATTAGTCAGTCCTGATTGAAATGTATACATAATTAGTCATTATTGATTAAAAAAATCCCTTAACAATGCCCCAAACAATTGGAAAGGCGGTTCATCAGAGAAAATTACTTTACCCCAGTCCTCAGCAGTCCAATCCCTGTACCTTTTGCAGAATATCAGTCTGTCCCTGATGTTTTTCCTGGAGAGAAGTGGCTTCTTTGCTGCCCTTCTTGACACTAGACCATCCCCCGAAAGTCTTCGGCTCACTGTGCGTGGAGATGCACTCACACCTGCCTGCTGCCATTCCTGAGCAAGCTCTGTACTGGTGTTGCCCCGATCCCGCAGTTGAATCAACTTTAGCGCTTACTGGACTTTCTTGGGTGCCCTGAAGCCTTCTTCACAACAATTGAACCGAAGTTCTTGATGGTCTGATAAATGGTTGATTTAGGTGCAATCTTACTGGCAGCAATATCCTTGCCTGTGAAGCCCATTTTGTGCAAAGCAATGATGACGGCACGTGTTTCCCTGCAGGTAACCATGATTGACAGAGGAAGAACAATGATTACAAGCACCCACCCTCCTTTTGAAGCTTCCAGTCTGTTATTCAAACTCAATCAGCATGACAGAGTGATCTCCAGCCTCGTCAACACTTACACCTGTGTTAACGAGATAATCACTGACATGATGTCAGCTGGTCCTATTGTGGCAGGGCTGAAATGCAGTGGAAATGTTTTTGGGGATTCAGTTCATTTGCGTGGCAAAGAGGGACTTTGCAATTAATTGCAATTCATCTGATCACTCTTCATAACATTCTGAAGTATATGCAAATTGCCATCATATAAACTGAGGCAGCAGACTTTGAAAATTCATATTTGTGTCATTCTCAAAACTTTTGTCCACGACTGTACATAATAAACAGTTTAGCCGGAGATCAGATTAAACACATGAATAAAGGAAAAAAATACCTCATTGTCTGCTTATTACAGAAGGGAGGAAATCAAAAACTTCCCACGTATTATTCCTGGTATAAATTCACGCTTCATCCTTAATTATTATAACGTTACCATCCTAACATACACAATTCCACCTTTACGAACTATACCCGAAGACATGGTTACAACAGTTCTTAGCCACATAGTTCCGCTTATCTTATCATTTCCCCTGCATAGCAAACACATAAACAATACAAAAACAACAACAGACGTACAGGTTAATTGTCAGTTACAGTGGTGGAGGAGGCACAGACCTGTTGAAGTTGTTGGTGTCGGTGAAGCGTGTCCCACACACAGCACAGTTGGAGAGGCGGTCCGCAGAGTGGATGAGAAGGTGGCGCCCCAGGGAGCCTGGCGAGCTGAGCGCGCGCCCACACACTGGGCACACGTAGTTCTTACTGCTGCCCATCAACGATGTGTGCTGCTCCAGACAGACAGACAGACAGACAGAGTTATAGTCATTTAATTAGGTAAAGCACAATGGTTCTCTTTGTTTGTCAGTGTATTTTATAAACAACCTAAAAGTGAGGACAAACCACAACAGTGCATATCTAAAAATACACATATCTACAATTGTGGCATAAACGTATGTGGTTAGCACTAGACCACCATGTGAGAAAGAACACGAATGGAAGGAGGAAGTGGTTTGGTGGTAAACGTGTCATTCTGGCTCAGTTAGAAGACACTGATAACTTTAAACAAGTTGAAACATCCAAACCTTAGGTTTGACACATAACCCAGAGACTGATCACATGACTGGATGATAATTATCCTTCCCTCTTTAGTGTAGTGATGACAGTAGCTCCTAGGAGGTTCAATGGTGATTATCTACCCCTAGCCCATTATCCCCCTGATCCAACCGCTGAAGCTAAGGAGGCTTTGGCCCCGTCTGAATACTTGGTGCCATGGTGGGCTGTCTGGTACTGTACTGTCCTCACCTGGTAGACGTGTGTGATGAGCTGCTCGGGGCTGCTGAACTCCAGGGTGCACAGAGGACACACACAGCTGCTCATCAGGTCGGCCCCCTCCTCGCTCTCCTGAGAAACACAGAGGCATCAGTACTACTGTACACTCAGATACTGTGGATGCTATGAGGAGCTACCATACAGATCTGTTTCATCAGTAATATGTATGCTAATGATTGTGTAATAATACAGTAGGTTATGTAATGGTGGTTCTGTCTAAACTGAGAATGTAGGGCAAATATTAGAAGAGGATTTAATATGTACATCTAAAGGGTGGATATGCTCATCCTCTCTACAGTACCTCTATGGCTGGTCCTGGGAGCAGGAATTCTGAATGGCAGGTCATAAGGTTGTGTGTGTGTGTATGAGAGAGAATTACCCTCAGGCCCCCAGTGACTCATTGACTGTCACTATGACACACTGTATGACTCTGCCATGGTTGTGAATCACACCACACAACCCGAGATGCTTTCTGTTTCTGGGGTCTGAAGGTGTGAGGATATTCTGTAAAATCGGCAGTTTACAATTTACAAATGCAATGTATTCAGACGTATTCTTGTGCTGCATCTCTTTTTGTAGGATTATTGAATAACATAATTCTGGAAAATGGACAGAGCGGGGTGGGGCAATAACCTTTCCACATATGTCTAGAGGGCCAGATGACCCTGAGATCTGTAAAACACTATCAAATCAGGAAGGAAATGCATGTGTGAATCAGCAACCAGGCAGGCCCACACTCAGTGGACACACATGATAACAGTACTAGGAGGAGAGAACACCCCTCCATGGGTAACCCTGACAGTGACACTCACTTCTTTAACTCCCCTGTGGTGTGCTCTCTTGGTGGAGGTCATGTGGTCGTCAGCTGAGGTGTTGGAGGATGAGTCGTGGTTGTCCAGGTCGCTATCACTGTCTTCTATGGAGGCAAACACAGCCCTATCAATATAGACAGACAACAGAACACAGACCTAGTCATATTCTCTCACGACACCCCCTACAGAGAGTATGTCACATTAGGGTCAGGGAAATGCCCTAAATGCCTACCTGAAATGCTGTCCTGTTGGGAATTGTTGCTGTGGCATTCGCTGTCCTCAATGAAATCGTCCCTGCCATCCATGTTAATAGTGTGGAGGGGGCCTGCAAAGCCGGTGCTGTGGAAGGGCCCTGTGAACAGAGGAGTCACAGGGAGATGATAGGACCATCAGAGGGAGGGGTGAACTAGGCATATCCACCTGATTTTCAAACACTTAAAACACAGACGCCAAAATGCAGAAACTATGGATACAACTTCCTTATCATAATTCATATTCGAGCCACTAGAAATCCCTGCATTAGCATGTTTCTTTTCGCTGATAAATCCTGACAAAAAAATACACCATATTACTGGCCTGCTAATGTGCCTGGACCTTGTAGGCTAACAGCTGAGTAAAACCCCAGAACTGATCCAAATGGTTGCCCAATCAGGCAAGCTACATGCAGCCATTTCTAAATTAACATAAAAACGCTAGGCTTTTGAGCATTATTCAAAAGACAAACTACAGTGAAAAATACCACAGCCTAGACTAGAGTTTTGTACTCAATTGAAAACAACATTATTTGTTACATTGTGTTGTTGTAGCCTAGGTAGGATACATATATTCACTGCGGTATAAAGCCTAACATTGAGCTTATGAATTATGGGTTAATATGCATACGTTTCAAATTTAGGAGACAGTCCACATCCCATGTCTGTCAGTCTGTTGTGCAATTACACACCTGGGGTCTCTTCCTCTTAAATCTTGTGGAGTCCCAGAAAAAGCTAGACCACAAAAGCTTGTTGGACACTTATTTCGACATATTTTCTTTAGCCTATTAATAGCCTATTAGAGGATAGATACATGCTTGCGGAATGTAAACTAGGCTACAGCATTAAGAACGGGCAGGGAGTTGGAAAGGAGAAGCCCATATTTTCCTATAGTAGGCCTATCTTAACACTGGGCTACATCCTGACAGAACACACGCGTGGCCTGCTTATGTACCTTTCTGGACCTTCTTAACTGTGGAGAATAGTCCCAAACTGATCCAAATGGTTGCATAACCGGGCCTAGGCTGTAGGCATATGCAGTTATCTTTTTACAAAATCGGACGTTTGAGGTGTTATTCAAATTAGCCTACATCAAATGGACAATAACTGTGCACTCAAATGATAACAGTAAAACTTTTTTTCTTGCACTCTGACTGGTAAATATTTAGCTTATTACATCAGCTACACTTTTACCAGCCTCTCTTTCCAGCAGTTCTCATTCACAACAGGCTATAGCAGGGGTGGTCCTGGAGTCCCGCAGGCACTTCATGTTTATTATTTAATCGACCTGGAGGATCAGGTGTGTTGAATTTAGACAAACATTGAACTGATCAATTAGCTCAGTTGGTCAGGTGTGGTGCCTAGTTGGAACAAAATCATGTAGTACCTACGGATTGTTGAGGAGAGAAAGTGCATTGGTGTGATTACTTTTGACCACTTATTATGATAACACTGTTGCACTGATGCATTGCAAATAGTTGCACGGGACAGAGAGATGAGCACAGTGAAAAATAAGACCCAAAGAAATTGACAACCATTAGAAAAATGGAAGTCACTTGCAAACCACTTGAGCAATGGTGTAATAGATATGCAGGCAATATGGCATTTGTTGCTGAAATGATACATTTAAATACAGTAGGAGTTAGTATATTGTTTTACATTAGGCCTACATTGATATATTATTTGCAGTTGTCACGATGACAATGAACACACCCTGAAAGCACTGAATGGTCTGAACCAGTATCTGTGTGTTAGAGAACGCATGGTCACCTTATTAATAGACAGCGTGCAGTAGGATGTGTTGATCGGTTGATTGACAGGTGTAGGACTTCAGAACAATAAAAACTTTCCTCTAGTGTGGTTGCTCACCAGCGTGTTATAGTTACGTAGCCTATAGTTTATCTTTATAGTTATTGGCAGGGTGCCTGGCCCTTAACTCTGACAACACAACTAACGTTATTATCACAACAGAACTATTCTAGTAGGTCTAGCTAACGGAGAATGTGGATGAAATCAATGTACAATTATGCACTCGTTTACTTAACTTTTATACTGTATACTATAGAATTTGGTTATATAACCTTGAAGCCCATTCAAAAACCGGAAGATCGGCAAAATGGGCGGTCACTTTCCCATCGGATTCCTGATTGATGCAATCCTCAATGACATAGTTTTGAGAGAGTCAGGTGTGTATAAAAAGACAGTTGATAGATTACAAGACAATGCAAGAAAATACAGCCAGCAGACAAAGCCTTGGAGGTAAAACGTGCTAGGCATAGGAATGACAGCCCTGGAACAGAAGATTGACAGGTCAGTAGTGCAAGGCGGAGCGTGATCATGAAGTCAGGGGAAGACATTTCTAGAGCACAGACCTGTAATATTTAACATGGAGGGTATAAACACCAGAGAGCCTGGTGTGTAGCCTGCACTTCAGTTACCTGGTGTAGGTGCTGACTAGCCACAAACATCCAAGCAATCTACTACACTTAGCATATTGAAGAAAGTGCTTCAGATTAGAATACCAAGCCTATCCAGCATTAAAGGAGTCGTAGCTACACACATAAACCCAGCATAGCTGCTATAATACACTGGCCCCAAGATGGTTATAGAAACACAACATAGAATACATTAAAGGCCTAAACTTATAAACACAATCATTCCCTGAGCCTATATGCAGTTGACATGGATGCCTTCATATTCACTGACATGCCAATATAATGCTGCATCAACACATCGCAGAAGCGCACATTGACACATGTACTCACACACAACCAGACCCCCAATTTTCACAGAAGCAGAACGAACACACACGCTTATCCAAGCATGCTGCAGTCCCAGGGGGAAGCAGCCTGCACTCCTTTCCACTAGCAGCCTGCAAGGCACTGTATCTCCCTCTCTCAGTACCACCCACACACTGCACAGCCTGGCTCACCCTCTGTCCTCCCTGCTCATACGCAGCTCTGACTGTTCTATATCCATACCAGCAGCTCTGAGGGGGAGGCCAATGCCTCATACCAAGGAGCCCATATGTGTCTGCTTAACCCCCTCACATGGCGCTCAGCATTTTACAGCATCTCTGCTCATTGCATTAGTATCCCATTTCCCCTCCGATCTACACCCAAGCTTGACAGGGTTGGAATGGGAGCACAGGGCCTCTCCAGTTGTTAGTGACAGTACACTCATTCCTGTCATCAGTATACGTTAACGGGAGGTTTTATTTTGATCATTTCAATATCTCTCGAACGGAAAAATATATATATAAACTGCAACCGTTTAGGTTCCTTAGCCCTCCAGTTATTACCCTCCCCTTCCTGTCCAGTCTTTCCATTCAGTGTGATGGAAGGAACATCTTTCATCCAGTTACCTGAGGCTGGCAGAGGTAATTACAGCCTCTGTTCTAATCCTGGAGCAACACACCACTGAGGAGCATGGTCTGTGTGTGAGAGGGTTGAGGAATAAAATCTATCATAAAAATAAAAAAACTACCCTCTAATATTCACAGGGCTGTCATTCCTGCATTAACTTTTTAGCAGAGTGTAGTATGTGAAAATAGTTTGGGCACATTTCCCATAGTGATCCAGGCACTCATTAGCATTGGTAGAGTGGGTCTGATTGTTGAACTATGAACTGCTACAGACTGGCTCCACGGCACACAGCCAATGATTGATGTGAGAGCTACCCATCCCCCACTGCTAGGCTCTGTCTGTACATCTGTCTCTCTTCTCCCACCGGCCCTCCCTCCCCATGTCTCTGCCACTCTGATGTTATCTCTGAGTCTGCGTGTCTGTAGGCAGGAGGTGACGCAGTGTCTGACTGAATCCAGACAAAGACAAACTCATCAGCCAACAGACACAGAGGGAGAGAGGAGGAGGAAGGGGGGACAAAACAAAACAGACAAAAGAGAGAATGCCAAAACTCTACTCAAACACTAAGCAATGGGGCTCCTGTTGAATTCAAGCTCCCCTCTTTTTTACCCACCCTCTGTTCCAACACACACACACACACACAAAATACTCTGAATCTCTAGGAAGTGCTGGGGCCCCTGCCTTCCATCCATGTACAGGCACTGTGGTGTTCAGGACCATGGGAATGGTGAAACACAGACATCAGATAATCCCAGACTCCCAGATCATTTCTCACTTCGCCTAATTGGCAGCCTGTTATTTAATTAAGGCAAAACGGAAGTAACCGCCATCACCCCTTTTCCCCAGAATCCCGCCCTCCTCCCCAGTGAAGTGTCTGAAATGATCCCAACTCTGCTCTCAGACAAATAAACACAAAATTACCCATCTGTATGGCTTTATAGATCCACAATGAAAACTATTTTGATACAACCCGGAATGCATGCTATCAAAACAGACCTGTTTATCATCACTAACCCTTTTAGGGCTAATGATACTTCTAAAACAGCTGCTGTTTCCCCTGCTATGCTTTCCCTTTACCCCAGCCATGATTGGCTCAGACAGGCTATCTGATTAGTTTTCCCATGCTGGTAATGTCTGTGCTCTACATCGAGGGACATTTCACATCAGTTCAGGACACACACACACACACCACTTTTAAGGATTATTATAATTTTTCATTAGATGGTGGGTTAAGAAAATGGCCTATTATCATTTTATAAACTATGTGGTACGTGTGTGTGCATGTGTGAATTTGTCTTGGACCAACTGTATGTGGTCATAGGAAAGTGTGAAAGTTGGATTCATTCTGAGGGTAATTAAAAAAAGACTGTTGTTATTTCATAACTATCAGTCAGAAGTAGTATGTGAAGCTGGGAGACGTCGCTTTAGAAGCCCCCCAAAAAACGCCTTAAGATTGTTAATGTATGTTGTTGTTTTACTATACTGTGTTTGAACAACAGAGTTCTATGGACCAATACGTCTACCAGCAGATCACGCATCCTTACTGTGTTACTGTTTCCCGTGACAGATGTTGTTAGCATATAGGGATTATTGAGGCCATTAGAGCAATATGCATTTCAACACCATATTTAAACAAACTAGCCTCTCCTATGTTTAGAAAAGGACCCTAAAGGCTACATGGTCCCCTTGGGTGGACTTATGCGTCCCCAGGCATCCAGTAGCCTACACTATGAAGGATCAGCAGGCCAATTCATCATGCACTCAGTTTGACCTTTTAGCATGCATAGGAAAAGGACATCATCACCATCGGTAGAAATGTTTGTCAGGCAACTACACAGCTACCAAACCTGTAGTACCTAGACTATACCTGCTCTGGAGTAGTCTCCCATTGGAATTGGAGGAATGTTGCTTGCAGATAGCCAACGTAGTCAGTGACACTGAAAAACATCCTCCCCTAAGCTGGTGACTATGACAGACACAACAGCACTCATGGAACAGAAATGTTTAACGAAACTTGTTTCAGTGGGCTCGGATTACAGAAACGAAGCAGTGCACCTTTCCATTTAAAAAAAATAATATATGGTCTCTTTTGGCCCCAGGCATTGACAATGCTAGTGGTATGACCGACATTGCTATTCTCCACAGGCTGTACTGGTTCTGTATCTGAGATGTCAATGTGAGAGCTTATCCAGAGAAACAGAAAGTACAGTCAATGCAAAAGCATGTTGTACCTAGTTTAAACTGACATTTTATGAGGGACAACATCTTACATGGATTCTGAGACCAAGATGGGTGAAATCTGTCCTAATCTCAAGACTAACATTATTTATTTTCATTGACATTGGTAGGCTATATCGTACTCTCAAAACAAGAGTTGAAAACAGGGACGAGCATGCCACAAACAAAGAATCTAATTAAAAACCACAAACATAAGCGCCGGTAAACACATGGAAATAACTATCTGAATAGTTTCCCTCGGAGAAAACGACCGGCGCATGCAATTGTGAGGTTGTCATCTCCATACAAATATTAATATCATAGTATTAGTAGCCTAATAATGGTTCATGATAATTTTTGGGGGTTCGAAAATACAGACAATCGTCGGTGTCAACGCGCGTTGATTCAACGTATCATCATCAATGTATCACGCGCTACATAGGTTGAACTAAAACATTGTATCAGGCGCTTGTATCAACGATGGTGATTGACACATTGTCTTACAGTTCACAATTTCAACGGTGGTGAAAACAATCGTCTAGTTAGATGGAGGAAATGATACGCCTCACTACTTTTCAACAAGTAAAAATGGCATTTACAATACCTGAGATACCTACAATTAACTTTGAAGGGGTTGTTCTGTTTTCGCCTGGACATATTATCCCCCACTCCCGGATGGAAAAAAATCGAATCTCCTCCTAGCCCAGACAGATTTGAAGATTCCCCTATGCAATCCAGCTGTATTCCGTAAAGGGACTCCCTTTCGAGAGTACAACAATATCACTTAAAAAATGATTTAAAATAAATAACAAAATGCCCGATGATCAAAATTGTTTACCCATGTAGAGATGAACACAGCTTACACCATTGGTGAGAGTCGGGGTCATTTAAATTAATACAAAACAAATAGCCAATATAAAATGTTTAAATAAGCCCAAATGGCTTGGTTACAATCTGATCCACTTAAATTTAAAACACTCTCCCGTCGAGCTATATATAATTTCCAAATTATAGAAAATGCGATTGGGTCCTATCCAACCCGGCCTGAGATGGTATTTGCTTAGCAGCCCCGAGCAGCCACAATCCTGCGTTGCTGTCGCTTTGCCAATTCACTGCAGCGATACACAGGCACAGCTTCTTCTTCGGTATAATGAAGTTCGCACATTTTGTGTGTGCATGCTGCCACCTATTGTGCGGTAGTGTGTGGTTTATCATGTCAATTTTTGTAACACAAAAAAAGGGGAGAGAGAAAAAAAAGATGCACCACCAACTAACCCTACACCTATTTAATAAAGCAATTATATATATATAATTATCACCAGCTCATTCCACTACTTTGACCCTAACTGATCCTACACCAGTCCGACGGCCTGGGAGGAACGGACTCTGGTTCAACACACCTTTTATCTCTTCCTCCGTAAAACCTTATACACCCAAGTACTGCCACCACAACCTCTACCTTCTGTGATTTACATTCCATTTCTGCGGTACAAATTGATAACCATGGCAATAAATGCAAAGAAGCCAACCTTACTGAAGCACAAATTCAAATCAGTCTGTATTGGCCTAAGCCTACTACTCACCCTTGATCCATCATCCTCTACTCTCTTCCCTGCCTCAGCGTGACACCTTCTGTTCTACTCTGACCCTGGCATCTTCAGCCTGTCTCTCTCGCACCAGGCACTTCTGATCCCCAGCAACACAGGCACCCCCACAATTGACCGTTTTTCCCCACCGATAATACCTTCACCGATTTAACATTACCCAACTTATTTTCTACCCAGCCTGAGACTACACATGGCTCAACCAAAAGGCAGGATCCGCTTTCTCCAAAAATCTCACTCCCACTGGGCCAGAATCCTCATTTGCATGACCATCGGAGCGAGGATCTGAGGTCTTCACCTCACATGCCACCACAGATAATTCATCCTTGGGTTCATTTTCTGAGCCATCAGACACAGCAGAATATGGTTTGTACTTGGTGCCATTTTTCCTCAACACACATCTTCCCACTGCACTCGGCTCTTCTCCCTCCATAACCATGTCTAAACGTTCACCATGCTCATGCCATGACTTCATGTGCAGTGCTGCCTGCTTAGCCCAATTTAGTAGTCGGTTTATCTCTGGCTTCTCCACGCTCCCAAAACAAGCCATAATCGTCAGCCAAGTCTCCTCCTCGTCATCCATTTTAGCAAACAATCTCGGACTGCATCTCTGACCTTGATATGGTCTTAATTTTCATCCCACAGGCACAGCTGATATCTATGTTCACAACATGCGCACAGCAATGCATTGTGGGATGTTCAAATCATTTGAGGGTAGATAACCTGTGATGACATGAGGACTACCGTCAACAATGCACACAATAATACATTGAGCCTACTTCTTTCTCTCCTCATTTCATGTATTATAATATTTGAATATTGCATATTTTTTTAAAGATTTTAGGCTATAGGTATTTTTAAAATCACACTGACAATTTTAATATTTGAAATAGGCCTATATTCTCAAAGCCCCCCAAAAGTAACAAAACAATTTATACCAACTGATTCAATGACATGGTTGCAAAATTCAGTCTGCTCTCCAACAACACAGTCACATAGCTTACCTGTTGTACGTGGCACGTTGCGCACTACAGCCTCTACCAAGAGGTACCTTTATGGTACAGGTGGTACTGCACTCGATTCACCCCATAACCACAGCATTGCTGGTTCAAAACCTGCTCCAGCGGTCCACTCTTATTTTTGAGAAATCAGAGGGAAGTCACAACTGGCAGGGTTTGAAGCCGGGTGTTTGCGACTGTCAAACACATTAGCTGTTACACTAAGAGATCCGAATCTTAAGGTCACTACACACTTCCTTATAATATATGCCATTTAGCAGACGCTTTTATCCAAAGCGACTTACAGTCATGTGTGCATACATTCTACGTATGGGTGGTCCCGGGGATCGAACCCACTATCCTGGCGTTACAAACGCCATGCTCTACCAACTGAGCTACAGAGGAGTCCGGCTCGCATTTCTCTAGTTCCCTGTGCCTGCACCCTTGGGGCACAGGCACAATCAGGGGCCAACCCATTTCTGACACCAGTGTAGTGAAGTCGGAGTGGTAGTCCTGACTCTTTTGAGGAGGTTGCTAGGTGTTGGGTTAGGGCAGCTATACTACTGGTACCAGCAGTGGCAGTGGAAAAACCCATGGTTTTTCCTGGCCTTTAATGGACGTTTTTCACTGTTCACATTCTGGTTTGTGCATGGGATACTTTCGGAAGAAGGGGAATATAAGTGCCTCTGTAGCCGATGTGAAATGGCTAGCTGGTAAGAGGTCTGGACCTTTATAACCCATGTAGTAGTGTGCATGGCCCGAAACCTGGGGACGCTGGTTGAAACACCGCTCCAGTTGTTCCTATACAGTATATTTTCTGATGGCGGAAAGAAATGTATAATATATTTTTTAAAGTATAAAGAAGCTATGCAGCGCATGTCCTGATTGAACTTAGTGCGGCATTGTCTGTAAAGTACACTAGATGGAGCCCACAAACCTCACAAAATTACAAATGTCATAACATTACATGTTGACGTCATCACCGACTGCCACGAGGTGAGGTGTGCGAACCGCAGCACGACGTTTACAGACACATTATTACTCATCCGCACATTTCGGACACATCTAAATACGATACATCAAATAGCTACCTTGCTAGGTAGAACACCAGCCAAGCAACATAATTTTGGCGTTATATAATAACAATACTCGAAGAGTGCATTAATATATCTAAACGGCTCACAAGTGTAGCTAGAAAGGCATGCATGTGTTAGTTAGCTATAAGGGGTTCTTTAGCTAGTTACTAGAAGCTATAGCATTATTGCAGTGGTTAAATAAACATGTTCGTATTACCGTAATGCTTACATACATACCAGCATCACATGTTACTCAATCAAATATCACATAGCAGTATCGAAGCTGGTGGATTTGCTAGCCAATTGAGAATTCTGCAAATAATTTGCACGCTCGCGTGTTTGAGGTCTTCATTCCTTTCTCATTCCACAAACGTTGAAGTTTTGTTTTTTTCGGTGTAACCCTCCGCCTGCGGTAGAAGTGCTGAGGCTAGGAGAGCCACCATTTTGAATGTCTGGTCTGTTCCTCCCTCCGTCGCAAATAGAGAAGATTCCAGCTATTTTCTGGTATCAATACGGTTGGTGAGTATAACTTTATACAACTATGTCAGTTAAACAGATGTGTTTATTTGATCATAGCTGAAAAATCAGCACGACTTTCTCTTAAACCGCGGTGACAATAATCCATGTTGGCGCTACATGATCGGAAGTGAGGCTGCGCTAACCAGCCAGTGTACCGGGAGGGGTTGTCAGTCAGAGAAGCGGTAGCCTGGTGTGGTGTCGGCTAGCTGGTATGCTTCCCTGATATGTACTTGTGCGATCTTTAACCTAGAAATCTGTTTTTATACTTAACTTTTACTTGCTTATACGCCTTCAATGTATGTCAATATTGCATTTGGTTATTTACTGTCTTACTCAAACGAGATGTACCGGTAGGTATGTAGGAAAGGCAGCTATCTAGTTAACTAATCCTACTAGCTAGCTAACTTGCTAGCTAAGTCAGTGCGATGAAGGCCTCTTCGCGATTGCGTGTAGCTATCTAGCTATGATCTGTATGTTCACTTGCTAAAAGGGTTTACTTATGTCTGAGAAATAAGAAGGCTGTAATTGTGCTATGTTCGCCCCGAAATGGCCTCTGCTCGGACGTTGGATTGTTAGCTTTTTAGTGCTAATGTTAACTAGTGGTAACGTGACAATGCATAATATACTTGACAGGTGTGGTTAAAGGTTCGTAAAGTATTGCGTTCAAGAGATGATTAGCAATTGAACTATCTTTCTGTGGGCTTGTGATCTACCATAGCAAGCTAACCACCCTACCCAGCTAACGTTACTGGCTAGCCAGCTACTTGGTATGCAGAATGTAGATATGTACGGACGTGGAAGTTACCTAGCTAACTACTGTAGTTAGCCAACTACTTGGCTAACATAATTGGCAAACGTTAACTTAGTTAGCGCAATACCTTGATGTGTTCAAGTTGAACTCTAACGTTTACCCACGCTTCAAATAAGATGTGTGTTATACCTAGCTTGGGTGTAACTGTTGTAACGTTAGCTTTGGCTGTTTCTACGTGGTTGCAATTAATTTTAAGTGACTAACGTTACTTAAACTAGCTAGCTACTATGGTATTGTTGCTACTTTTTTGTTTATTTGTTTGTTTTTGTTGCTACTTAACGTTAACTAGCTAGCTACAATACTCACATACTGGTTGTGTGGGGAAGTTTAATTAAATGTTAATATACTAACGTTATTATGTAAGTTGTTTACACACCTCGACAAGTGTCAATTCTCGAGTGTGTTAGTTAGTTGTAGCAAACCTTTCATTTCTTCAGTTGTGCCATCCCCAGACTTTTTAAAGAAGTGGGTTATTATGCCACCTGCTTCACTTGTGATTATTAGGGTATTTATGTGGTATTACAGCCATTTTTTTTATTTGAGCTGGCTTGCTAAGTTATTGTAGAAAAGTGTAGAAAAGTTATTAAAATATTTAACTATTTAAAAAAAAAATAATAATAATATTGTTATTTCCTGCTTCACTTTTGCCACCTCTCCTGTCAGTTGATTCTCCTGAAGTCAACATCAGTGTCATATACTCGGATTGACTTGCTTTTTCATTGCATGTTCTTTGTATTTGCATTAAACCAGCTGACAAGTGCCCATGTTTTATCTGCATTTTTAGCCTATTCAATAAAGGCTTTCTGACAGTACACACTTATATTGGTAGGCCAATACTTGGCTAAACCATGTAGGTCAATGTTTTGTATAAATGTACTGTCGTACTACTTGCTGAATTGTTTTTAGGTTGGAATGGAGGTAGCAGCCTGCTGTAACACTACCAATGAAATATCCTGGT
Source organism: Oncorhynchus gorbuscha (assembly GCF_021184085.1). Taxonomy (NCBI): domain Eukaryota; kingdom Metazoa; phylum Chordata; class Actinopteri; order Salmoniformes; family Salmonidae; genus Oncorhynchus; species Oncorhynchus gorbuscha. The sequence continues at coordinate 16,280,755 of NC_060176.1, forward strand.
GAGTGCTTGGCTGAGCAGTGATGGCAAAATGAGTGTCAAAGAGAACAATATGCTGGGATATTGTGTTGAAAGGAGCGCTCCCTCTACAATGGTGGCTTTGAATTGTTTCTGTAACGTAATGAACTTCATCGGCATAACTTTGTGTAAGGAGGAAGTCAATTGTGGCACACACTCCTATACAGTTGCTGTATTATTGTATAGTGTCGGGGTTCTCAATTGGAAAGAGCTTCATTGATGGTGTGCGTTGTCTCTGGAGTCTGGACAATGGGAATTTAGTAGCCTATGTCCCCAGTGGACTCAACCATGTGTTGAGGTTGTTTTCTCTTACCACTGGTTGCTAGGCTCAGCAGGCTTGTATATCTTCTAGAGTCTCAGGAGAGGAATGGGCAATTCCATTCGCTCAGGAAATCTGCCGCAGCTGGTGTCAGATATGATCCCTTTTGTGGCTATATGAGGGTGTTGATAACAATCACTGTATCATTATTATTTCTTCCTTTATGCCCAATTTGTTCCCAAAGCAGTCTTAAATAGCATGATCAAATGCATCAGTATGCATGTGGAGGACAAGGGCCTAATTCAACTGGGACAGGAATAAGTTCAGGGGTGTTTGAGATCCACCCCCTCTAATTGATCAGGATAATGCCTCACGTCAGTCATTCCATTTGACAGCAATGTTTGCATCACTTGGCTTGACCAAATGACAGTGTTGGCTGTCCAAGCTCCTGTGAAATATAGCGGGACTAAAATCTGTAGCGTGGCCATACAGCTGAACAGTACTGTTTTTGTCCTGGGAGAGTAAGTAAGGCTGAGCAAAGTGAATGTTGTTGAGTGCTTCTTTGGTGGTAGCTGCCCAACAGTTCAGCAAGTGCGCACCTTCTCCACATATGGTCTTCCTAATCCATCTATTGTGCTCAACCCGTCCTCTCTGTCGAGACCAAACGCATCTTTTGTGCCAGCTTTTGTGGACATAATAAAGAAAAAGTAATGTCTTTCATGTTGTAATTAATAAAATAATGTGTGCCTATAAAAGCTATTGTAACGTTGTAGTCGAACCAACATTTCCTCAGTCTTTGTTAGTCTAGCAGACTGGATTTTCCATATCTGTTGTGTGCGCACACTTATGAGCACAGAGGCTGATTGGGGCTTTGGTTACTTGTCAGATGTCAGTCATAGGAAATATAAGCATTTGTTTTGCTCGAGTCATTAAGCCTAGGTGTTGAATATGTGTCATGATTCATGCATTTAAACAGATTGCTGGACTATAGGGTGTGAATTACTTGTAATTATGTATGTATGCATGTATGTGTGTAATAATGACAATTCCAACAATACTGAGTGAACAATGAACACTTATTTTAACTTAATACATACAATCTACTTAGTCTCAAATAAGTAATTTGGTGTAAATAATGCAAAAACACAGTGTTGGAGAAGAAAGTAAAAGTGCAATATGTGCCATGTAAGAAAGCTAATGTTTAATTTCCTTGCTCAGAACATGGGAACATTCCAGTTAAGAAGTTTTAGGTTGTAGTTATTATAGAACTATTTCTCTCGATACCATTTGTATTTCATAAACCTTTGACTATTGGATGTTCTTATAGGCACTTTAGTATTACCAGCCTAATCTCGGGTGTTGATAGGCTTGAAGTCATAAACAGCGCTGTGCTTCATGTATTGTGACGAGCTGCTGGCAAACGCAGGAATGTGCTGTTTGAATTCATGTTTACAAGCCTGCTGCTGCCTACCACCGCTCAGTCAGACTGCTACATCAAATCAGAGACTTAATTATAATAAACACAGAAATACAAGCCTTTGGTCATTAATATGGTCAAATCTGGAAATTATCGTTTTGAAAACAAACTTTATTCATTCAGTGATATACGGGACCGTTCCGTAATTTATTGAACGGGTGGCAACCCTAAGTCTAAATATTGCTGTTACATTGCACAACTGTCAATGTTATGTCATAATTATGTAAAATTCTGGCAAATTAATTATGGTCTTTGTTAGGAAGAAATAGTTTTCACACAGTTCGCAACGAGCCAGGTGACCCCAAACTGCTGCATATACCCTGACTCTGCTTACACTGAACACAAGAGAAGTGAGACAATTTCAGGCACTGCATTGATTATATGCAACGCAGGACAAGCTAGTTAACCAATAAATATTATCAAACGCATGTAGTTAACTACTGAATATGTTAAGATATATATGAAGTTTAATGCTAGCTAGCAACTTACCATGGCTCCTCGCTACCTGCACGAGCGTAACAGGTGGTCAGCCTGCCACGCAGTCTTCTCGTGGATTGCAATGTAATCGGCGTCTAAAAATGCCGATTACCAATTATGAAACCATTGCGCATGGTGATCTTTGCCTTGTGTGCGGCTGCTCGGCCATGGAAACCCACTTCATGAAGCTCCCGATGAACAGTTATTGTGCTGGTGTTGCTTCCAATGGCAATTTGGAACTCGATAGTGAGTGTTGCAACTGAGGACAGGTGAGTTTTATGTGATATGTGTGGTCTCGTTCTGTGAGCTTGTGTGGCCTACCACTTTGCGGCTGAGCCGTTGATGCTCCTAGACATTTCCACTTCGCAATAACAGCACTTACAGTTGACCGGAGCAGTCTAGCAGGGCAGAACATTTTACAAACTGACTTGTTGGAAAGGTGGCAGCTTATGATGTTGCCATGTTGAAAGTCACTGAGCTTTCTAAGTACAGGCCATTCTACTGGCAATGTTTGTCTAGGAGATTGCAGGCTGCGTGCTTGATTTTATACACCTATCAGCAACGTGCTTAAAATAGCCGAATCCTCTAATGTGTGTGTCTCCATTTTTTAAAAATAAGTTTTAAAAAAATCTAAATAAACTTTGCTATACAATTTAAGGTCAAGCAGTCCGCAATAATCTAATGAATTGAGGGCTTGTGAAGTTACTTAGGCTAAATTCAAGCCTTCCACAACCACAAGACCCACTAATTATTTTGTAACAGTAGTTTAACCTGCTTTTTTGCAATAATCACTAAACTGACTTTCAAGTCTTTGAGAATGCCCTTTTTTATTATTATTTTACAAATTGAACTTGAACCAATTATAATGCACAAATCACTAATAATGACACTTCTTGTAGCAAGCACTATATAAAATTAACAATCTCTCAAGCGCAAGCTCATGTGCCAGCTAATTTCTATTTGAAGTTTAGCAATTACAAAGTGTTTCGTTAAAGGGGAATTGACCAATTCTGTTGGACCAAACCTTGAATTGAAACCGCTTATCAGAGGAAGAAGTGATCTCTAATATTTGTTGGTGTGTGTGTGTGTGAGAGTGAATGGGAAGGTGCATACAGTCTATAGTCATTGCACACAGCAGAGAAGGATGGAAACAGCCGAGACCAAAAAGACATGAGAACAAGCGGACAAACGCTCATAAAAATTAATAATATATAAGAACTTGATTCTTGTGATAAAGGCATTTGGAATATCGCACAAAAACATGCATGCAAATGAATTTGGTCGCCCAGCCTTACTCCATGGTGCTGCTAACTCGACCTGACATTTTTCTCAGGGGCTGCATGGATGCATGCTTCAATACATGGAAAACTATACGCTCACCTGCCAGTTTATTAGCTACACCACCCTGTTCCCAGAAATGGATCGATCCTACAGACAGTGAGTCACGTGGCCGTGGCTTCCTATATAAAGCAGGTATCGAGGCATTCAGTTACTGTTCGATAAAACGTTAGAATGGGCGAAACGAGTGACTTGAGCGTTGTGATCGATCGTCGGTGCAAGGCGCGCCCGATCCAGTATCTCAGAAACAGCTGCCCTCCTGGGCTTTTCATGCAAGGCAGTGTCAAGGGTTTTCCGAGAATGGTGTGACAAACAAAAAACCATCCAGTCAGTGGCAGTCTTGTGGGGTAAAACCGCTTGTTGATGAGAGGTCAACGGAGAATGGCAAGAATCATGCAGGCTCAGGCAGGCCACAAACTTACAAATAGCAGCGCAGTACAATCGTGGTGTTCAGAACGGCATCTCGGAAAGCACAACTGGTTGATCCTCGTCACAGATGGGCAATTTCAGCAGACGACTACAGCGTGTTCCACTCCTATACGCTAAAAACAAGAAGTGGATCCAGTGGGCAAACTATCACCAACACTGGACAATTGATGACTGGAAAAACATTGCCTGGAACATGACTGCAAGTTTAGTTTACTTGAGTGGCCTGCACAGTCCCCAGACATCAACCCAATAGATCATGTTTGGGATGAGATGGAACGCAGCATGACTGGACCGTCGTCCATCTGCAGCATCTGCGTGATCCCATCGCTTTCGCCTGTCACTCTGATGTGTCTAGCACCATCGCATTAGCATCCACATCCCCGTGGAACTTTTGACACCTTATAGAATACACCAAAGAATTCAGGCTTTTCTGGATTGGTGTACCTAATAAACCTGCCGGTGAGTGTAAGTTAATTATCTAAGATGTGCCAAATTTAAGTTATATCCCGCTCAGGGTGGATATATGATGTCAAGATAATGCTTGTTGGTTACAGCAGAGACAATCAATTCCCTCCTGGATTAAGATCCATGTTGCCTAAAAAAATATAGCACCATTTGTTTGCACTTCCAGTAATACCATATACCCTGGTATTGGAAAAAGTCTTTGATGTGATAACATAACTGGTGTTATTATTGGATTGTCTGTGATCTGTTGGACCTTTTTTGTGTGTACAGCCTTTATATTTTCCCTAGTTTTAAGGTCTCTGCTCTGTGCATTCTTTTTTCACTAACACCGTCAGCTCTGAGGCGGCTAGATGCAGAAAGTGGCTTTGTTCAGCAACTAATTACTGTCATCCCTCTTGCTGTAACTGCTTCATTACATTATCCATGCTAACAGATAAGAGCCATGCTTCTTTTGAGATGGGAAGCCATAAAACACCTCTTCTCTGCATGCAGGAGCCAGCAGTAATAACTTTCCCTGTTTGTTCCTGGCATAGTGCGCGTGATGGATCCCCTGTTGTGGCGGTGGTGCATTAACACACACCCCTCTCACCAGGCCCTTCACTGCAATAAACAAGGCCTCCTCCAGAACCACTGCTGGTGCCAGGCCCTTGACCTTGTTCTGCCCACTCCAGCCTGCCCAGGGTTTCTCTTACATCCTCTGTCACTCTGCTGTGTCTGGCTGTAGTACTGGAAGTGTACACATTCTGAATGTACTACACTAGAGGAAAGGCCGCAGTGTTAATTGCTTCAACTCAGGTGTTGAAAGTCAAACGTGTCATTGCTATAGGGGTTTCTGAAAGCAGGAAGTAGAGTTTGTTTAGCACACCCAATGACGACGTGCCTTTGGAATGCTGAGATCTGTTGGCCTTTTGTCGTACGAGTCACTTCATATGACTTGGCATCTGTATTTCATGTGTAGTTATTACACTTGTAGTTTCCCCTCTCAAGGGACACCACATATCCATGGCTCTCATTGTGCCAGTTTGTTACTTCTTTTTCTACTGAATCTTTAAAGCTTAAAGCCTATTGAGCAATTTTGTCACACTATCTCTTAACTGCCAAGAGAGCAATCCTTCCTCTGTGTTTCCGGATTGCTCTCACACCACCGCTGGGCTCATCCTCAAGAGCAGACAGTTCATGAAGGATTGTGATGCAGCTCAGTGTTCATGCACCATTTACCCAACGAATTCCGGCAGGGTTTTAACGCAGCATTTCCAAACCCAGAGGTGGCAACATCGTGAGACTTGGGGAACGCTTGCAAAACGGAACAAACAGACCAGGCCGTGGTTTGAGAATTCAATGAGGGAAGTGAAATTCTTCCCTGGTTGTTAATTTTCTTGAAGTCGAAAGGCATCCTAGATTATAGAAAATGTCCTAATTAGTTGAACATGTTATTACTTCAACCTCGTGAAAGTGACGAACTGACACGTTTTAATTTTCGTTAAAAACTACTTTATATCGAAGGGGTGCCTTCGATTTGATGGCCTGTGCAGTTCGGTGCGAGATGACCGTTAAGACCCAATGAAGTGTTTCTGCGCATGAGTTTAGCTAGCCAAATTTTCCATGACATCGTCTACAAGTGTGATCGAGGAGAAGCAGTTTTAAACTGTCTTCATACTGTACTCTTGACTTAGTCAAGGTCTCATTTACCTGTTTGTATATTTGATCCTCTGAAATGGGCATGAGACCTATTTAGTCAGCTAGTGTATAGATCCAACATGCAGGCTTCCTCTTCTTGACCAGAGGCCATTGGATTATGGTAGTTGTGTGCACATACAGACTAGGTGGTCAACCTGCTGTACCTTGCTGGCCTCTGAGACCACAGGCTGTGGTGAATGTTATACCACACAGGAAGTCTACTTATCAAATAGGAAATAGTACAGTGTATTTGTCATTATCATCTTGCTGCCTACCTATAAAAACCAATCAAATCCCTCTATCTCTGAGTCAGACACACATCATTAATGGGGTGAGAGATTATATGCTTGTCTAATAATTTAATTCTGAATGCATCCTCTCATGGAGCAGCGTTCTTGTTAGAATGGGAGTACATTAGTAACATCATAGAGGCACGGTACTGTGACTTCTCTTGTGTTTGTCAGGTCTGTACCTGGCTGATGTTTTACAACTGGGGCACTGTGCTCCTGTTATTATTCCTCTGTGTGGCTGCATGTTAATACTGGAGAATGTAATCTCACCTCCAAGCATGTGCCCCTTCATTATTTAATCACCCTCCACTGGTTTGAAACCTTAGTGCTCTCTTCACAAGCTTCTGAGCAAGGCATTCTCCATTTCCTTGTCACATTTTGAGGCTGTACTCACTGAACAATGCTAATTTGCTATTCAAATATTTTTCATCACATAGGCTACCAAAAAATACCATTACAGGAGTATGCATTTATCTTATAGAATGAATGAGTACCCATGGCTTCCTAATGATAACCATAATGAGCTAGACAGAAGTGGTGGTCAGGTGAGTTTACTAGCCCCCCAGCTACATGCACTTTAACTCAGAAATGCATACAGACAGACACTGTGGACCCACCATCACCCCAGGCATTTTTTCTTTCATTTGTCTTAATGGATTTGTCCTCTTTATTTATGTCTGTATTAACGCCTTAAGCAATACAAATGTTGGAGAAACAAAAAGTTACTAATATCATTGTCACATCCCCCACCCCCATACTTTCATAACGATGTAGGCCTATTTTCACCTACCGGCTGTCAGATTAGAATATGACTTTGCAGTAAGGCCACCTGTGCCAAATGTTTAGTTTCTCCGTGTTTTCCAGAGGATGCCAGCGCCGATCAGACTGCGGGAGCTGATCCGGACCATCCGGACGGCTCGGACCCAGGCAGAGGAGCGTGAGATGATCCAGAAAGAGTGTGCTGCCATACGCTCGTCCTTCAGAGAGGAAGACAACACTTACCGCTGTAGAAATGTGGCTAAGCTACTCTACATGCACATGCTGGGCTACCCAGCGCACTTTGGGCAGGTATGTTTAAAAATAACACTGTTCTTCATTTATTAACCTACATCTGTGAATGTCTTGTTTCTGGCAGTGAATGTGTCTCGCTGAAGAGCGCAGTTTTGTGAACAGATGACTACAGCTCAGCGTTCAACACCATAGTGCCCTCAAAGCTCATCACTAAGCTAAGAACTCTGGGACTAAACGTCTCCCTCTGCAACTGCATCCTGGACTTTCTGACGGGCTGCCCCAGGTGGTAAGGGTAGGGAACAACTCATCCGCCACGCTGATCCTCAACACGGGGACCCTTTGGGGGTGCATGCTCAATCCCTTCCTGTGCTCCCTGTTCACTCATGACTGCATGGCCAGGCATGACTTCAACACCATCATCAAGTTTGCCGATGACACAACAGTGGTAGGCCTGATCACCGACAACGATGAGACGGCCTATAAGGAGGAGGTCAGAGACCTGGTCGTGTGGTGCCAGGACAACAACCTCTCCCTCAACATGATCAAGACAAATTGTGAACTACAGGAAAAGGAGGACCAAGCACACCCCCTTTCTCATCGACGGGGCTGTAGTGGAGCAGGTTGAGAGTTTCAAGTTCTTTGGTTTACACATCAACAACAAACTATCATGGTCCAAACACACTAAGACAGCCGTTAAGAGTGCACACGGCAAAGCCTATTCCCCCTCAGGAGACTGAAACGATTTGGCATGGGTCCTGAGATCCTCAAAAGGTTCTACAGCTGCACCATCGAGAGCATCCTGACTGGTTGCATCACTGCCTGGTATGGCAACTGCTCGGCCTCCGACCGCAAGGCACTACAGAGGGTAGAACATACGGCCCAGTACATCACCGGGACCAAGCTTCCTGCCATCCAGGACCCCTATATCAGGCGGTGTCAGAGGAAGGCCCTAAAAATTGTCAAGGACTCCAGCTACCCCAGTTTTAGACTGTTCTTTCTGCTACCTCACGGCAAGCGGTACCGGAGCACCCAGTCGTGTTCCAAAAGGCTTCTTAACAGCTTCTTCCTCCAAGCCATAAGACTCCTGAACAGCTAATCAAAGGGCTACCCACACCCCTCTTTTACGCTGCTGCTACTCTGTTTATTATCTATGCAGAGTCACTTTAACTCTACCTACATGTACATATTACCTTGACTAGCCGATGCCCCCTGTATATAGCCTCGCTTGTTATTTTACTGCTGCTATTTTAATTATTTGTTACTTTTATTTTCTTTCTTTTTTTACTTAACAATTTGTATATTTTTTAAAGCATTGTTGGTTAAGGGCTTGTAAGTAAGCATTTCACTGTAAGGTCTACCTGTTCTATTCGGCACATGTTACAAATATAATTTGATTTGATGAGTTTTGTTTTCCAGCTGGAGTGCCTGAAGCTGATTGCGTCCCAGAAGTTCACTGACAAGCGGATAGGGTACTTGGGAGCCATGCTACTGTTGGACGAGAGGCAGGACGTCCATCTACTAATGACAAACTGCATCAAGAAGTAAGGCAGGCCAGAACCGCATTGGCTCAAACACACTATCCTGACAGGAACAGCTGCTTATTTGTAGTGTGGGAGTAGAGCTAAGAGCTGTGCTGCAGGAGGTGGTGATGTGCACCAACACCAGTGTTCTGTTACTGCCAGAAATGTTACTCATGAGTGGTGCCTTTGCCAGCAGCGTGTGCTTCTGATGTTGGATACGGAAACAGTCCCATAACCTGCCGGATCAGCTGTTGCACCTTTTTCTCAATCTCTTGCTCTCGAGCACATTTTTCTTCTTTCCTGTAAACCCTGCTCTATCCTTCGTCTTCCCTTTTACCCACCTCTTCCTTATATTTTTTTCTCTACGTCTTTCCTCTTTCTCTTCTACATACCAGTGCCATCCTATATTTCTGATCTATTATCTCCCTATGAACGGGGATACAGACACATTCCAAAGTCTAGGTTGAAAACAAAAGGCATTTGCCATTAAGACCCTTAGACTTTGGAATTGACTGCCAGAGATCAGGCTTGAAGATTCAGTGCCTGTTTTTAAATCTCTTTTTAAAGACTCATTAAAAGCATCTTTATAAAAGTGTGTGATTTTAATTGGTTCTTTTTTCATTCTCCTTCCTCCTGTCTTTATTTATTTACGAGTACTTTTATTTTATGATGTGAAGCACTTACTTTATACGCTATATATATAAAGTTATTATTATCTGCTGTCCACTCATTCTTCCCCCTGTCCTTCCTCAGTGATCTGAATCACAGCACACAGTATGTCCAGGGCCTGGCCTTGTGCACCCTGGGCTGCATGGGCTCCTCGGAAATGTGTCGAGACCTGGCTGGAGAGGTGGAGAAGCTGCTCAAAACCTCCAACTCCTACCTGAGGAAAAAGGTACCTCATTCTCACCTAGCCCACATCCACTCTTTACAAAGAAGTGTTAGTCAGGTGATCAGTTTAAAGTTTGAGCAGACCTGCCAACCTGCACTCATTGTACATAACATGCACACAATTTGAGGTAAAAGTATGCTGGTACGAAAAAGTACCCCAAAATACGCTTCTATCTGTACAATCGTCTGAAGTTGGAGCTGAGCCAATCAGGACTTGGGCGAGGAGAAAAAAAATCGCAAGCTCTCCACTCTGGCCCGCCCCCCATAGTCGTAGTAGTCTACTATTTTCCTCCCTCGAGCTGAATGGCAGCTCTCCACTGTCCGTTGATACCGCTGATGTGTGACGACAAAGGGTAGGGAAAATGGAGAACCAACTATTCAACGAACAACTTTCGAAAATGTAATGTGTTAGTCAAGCACACAACCACTTTTGTAGTTAGCTCCTTCTACATTAAAACAAATGTAGTTAGCTACAGTGTTTAGTCAACAGACATGGCAGAGAGCTGTTCTCCTAATACCGTCCTTCACAGAAAGTTATATTAGACTGTGTTAAGATTAGTAGGCCTATGTTTATTTAATCAGTTGTTTATCTGGCCTCTTGATCCAGCTGTATGTCAACAGTAGATAATGTTGTGATAGTAATCAGTTCACCAATGACAAGGCATGTTGATTGATGGTAGCCTAGTAGTCAGACCTTGATGGATGAGGTCAAGGATGGAGATCTGAAACAAACTGATATAGACCTTGTTCAGTTGTTTAATATTGCAAATAGCATACAGTAAGCTAGACCACTACATTACATCCAGTAATTTAATTATTCTCTTATTCTAAATGTTCTCCCCAAACAAAATTTAAGGAGCCAGTTTAAATGTTTTCTAGACTATCCACATAAAGACACCTATTAATTAGAATAAAAAAATAAAAAATAAATGTAACCTAGAAAAATGTGCGTGTCATTGAGACCACCGCAATTTGATTTCGGAGACTTCTGTGTAATCTATGGATTTCACATGGCTGGGCAGGGGCACAGCCATGGGAGGGCATAGGCCCACCCACTAGGGAGCTAGGCCCAGCCAATTAGAATATGTTTTTCCCCACAAAAGAGCTTTATCGTAGACAGAAATACTCCTCAGTTTCATCAGCTGTCCGGGTGACTGGTTTCAGACGATCCCACAGGTGAAGAAGCCGGATGTGGAGGTGTTATGGTTACACTTGGTCTGTGGTTGTGAGGCTGGTTGGATGTACTGCCAAATTCTCTAAAACGACGGAGGTGGCTTATGGTAGAGAAATGAACATAAAATTCTCTGGCAACAGCTCTGGTAGACATTCCTGCAATCAGCATGCCAATTGCATGCGCCTTCAACTTGAGACATCTGTGGCATTGTGTTGAGACAACTGCACATTTTAGTGGCCTTTCGTTGTACCCAGCACAAGGTGCACCTGTGTAATGATCGTGCTGTTTAATCCGCTTCTTGATATGCTTCACCTGTCAGGTGGATGGATTACATTGACAAAGGAGAAATGCTCACTAACAGGGATGTAAAACAAATTTGTGCAGAACATTTGAGAGAAAAAGCTTTTTGTGCGTATGGAACATTATTTTTTATTTTTTTCAGATCATGGGACCAGCACTTTATATGTTGCATTTTATATTTTGTTCAGGAAATGGCAGTGAAAGGTTTTTCAAAAATGCAAAATGCTCCAAATTCCTGATTTTATTTTAATTTTATTTTTTTCTCCCCCAGAAATGTAAACACATTAGAGATACTGAAGAGCAGCCAAGTATCCATAGGTCTATAGCCTAACATTCCTACTGAGACTGTCTTCTGCCAAAATCGTTGTTAGGCACAACAACAACAAAAAGTGCATTTTCTTATGATTTGAGCAGTGTGGGTGTTGCCTCCTAAAAATAATTTAAGGTTGGCAGGTCTGTGTTAGCATGTCATAGTTGAGCACTTTGGAAAACATTAGAGTCTTCTCCCCAGGCGGCGTTGTGTGCAGTCCACGTCATCAGGAAAGTCCCAGAGTTGATGGAGATGTTCCTCCCAGCCACAAAAAACCTGCTGAGCGAGAAGAACCACGGTGAGACAACAGGGGGCTGGGGGCAACTATGTCCTGCACAGAGAGCATTGGGTTTGGTCACTCACAGATAAAATGGAGATGCTGTGTCCTTCAAAGGGAAAATTGGACTGGTGCCCTCTATACAGTTGAAATGTCCTTCAGTGAACAGAGTTGGATTAATGACTGTTTCCTGATGAGCTGTGGAGCTGCTGCGTCTTTCACAGTTTTCAATTGATCACCTCCGGTGTTTTCACTAGACACTGATGGTTGTCATAGTACAATGGCTGATGTTCTGACAGCTTTCTAAAGTGATGCTCTTTTTTAGAACCAATGTTATTGCTACGAATATGTTTCTAAATGAGTTTGATAGATGAAGTTGCCCATAGAAAACTAAGTTCAGTTTTGTGTTTTTCCCCTCAATGGTCAAGGTAAGGATTTGGGGAGGGTAAGTTGCTAGATACATACCTGTAGTTGTCTTTGTATTGCTAAATATTGGGCTTAATGACGTTAAACTGACACTTACTAAGAGTGAGAATCCAGATTATAAACCACCACAACGCAAACAGCTTCCTCATAGACTATGTTCCTTATTTTAGTAACAATGCTGTGACATTGCTAAGACATTGACTCCCAGGGAATTGGCAAGGAAATTTGTGCACATTTTGTGAGCTTCTACTGTCTTTCAGGGATGCTGTTTGTTGACCTTTTTTCAAACAACTAGTTTCTCTTTGTCTCCTTAAGGTGTTCTCCACACTTCTGTTGTCCTCCTCACTGAAATGTGTGAAAGAAGTCCTGACATGCTCTTACACTTCAGAAAGGTATGGCTAGCCACCATCTAATTAGTGAAATTACTGCTATCAAGAGTTTTTGGGTAACAGCGTAACACGTCATCAAATCTTTAGGGAGTTAATTAAGCATTTGTCCTAAGCTCACTCTACATTTCATTCTCTCTTAGTACTCATTTTCCTTTCACTATGACTGTTTTGGATATACTTCAAACATATATTTTGCCTTTTGAATCCTTGGATTACATTTTCCCTTAAGGTTTGCTCTACATTCATAGTAGGCCTATGTCTCAGTCGTATCTCCTTGCCTCGCTTATTTCCTCGCTGTATCTCTAGTGGCTCTGTACCTCTTTCCCTTAACAGCCATAACAACCTTGAGCCAGTCTCCCACCCCTCATGTTCATGATCAGAACATGACTTTGAGCTCTCTAAAAGTGAATCTTCCCTAACATCTACCTCATATTTTTTCTGTCATTTGTCTGTTACAATTCCTGCATTGTGTTAGAATGAGAAGGTAAGAGTACATTCTGGTTTCATAGCTGGTGCATGCTGTAACTAGTAATCACACGGTCACTGTAGATGTAATCAAACCTGTGTTCCGTAAAGTTCCTTTTTGTCATTTTGATTTAGACTTTTACAGCGGTTATACGTGGGTGTTCTCTCTTGATACCATGACAGGATTTTAAAAATGTTTCTTAGACATCTCTCACTATTGTCAATGTGCCCTCATCAACCTAATGTGTAACTCATTTGATCACCGTATGTTGAAAACAACATGATGGGTCTGTTTTCAATAATGACCTCAGGTGTTTTCACTAGACACTGATGGTTTTATGTCTGTTAAAAGGGGGGTATGTGTCTGTATGTGTACAAATATATATTTCAGAAACATATATTCGCTTTGGTGCAAATTGTTTATGAATATTCTTGCCTAGCATTCCTGGTGAGAATTATGATTCGGGTTAAATTTCATCCAGATGTGATTGAATGTGACATCACAATTCGATTAGCTTTTTAAAACCCAACATCCTAACTGAATGTTTTCATACAATCAATGCTTTCATACAATCAATGCTGTCTTGATTACCATAACCCAGAAATGTAAGTTACATTGACGATTAAATCAAGAGAATGTAAAGAATAACTGCACATTCTACAAAATACTTTGTCAAGTTATTTCAGTAACATGGTTGGACACCGATTCCTTAGAAATAAAGCCCTTGACCCTTGATGGTACCCCTCCTCTCCTGTTGGTCTTTTGTAGTTGGTTCCACAGCTGGTGAGAATCCTGAAGAACCTGATCATGTCTGGTTACTCTCCTGAGCATGACGTGTCTGGCATCAGTGACCCCTTCCTGCAGGTGAGACCTTTAACCTTGTGTTTTTGTTCCAATTATTTGATCTTCTGTAACAAACTTGGCTAGGCCAGTCAGTGATGCCCCTTGACCTCATTGCAGGTGCGGATATTGAGACTATTGCGAATTCTGGGCAGGAGTGATGATGACTCAAGTGAAGCAATGAATGACATTCTTGCACAGGTGAGAATATAGGTTAATCAATAGTACTCTAGGCTTACTACCCCTAGAGATATGGCCTTATACAATCAGACTAATGGTTTATTCACTCTTGTAGGTGGCAACCAACACAGAGACAAGTAAAAATGTAGGCAATGCAATCCTCTACGAGACTGTACTGACCATAATGGACATCAAGTCAGAAAGTGGATTGAGGGTGTTGGCTATCAACATACTGGGGCGCTTCCTTCTCAACAATGACAAAAATATTAGGTAAGTAACACACTTGGAGAACTAATTCATTGAATGATCTGAACATAGGCCATCAAAGTCCCAGGTAATATAACTTTTTTTATGGTCTTTTTTTATGGTCTTTTTGTCCACCCTCAAGATATGTGGCACTGACGTCCCTACTGAAGACTGTACAGACGGACCACAATGCAGTGCAGAGGCATCGGAGCACCATTGTGGACTGTCTAAAAGACCTGGATGTGTCCATCAAGAGGTGAGACCTACACCCAAATGAGGAGAACATGAGTGACATACAGTATAGACATTAGTACATAACACACTGTTAGTCACTGTACATACATTTCTGCACGAAGTTAGGGTCAGAAGATGTAGAGATTTCCTTATCTTATCGTCATCCCATTTTCCTCCCTAGGCGTGCGATGGAGCTGAGCTTCGCCCTGGTGAATGGGAACAACATCCGAGGCATGATGAAGGAGCTGCTCTACTTCCTGGACTCCTGTGACCCAGAATTCAAAGCGGACTGTGCGTCCGGAGTCTTCCTGGCTGCAGAGAAGTAAGGCTCGGGTGTTGTCCAGTTAGAGCTGGAAGATCCGTAGAGATCAGTCTTTGCCAATCAGAAGGACCATGTGAAACCGTTCTCAACATTATCCCGTGGCTTGAAGGTCTTTACCACCTCATTCTGTTTGTATTGGCTGTTGCTCAGCAGTTGTAGTTGTGGTTCGAGAAGTAATAGAAGGATTAGTAGTGATTGCATGAGAGGCCATGGCAGCAGTTGTTTTTGCATGTGGGCTGGTCACAGTTTCCTTGCATTAGGAATGTAGGCTTAGAGAATAGATTACAGCCAGTGGCCTCAAGCACCTCCAATGATTAACTATTGTTTCTGCATCCTCCGGTTAATGTGTGTGTGGCTTACTTACTAAAATGCTGTGTGATGAAAAAATGAGTGATCCATCGTCAGAGCATGACATTGTTGATGCCATTCTATTTTCTGACAGCATCAACCTCAGGCCAACTTTTTTTCAGTTAATGGTTATATGATCCTCCGCTCAGTGTAATGCAGAGGTGACTGATGCGTGTTCTGTTTCACAGGTATGCGCCTTCAAAAAGATGGCACATTGACACCATCATGAGAGTCCTGACAACGGTATATGTATAATTTCATCAAATACTTTTCTCTGCACAGATGGTAAAATAAATAATTATGCTTGACTGTTGAGTGACGAATCCTTGAGTGATCCATCGACTGAGCTGCAAATGATGATCTCATCATGTCTGACAACAGCTGCTTTTTACCATCTTAGACACTTGGTGTCTAGGCTTGAAATTGTTTTTGTCGCTGACCCTATACAAAATTATCATTTGCCTCATTGTCCATTTTGAGATGTTTTTATTTTTAACAACACCTTTTTGTGTCCAGGCGGGGAGCTATGTCCGAGATGACTCTGTCCCCAACCTCATCCAGCTCATCACCAACAGTGTGGAGATGCATGCCTACACTGTGCAGAGACTCTACAAAGCCCTGCTGGATGACATCTCACAGGTCCGAGGCATCTCTGGTCACACACACGTTTTGTATGATAAGAGGAAAACACAGCCCTGTAACCAGACAAATAAGAGGAACCTGACAATGAATATGTTGATTGAAACGTTGTTGGATCACTTTTGGAAGTAGCAAAGCGTGTGCGGATGTTTCCCTTCCTTTCTGAGGAGGACTGGTTACAGTGAATCTGATCTTTCTGAACTATAAGTGTTTGTCTCCCATAGCAACCACTGGTCCAGGTGTCATCCTGGTGTATAGGGGAGTATGGAGACCTGCTGGTATCTGGACAGTGTGAGGAGGAGGAGCCCATCCAGGTAGACCTCCTGAAGCACTCAATCACCTCCAACTATTTCATCTAGAACGTTACACACAACACGTCTATGTGCACTGCCGACCTCAAGTTGAAGTGTATATATTTTCTCCCCTTTTGTTTGCAACAGGTGACAGAGGATGAAGTCCTGGATGTTTTGGAAGGTCTTCTTGTGTCCAACTTGTCCACCCCTGTAACCCGTGGTTACTCCCTCACTGCCATCATGAAGCTGTCTACTCGGTTCAGCAGTGTCAAGTAAGTCCATCTGTGTTGAGCAGAGAGAATATCCAACAGGTTATGATGATTTTGTTCCCCTCCTTATCTCTGAAATGAATGAATGGAAGAACGGACACTCAAGGTTAACATTTTTGTCTTAAAATCTCCAGCCGAATCAAGAAGGTGGTGTCAATATACGGCAGCAGCATCGACGTGGAACTGCAACAGAGAGCTGTGGAGTACAATGCACTTTTCAAGAAATATGATCACATGAGGTGAGTATGCTCCAAAATGTATTCCCATTCATTACAATCACTTTTCTGTAGAAATTATTGGTATTGTTTAGTTACCATTAAGTCAAGGAAATGTACCTATTCCCATCTCATTCTCTTCCTCTCTAAAGGCCTGCGTTACTGGAGCGAATGCCCATCATGGAGAAAACTGCCTCCAATGGCCCTACAGAGATCATGCAGACCAATGGGGAGACAGAGCCCTCGGTGCCTGACACAAAACACCTGCCCCTAGTCACCCAGCCAGCCAACCAGGTGAGGGCAAGGTCACATGACATATCTGTACTAACCATTGCTGGGAGGTTTTCTGTCACAGATGTGTAGCTGAATCAGTGAATCAACATCTCATTCAATCCGTATGACTGAAGTTCAGCGTTATATGCAAATTAGATGTAAAGGCAATTCCTGTTTGAGCTGACATATGTAGCAGCTTTTACCGTGAATGCGGTCTTTGCTGATGTGGGAACATTTTTTTAATGTAGATTGCGCTGTAGCGCAGCTCTTCAGCGATACGGATTGAATTGAGCCCTTAAATTCTTTAAAATGCACGAATACACGTACACTCACACACATTCTTTAAGTTTTTTTTAATTTCTATTCATGTGGTGAAAGTCCACAAATCAGAGTACGTCTGCTAATGCTTTTACAAACTGGTCAAACAAGGACCCCTGCTGGTAGGAAGATTAAACTGTGCTGGGCATGTCAATCTATAGATTAATATAAAGTAGTCTACATTTTCCTTCTTTGAGTTATAAATATTTTACCATGTTTTAAAACAAAGCGTAAATGAGATGTTATTCAGAGCACTGATGTTTTGTCCAAATCCTCTCTGTAATACAGGTTTAATCTACAAATCCTCTCTGTTATAGGTTTAATCTACAAATCCTCTCTATTACAGGTTTAATCTACAAATCCTCTCTGTATTACAGGTTTAATCTACGAATCCTCTCTGTATTATAGGTTTAATCTACAAATCCTCTCTGTATTACAGGTTTAATATACAAATCCTCTCTGTATTACAGGTTTAATATACAAATCCTCTCTGTATTATAGGTTTAATATACAAATCCTCTCTGTATTATAGGTTTAATCTACAAATCCTCTCTGTATTATAGGTTTAATCTACGAATCCTCTCTGTATTACAGGTTTAATATACAAATCCTCTCTGTATTACAGGTTTAATCTACAAATCCTCTCTGTATTACAGGTTTAATCTACAAATCCTCTCTGTATTATAGGTTTAATCTACGAATCATCTCTGTATTATAGGTTTAATCTACGAATCCTCTCTGTATTATAGGTTTAATCTACAAATCCTCTCTGTATTACAGGTTTAATCTACAAATCCTCTCTGTATTATAGGTTTAATCTACGAATCCTCTCTGTATTATAGTTTTAATCTACAAATCCTCTCTGTATTATAGGTTTAATCTACGAATCCTCTCTGTATTATAGGTTTAATCTACAAATCCTCTCTCTCTTACAGGTTTAATCTATGAATCCTCTCTCTCTTACAGGTTTAATCTACGAATCCTCTCTGTATTATAGGTTTAATCTACAAATCCTCTCTCTCTTACAGGTTTAATCTACGAATCCTCTCTGTATTATAGGTTTAATCTACAAATCCTCTTTTACAGGTTTAATCTACGAATCCTCTCTGTATTATAGGTTTAATCTACAAATCCTCTCTCTCTTACAGGTTTAATCTACGAATCCTCTCTGTATTATAGGTTTAATCTACAAATCCTCTTTTACAGGTTTAATCTACTCCTCTCTGTATTATAGGTTTAATCTACAAATCCTCTCTTACAGGTTTAATCTACGAATCCTCTCTGTATTATAGGTTTAATCTACAAATCCTCTCTCTCTTACAGGTTTAATCTACGAATCCTCTCTGTATTATAGGTTTAATCTACAAATCCTCTTTTACAGGTTTAATCTACGAATCCTCTCTGTATTATAGGTTTAATCTACAAATCCTCTCTCTCTTACAGGTTTAATCTACGAATCCTCTCTGTATTATAGGTTTAATCTACAAATCCTCTTTTACAGGTTTAATCTACGAATCCTCTCTGTATTATAGGTTTAATCTACAAATCCTCTCTTACAGGTTTAATCTACGAATCCTCTCTGTATTATAGGTTTAATCTACAAATCCTCTCTCTCTTACAGGTTTAATCTACGAATCCTCTCTGTATTATAGGTTTAATCTACAAATCCTCTCTCTCTTACAGGTTTAATCTACGAATCCTCTCTGTATTATAGGTTTAATCTACAAATCCTCTCTGTATTACAGGTTTAATATACAAATCCTCTCTGTATTACAGGTTTAATATACAAATCCTCTCTGTATTATAGGTTTAATATACAAATCCTCTCTGTATTATAGGTTTAATCTACAAATCCTCTCTGTATTATAGGTTTAATATACAAATCCTCTCTGTATTACAGGTTTAATCTACATGTGCTTTATGATTCAGTTTCTCTTCTGTTCCAGGCTCTTGACTTGTTAGACCTGTTGGGAGGTAATGATGTGGTGCCTGTGATCCAAACCACCCTGCCCACCAAGCCTGTCTCAGCTGGAGGAGAGCTGCTCGACCTACTGGGGGACCTCTCACTGTCTGGTAGGACCACAGTCGCTCTCTCTCCTTTTATTTCCCTCCAGCCCAAAGCACAGGTGGACCAACCGTGGTCCCTGGTTAGGGCAACTTGATTGGTTTCTTCTTTTCTCTTTTACCTATTCTCTCTGTCACCTGCCCTGCACCTTCCTTCAGCAATAAACCACATTAGTCACTCCACATCCTGCGTGACTTGGTCAGGAATCAACTTGTCTTGTGAACTATCACCAGTGGTATCACTGTTATGTCTGTGTGTGATTCCCTGTACCCTGTTGGAACCCCCTGTGTTGTCCCCCCCCCCCTCCCTAGGTGGTCTAGCTCCTGCTCCCTCTGTGCCCGTCTCCCAGCCCCCCTTCCTCCTGGATGGCCTCTCCTCACAGCCCCTGTTTAATGATACTTCAGCAGGTGAGAGCTAGCGCTCATCAGGGAAGCTTTCAAATTTGTCATTTGATCCGAACCCCTTTCCCGCCATGTTTTTCTTTTTTTTCTTTGATTTATTATTTTAATAGGCAAGTCAGTTAAGAAGATATTCTTATTTACAATGACGGCCTCCTGTGGGGATGAGGGTGCCTGGGATTTAAAGAAATTACATTTACAATATAAACAAACATCACAACAAGAGACAACAACAACATAGCAAGGCAGCATCACATGACAACACAGCATGGTAGCAACACAGCATAACAACAACATGGTAGCAACACAACATGTTTGCAGCCCAAATCATGGTACAAACATTGGGCACAGTCAACAGCACAAAGGTCAAGAAGGTAGAGACAACAATATGTCACACAAAGCAGCCACAGTCAGTAAGAGTGTCCATGATTGAGTCTTTGAATGAAGAGATTGAGATAAAACTGTCCCGTTTGAGTGTTTGTTGCAGCTCTTTCCAGTCGCTAGCTGCATCGAACTGAAAAGAGGAGCGACCCAGGGATGTGTGTACTTTGGGGACCTTTAACAGAATGTGACTGGCAGAACGGGTGTTGTATGTGGAGGATGAGGGCTGCAAGTAGAGTACTCTGTGTCCCTATGTATCCCTTTCAAAACAATGCAACCGTATACAAGTTCATACAATGTTTTTTGGGGGTTATGTTTGGTACTACTTTTTCACTCTGAATTGTATTGACTTGTGCGTTCTTGTCTTTAGCTATTCCCCCCATGACAGCATATGGCAAGAATGGCCTGAAAATAGAGTTCACCTTTGAGAGGGCCAACCCGAATCCGAACATAGCAGTCATCACTATCCACGCCACCAACGCCACCGAGGCTGACATGACGGAGTTTGTTTTCCAGGCTGCAGTACCAAAGGTGAGCCATGACTTGTCAGTCACATTTATATATGTTACTGACAACTATATAATATTACGAAATATATGTGTGGTTCTATGATTGACCTCTGTAGAAATGTACTGCTTAGTGAACGTTGGGAATACAGTGGGGCAAAAAAGTATTTAGTCAGCCACCAATTATGCAAGTTCTCCCACTTAAAAAGATGAGGCCTGTAATTTTCATCATAGGTACACTTCAACTATGACAGACAAAATGAGGGGGAGAAATCCAGAAAATCACATTGTAGGATATTTAATGAATTTATTTGCAAATTATGGTGGAAAATAAGTATTTGGTCACCTACAAACAAGCAAGATTTCTGGCTCTCACAGACCTGTAACTTCTTCTTTAAGAGGCTCTGTCCTCGGTCCTCCACTCGTTACCTGTATTAATGGCACCTGTTTGAACTTGTTATCAGTATAAAATACACCTGTCCACAACCTCAAACAGTCACACTCCAAACTCTACTATGGCCAAGACCGAAGAGCTGTCAAAGGACACCAGAAACAAAATTGTAGACCTGCACCAGGCTGGGAAGACTGAATCTGCAATAGGTAAGCAGCTTGGTTTGAAGAAATCAACGGTGGGAGCAATGATTAGGAAATGGAAGACATACAAGACCACTGATAATCTCCTTCGTTCTGGGGCTCCACGTGAGATCTCACCCCGTGGGGTCAAAATGATCAAAAGAACGGTGAGCAAAAATCCCAGAACCACACGTGGGGACCTAGTGAATGATCTGCAGAGAGCTGGGACCAAAGTAACAAAGCCTACCATCAGCAAGGGCATTGAAGATGAAACGTGGCTGGGTCTTTCAGCATGACAATGATCCCAAACACACCGCCCGGGCAACGAAGGAGTGGCTTCGTAAGAAGCATTTCAAGGTCCTGGAGTGGCCTAGCCAGTCTCCAGATCTCAACCCCATAGAAAATCAATGGAGGGAGTTGAAAGTCTGTGTTGCCCAGCAACAGCCCCAAAACATCACTGCTCTAGAGGAGATCTGCATGGAGGAATGGGCCAAAATACCAGCAACAGTGTGTGAAAACCTTGTGAAGATTTACAGAAAACGTTTGACCTCTGTCATTGACAACAAAGGGTACTGTAATTTCTGGACTATTAAGCGCACCTGAATATAAACCGCACCCACTGAATTATTAAAAAATCTTTATTTTGTACATAAATAAGCTGCACATGTCTATAAGCCGCAGGTGCCTACCGGTACATTGAAACAGATTAACTTTACACAGCCTTTAAACGAAACACGGCTTGTAACAAAAATTAAACAGTGACCAATGACCTTTCTTGGTAGGCTACTATCTTCTTCCTCCTCCTGTGCACTGAAGTCATCTCCTTCGGTGTCTGAGTTGAATAGCCTCAGAATTGCTTCATCCGATGTTGGATTGTTTTCATTGTCGCTCTCGTCACTTCCATCCGGAGGCAAATTCCCAGCTGAGTTCATGCTGCCCCTTCAACACGCAGCAGTCCAGCCTTTCGAAACCCGTTGATGATAGTGGATTTTTTGACAATGCTCCACGCTGTCAGGACCCACTGGCAGACTTGACCATAAGTTGCTCTTCGCATGCGGCCCGTTTTAGTGAAGGATTTCTCCCCACTTGTCATCCAAGCCTCCCACTGAACACGGAGCACCACCTAAAATGCACGATTTACACTGATGTCGAGTGGCTGCAAATACTTTGGGCCATCTGCTTTTCTTCCCGCTGAAAGCTTTTGTTGTCTTTTTGCACTGAGTCAGTTCCTCACGCTGCTGTTTCCAACGTCTTATCATCGATTCATTAAGGCCAAGCTCCCGTGCAGCAGCTTTATTTTCTTTTCCAACAGCCAGATCGATCGCCTTCAACTTGAAAGCTGCATCATATGCATTTCTCGTGTCTTTGCCATGATGAGGGTGACAAAATTACTACCGTAATCAGAATGATGGGAAGTTTGAGCGTGCTCGATTTACGTCACATTATGTGACACTGCTCAGTTTTTTGGCGGCATGAATCTTGTGAAAGCGGGAAAAATCCATAAATTAGCCGCGTCACTGTATAAACCGCGAGGTTCAAAGCGTGGGAATAAAGTAGCGGCTTATAGTCTGGAAATTACGGTATATAACAAAGTATTGAGAAACTTTTGTTATTGACCAAATACTTATTTTCCACCATAATTTGCAAATAAATTCATTAAAAATCCTACAATTTGATTTTCTGGATTTTTTTTTTCTCTCATTTTGTCTGTCATAGTTGAAGTGTACCTATGATGAAAATTACAGGCCTCATCTTTTTTAGTGGGAGAACTTGCACAATTGGTGGCTGACTAAATACTTTCTTGCCCCACTTTATGTTGGCGCGTGTCCTACGAAGCAGACATTTAAGCTCTGTGTCCCTCTCCTTCAGACATTCCAGCTGCAGCTCTTGTCCCCTAGCAGTAATATTGTCCCAGCACTCAACCAGGGAAGTGTCACACAGGTCATCAGAGTTCTCAACCCACAGAAGGTAAGATGTTCCTATCTGTCCTCATCTTCCTCACATTCTTATTCAATTTCCTGATCTATTGGTGCTATCAGAGGAATTTAGTGCAGAGGGCTCCTATAGAGTTCAGCTCTACATTGAGTAGTTCATATTGCTTTCATAAACATGTCTTTCTCATGATTTACAGCAACAACTCCGCATGAGGGTCAAGCTGACGTACACCCACAAAGGCTCACCTGTCCAAGACCTGGCCGAGGTCAACAACTTTCCTCCTCAGTCCTGGCAATGATGACCGTGCCCTCTCGCTCTTAAAAACCCCGCCACGGGAACTATGGGAAAGATTCTCCCCTCTCCCTTTACCCCGACTGATCCCCCTGTGACATCACTGCAGACTGCTGCCCTGGGGTTGCATGGGAAGCAGCGAAATGGCAAACACACAAAAAAAGATGGTATGAAGACCATGATGACGACAACCGCAACAATGACGGCAACGACGATAGACATCATCAGAAATATGTGAAAACATATGAATTTACTAACTCTTCTTTTCCTTGATTGGTTTCACCACAATCTGTCTGCTTTGCAGTTGCCATTCTTTCCATCTCCTTGCCCTCTCAATGCACGTACGCCCACATTGCACTCTCTGTGGTACGCCCACCCATCTAAGCCGCCATAGAAAATAGCTGTTGGCTATGCACTTGTTTAATAAGCAGTCTTTTTTTTTCTCTTTTTCATGTTTTTAATCTTACAGGAATTTAACATGGGTATTTATTTCCCCTATTTTCAAGCCTGAATGAGATGCAATTTAATTAACTCTATGAAATTTGCACACTGTCCATTCACCACTTTCCCAATTGGGTTTGAAAACTTTGAGTACTTCGGCTCTCAGTATTTAATCTAGTTTGGTCTCCAAAGTGACTATAACACATTCTGTTCTAAAGATCTCCAGCTCTATACTTCAAATGCAAGGTCTTCAGTTGCAATACAAAGGTTAATCTCTCGTGGACAGATTCTGGGTGTAAACCGAAGAATTTGTCGGGACGGGGTGGAATGCGTAGGATCAGTTTTCGTCACTGATTATCTGGATGTATCAGGATTGGCCGAAGGCGGTGCTTAAACTTCGACTGCTTCACTTGTGTGGGGAAATTGGTGGAAGTGGTGGGAGGGGGGCTTTGGCTAAGAGTTTCGTTTTGGGAGGGTAGAGACTTGGCAAACCGGAACTCACAATTTCTAATACGTATGTACACGCAGCTGACCAAATTATGTGAGATTTTAGTTCTGGGGTAACTGAGATTATACAAACTTTCACATTATGACTTTTCCCCTCTTTTACATCCATTAACTTTGGCAGCAGAAAGGTTTTAAAGACTCAGCGCACTCATTCATTTTGGTGGGAACTTGACCCTCCATCTCATGAGTGATTTAAAAGGCAAAAGATGTGCGGAGTCATTGAATTCCATCAGTTTGATAGTTGTTTGTATCCCATTCACATTGGTTGCCCAGAGAGTCCTTTCAGCAGGGTTGAGATACTGTAAATGGATAAAGTGCATATTTCGAAGGCTGGAGTGTGTTCGTTTGTCATGGGCTGGTAAACACACAGTATGGTTCTATTTTCTTTAGTTTGGTCAGCAGTTTGGTAGCCATAGTATCTTGAAAAAGTTTATTTTCTGAGGTGGAATCTAGAGGATGGACATTTCTGCTTTGTTTGACTTCCCTGTATAGCACTGTTTCCTCCACATAGATGGGCACGATTTACAGTTTATTCAAGCCATCTTGTTAAATTCAACAGTTAATTGCTTCGATCAAGCTGAGGTTATTGAAGCAATATGGATATTGTATATCAGTGCGGGTCTGAGACATCTTAGTTATAGGCAAATCCTTAAACAGAGATTCATTGAATACTAACTCTGTAAGTATTTGATTCTTCCACGCATCTGAACAAACAGCCTGAAATGTAAGATTCACAGCTTTGGGACGTCAAAACGTCTGTCTCTTTTTAGACTATTAACCTGGCTGGACATAGCCGGCCTAGAGACGACACGTACGTACATGTACATTAAGTCTATTTTGAATGTAGTTATATGCACTGAATTATTTTTCTTTGCAGTCTTTTTCTGTGGCTCTCCTCTCTGAGGGCGCTGGCCATTTTGTTGGCACTATTTTTGTGGTATTATGATATTGTTTTTTTTTTTTTGCAGTGATTTGACTTAAACAATATTGCCTGATATCAAAATGATGTGCCTTTTGACATAACTAGATGGGAATTCCCTAAACTGGTCTCATCTGATCTGTGTGACGAGGGTTTGAGTGTCAGGGAGTGCTTATTGTGGGTAATATCCTGAATAGAGAGCAGGCAAGATGGACAGGCTGGATGGAAGGAAGGAGTCGAAGAAGAATGTGACCTTTTATTTTAAAGACATCTCACTCTGATTTTCTGGCATTTAGAGTGGAAATGATGTAGTCTGATATCAGTGTAGCTTGGTGTGATTCCTTGGCTGTCATACTTCTCCAAATCAGAATCCCGACCTAGCTGTCGGAAACATTAACCTGAATACCTCACAATGTTTTCTCTTCCTGTTAACTATCAACAGCACAGTACCTGGAGAGCTGTATTTAGTCTTCTGTATGATCTGCAATCAAGTGGGCACCTGTAGGACATCTCATTACTAACACGCTTCGCTGCCCCATGATGCTGTATGTGTTCAGACCGTCAGATGTTCAATCGCACTATATGCTTATTGATATTCACTATGCTACACTATCAAACATTTGTGACCAAATCGGAGATGCTATTAGCTTTGGAAATAAGCTTTGGAAATATTTTTGAGCAATGATCTGTGTATATGGAGAAAATGATTTCATTCTATTAGTTAACTTTTTTTTTGTTTTTGACAATGCTATATTGGCTTTTTCTGTATATATTGAGGGCTTTTAAGATTTGTCAAATATCCTTTCTTTCAACCCTTTTTTTTTAGATACCAACCATTTTCTAAGACTTCCAATTACTCACGGTGTATATTGTCTTAATAGATCTTAGTCAACAATATGGTCTAAAGAAAAGACTTCCCTATTTCATCAGTCATCGCAAAATATGTGTAATCGGCTGCCTGTACATTGTATATTATTGTAAACCGAAACGACAAAAGATGATCAAATGAAATAAAACCCCATTTGAAGACTTATACAGATTAGGTAAGGACTATAATTGTATACATATATGTAAAAAAGAATCCTCTTGAAACGATGCAAATGAGCTGCATTCTCTTCATAATGTTGAGGTTTGGACGTATCTTCTATTTTCTGATGATTTTTTGGGTGAGTAGGTTGCTGCTGTTGGTTTCTTATAATGTCCTCTTAAGGTTTGGTTGGGCAAAACTGGTGTTGTCTATGAGTGATGTACTGTACTACTGAGAGGTCTGTGAGCTGTGCACAGTGACCGAGGTGGCACCTTGTCGGTATTCAGGGTCCTCAAAAAGGCCTAATCTATTTTCATATGCTCCTTAAGAGGAGTAGGCCTCTTGCTAAGACGCTGTAATGCCTCCTTTGGCCTGTAATGTGCTTTATCGTTTTTTTCTTTCCCAGCAAAAGTAATTGGAGAAAATGTATGGTGTCAGACATGAAAGCTAATTAATGGATGGATGACCTACCTACAGTGCACATGGTCCTTCTGAGAGCGATTCTCATTGTTGGACTCCTTTTTAAGTCTCCTATTCGCAGGTCATTCTTTTTTTTCTTTTTTTCCAGTCCTATAGATTCTCTCCCCCATTCATCTGGCATCTCACCTCCCCACGTTAATTGTATTGGATTTCAGAGACATGAGAATGGGACCAGAGTTTCTCTGAAGTGTTGGTCTTTTTTTTTTACCCTTGTGATACTGTTGCACATACCTTTTTTATTGTAAGGTGGAGATTGAATGTCCTGAGTATTATCAGGCTATGAGAGGTTTAATCTGTGTGTGGTGTATATGAGTCATTAAGTAGTTAAGTGCTTGTCTTCTCTTGGGGTTGACTGATACAAGGTGCTCTTGGCTGCCTGTCATCATCCACTCTATTACTGGGTCTGTTCATCACTCCTGATGACTGCATTAAGGAACCCGTCTTATGGACTGGTTTGTGGAGAGAGCAGAGACTAGGCCTGGTTCTGTTACAGGGAACCGGCCAGCAGGGTTGTTGATGTTCAAGCTCTCTAAGATGAAAAGTGGTCCTTTCTATTTATTGAAATACATTTAAAAAATCAGGACTGAAGTGTGAGGCTGATCTCTTGTGTGTGTATGGCCTTTTGGTGTCTACATTTTATTTTCAGAAGACCTGTGATCTTAATGCAGTGCTGCTTAACCTGTCATTGTGATATGACACAACTATAACACTGAGCTAAAGCTGCATGTTAGCTGTGCTGTGAGCTCATTTCCACAAGGGGGAGCTGGTCAAGATATGTAAGGCTATAGGGAAAGGAAAGACATCTCATACTTGTACCTTGTCTTGAATGTGTTTTTATCGGTTCGATTCCGTCAGCGTTGACCCTCTGTCAATCATGTTTGACCAGTTAACTCTTTTAAGGATACAGTGCCCCGTAAAGTTTTAAATGAGAAATGCTTATGAAGGTGAAATTCCATTGGTTTGGACACTGCATCTTAAAAAGGACATTTGTAAAGAAAATAACCCCTCAGAGGTCTGAGCAGCTTTTGAAGCATTTTGTTTGTGTAATCAGCCAGTATACGTGTGTGTAAATATCTCTGCGTTGGCATGTCTTGCTACAGTCACCAGGTAGGACATGAAATTAGCTGCAATGATTTCAATTCACAACTTCTGAGCTGCATGTGAGAGCCAATGTAAATAGTCATTTCTACTCTTTATGTAATCCTCTTTTTGGAAATGCAAGAAAAGTTCACATTTTTTTCAACAAATTCAACACACCACCTTGTTGGGTTGAACATTTGAAAATGTATTTTTTTTGTTTTTTTGGAAGTGGTTAAAAGTGCACACCACTCATTCGGATGTAATTGTTTTTTACTTCTATATTTGGCCAGGTGACTTCTGTGTGTAAAGGGGTTTGAAGGCGCATCTGACTTTAGCCACTATTATCCCTTTCCCTGTGAAATCATAAAGCGTCCATTGTACTTTTGAAAGAGAATCTGAATATGTAACCCTCAGATTTATCCCGACTATACAACAACATATCTGATTTGAGAAGGTGAGGGGGGAAAAAACATTTTTTGAAATTCACTTTTCCAGACAGGTTTAACATTTTGAACTGAATCAGAGTCCCGTGTCTTCAAGGTGGGTGTGAATGGACTGAAGATATGATTAAAGCTGAGAGGCTGTAAACTATATTTTAGACTTATGCTGTGTATTATTGTCTTTGGGTTGGAGGAAATGATGATCAAGAGTATAAATAAAAAGTCACACAAAATTATTGACCGGACTCATTCATTTATCAACTCTTAGGGAGTGCAATTGGCATGCTGACTGCAGGAATGCCCACCAGAGATGTTGCCGTCGAATTGAGTGTTCATTTCTCTACCATAAGCCGCCTCCAACACCGTTTTAGAGAATTTGCCAGTACGTCCAACCGGCCTCAACCGCAGACCATGTGTATGGCATCGTGTGGGCGAGTGGTTTGTTGATCTCATTGTTGTGAACAGAGTGCCCCATGGTGGGATTATGGTATGGGCAGGCATAAGCTAAACACAATTGCATTTTATCGATGACCATTTGAATGGACAGAGGTGACGAGATCCTGAGGCCCATTGTCGTGCCATTAATCGGCTGCCATCACCTCATGTTTCAGCATAATGCACAGCCACATGTCACAAGGATCTGTACACAATTCCTGGATGCTGAAAATGTCTCCGTTCTTCCATGGCCTGCACACTCACCAGACATGTCACCCATTGATGTTTGGGATGCTCTGGATCAGTGTGTTCCAGTTTCTGCCAATATCCAGAAACTTCACAGAGCCAGTGAAGACGAGTGTGACAACATTCCACAGGTCACAATCAACAGCCTGGTCAACTCTTTGCGAAGGAGATGTCACACCAGATACTGACTGGTTTTCTGATCCACGCCCCTACCTTTTTTTTTAAGGTATCTGTGACCAACAGATGCATATCTGTATTCCCAGTTATGTGAAATCCATAGATTGGAGTCTAATTTATTTCAATTGACTGATTTCCTTTTATGAACTATAACTCTGTAAAATCTTTGAAATTGTTGCATTTATATTTTTGTTCAGTATAGTGACAAATGGGGTTCACCTACGTAACTGATTTAGAACAGGCCTACACAGATGTTTTCAGCTTAACATAACCTGACATGTTTCAGTATACATAGGCTACTTGTCATACTAAACTAGATTGAGTCACAGTGAGGTTGGAGCAGCGTACAAACAAGGAGAATTCCAATCAAAGTTCCAGTATCTGTTTCCACGAGAGTAGTTTCTTCGGTCAGTGATTCTTGATTCGCTTTTGAGGAACATTATCAAGTCCAAGCTGTTAAAAGTACCTCTGTGTGGGCTGGTAGTTGAGGATTGATTTTCTGTGAGCCAAACAAACTACAGTAGTGGAAGAAGCCAAGCCATGAGTCAATTAACAGTGATCCAGGTGGAATAGAAGTGACAGGATTCTCTCATGCACCACTTTATCACATCTGTTTTGCTTTTACAGTTGTGGTATATTGATGTCTGCTGATGAACCCATTGGCTGAACATTGCTATAAGTTCAGTACTCAAAAGGACAACTCAAGGGAGAAGTCATGAAGGAAAAGGCAAGTGGTGCTTGAAAGATACCAGGCTGAATTTGCTGTTTCAGACCCACCCCCTGTACTGCTTTTCCATGACCCTGAAGAGAGACTAGTGCCTTGGTTACCTCTCATTCACTTATTTTATTTAACCTTTAGCCTTTATTTAACCACATGCCCAGGCCTGCCTTATTGACATATCTTGACATGCCTTTTTAACAGGGAATTTTTGTCATTAACTTACTTGTTCCAATTTAGACCATAATGAAATGTGATATTGGCTGCGCTGATTCCCTATGAGGAATAATTTGATGAGTGCTTATGTAAAGATGTACAATTTTTCAAAATGTAAGTATCATGAGCCTCTAGGGCAATTATAAGAAACAGCCTATAGTCGTGGCCAAAAGTTTTGACTGACACAAATATTAATTTTCACCAAGTCTGCTGCTGCTGCCTCAGTTTGTATGATGGCAATTTGCATATACTCCAGAATGTTATGAAGAGTGATCAGATGAATTGCAATTAATTGCAAAGTCCCTCTGCCATGCACATGAACTGAATCCCCCAAAAAACATTCCACTGCATTTCAGCCCTGCCACAGAAGTACCAGCTGACATCATGTCAGTGATTCTCTCGTTAACACAGGTGTGAGTGTTGACGAGGAAAAGGCTTGACGAGGAGATCACTCTGTCATGCTGATTGAATTTGAATAACAGACTGGAAGCTTCAAAAGTAGGGTGGAGCTTGGAATCATGTTCTTCCTCTGTCAACCATGGTTACCTGCAAGGAAACACGTGCCGTCATCATTACTTTGCACAAAGAGGGCTCGGATCATCAAGAACTTCAAGGAGAGCGGTTCAATTGTTGTGAAGAAGGCTTCAGGGCTCCAAAGAAAGTCCAGCATGCGCCAGGACAGTCTCATAAAGTTGATTCGGCTGCGGGATCGTGGCACCACCAGTACAGAGCTTGCTCAGGAATGGCAGCAGGCAGGTGTGAGTGCATCTGCATGCACAGAGAGGTGAAGACTTTTGGAGGATGGCCTGGTGTCAAGAAAGGCAGCAAAGAAGCCACTTCTCTCCAGGAAAAACATCAGGGACAGACTGATATTCTGCAAAAGGTACAGGGATTGGACTGCTGAGGACTGGGGTAAAGTCATTTTCTCTGATGAAACCCCTTTCCAATTGTTTGGGGCATCTGGATAAAAGCTTGTCCAGAGAAGACAAGGTGAGCGCTACCATCAGTCCTGTGTCATGCCAACAGTAAAGCATCCTGAGACCATTCATGTGTGGGGTTGCTTCTCAGACAAGGGAGTGGGCTCACTCACAATTTGGCCTAAGAACACAGCCATGAATAAAGAATGGAACCAACACATCCTCCGAGAGCAACTTCTCCCAACCATCCAGGAACAGTTTAGTGACGAACAATGCCTTTTCCAGCATGATGGAGCACCTTGCCATAAGGCAAATATTGACTCTTTGCATCAACTTCATGTAATTGTAAATAAAATCATTTGACACTTATGAAATGCTTGTAATTATACTTCAGTATTCCAAAGTAACACCTGACAAAAATGTCTAAAGACACTGAAGCAGCAAACTTTGTGGAAATTAATATTTGTGTCATTCAACTTTTGGCCACAACTGTACATTGAGTGAAATTACAATGTCATTCATTTAAATCAAAATCGCAATACAGTTAGTGCGGTAAAGCACACGTGTAATAGGTGTATAGGAAACCTAATGAATTATTCAGTATGCCTCTACTCTGAAATGGGCAGTACCTTATGAATAATATGTTACCCTGCCTCTCTAATGTTTATTGATTGGGTCTATCTGACAGCGGTGAAGTTCAGTCGTTATGGCGTCGCACCGAACGAGAATGGTATTTTTCAGCTGCCGCATGTATTGGAATTTATCAGTCATGTTCCACGTTCTTTTGGGGGTTTTCTAGTTAAATATACACATGCAAATGAAAGAAGAAGATAATATACCGGGCACCGTAATGGAGCGAAAAAAAGGTGGTGTCGAAGATAGCAGGGGTTGTATGGACACACTGGTCTACGAAGCGGGATCTAACCAAGCTGCAGGTCGTGGCGACCGCAATGGTACAGGAAACCGTGTCGGAACAGGGATACGCGTTCTAAAGGTAACTATCAAGCAGGTCAAATTTGAAGGTTTATCAGAATACTTCAATCGCACAATTCTCGGTTCTAACAGGGCCGAAGTGCGTGTGAAATTATACTCACGCGTCATACAGTTTGAGTATCAATGATCTCTTATATAGTGATAATTATGTTGGCTTTGAAAGTATAGCGTTGAGTGCAACAATGTGTCGAACCACATCGCCAGAGAGCCGCTTCCTTTCACTGTAGCTCTTTTTAGATTGTAACAAAAACATTTGACTGACCTGATCCAGTAGGCAGTCGTTCGAGATGTTGCTACATATTGCCGTGCTAAACTGTTAGTCTATCCTACTGTAAATGTTTCATATGCTATATTTGCTGTTGTGTATCATGTGCAAATATAACAACAGTATAGCCTAGGCTATAGATCAGAACATGTCAAAACACATGTTTTAACTTGCTGTTTATTGCTGAAAATGAATAGCTTAAACTATTATTGATAGAGTAACATTTGTAAACTTATCAATGTGTTTCGCTATTTAGGCGACATGTTTGTCACTGGATAAAATCCACATTGAAATTCTTAAATAGCCTATTGCCCCGGTTTTGAAAAGGCTAACGGACCACCGGTAGGCCCCATCGAAATCTTGGACTGAGATTGTTCAGTAGTTTCGAGCCCTCAGTTGGCAAGCACAATTGACAAGACGTGATCAACTGTTTCCTTACTCATCCGTGCGCAGTTCTTCCGCCCATTATGTCACTCATGAACCCATTAGGTCCATTTACATAAAACATAATAATTTAGAAAATAAATGTCATAGGCTGACAACTCATCCATGCTTCTATGGATAGACTGTTTATCTCACCAATCTCTCATGTGATACTGTCATGGAGAAGGACACATTCCAGTTACAATTGCTCTAATAATAAATATCCAAAAGACAACTTCATTGGAAGGACCATTACATTTTATGTTCATTGAATCATGAATGGCTGCTGCTGCAGCTAACAGTAGCCTTATATTCAACCAACCAAGATATAAACCAATGAGTGGGGAGTTTATACACATATTAGTGGCGGTTGGTGCCATTATGATGATGGAGGATGGTAATTGTTTTTAATAAGCATGGCCCTATTTCTATTACAGCATATTGGATGACTGTCATTCATATTCTATTCACCCAGCTCAATGTAACCTCAATAGGTTTAGGCTACTCCATGATACTTTCCCTGTACCTACCCACCATGAGGTTCGTTAAACTAGCCTATGAATGAAAGTTTACATGGCAGGTGCACATGTCGAGATACTTTTTAGTAATCAAGGTGACCGTGACACATTCAAAACCGCCTTGCACACTCTTGCCTGCATTTAGTTGATCTAGGGTGTAATCTTTAGTCCAACAGTTGCAAATGAGAGTTTCTATTGGACAAATTCAGGTATAGTGCATTCTCAAAGTATTCAGACCCCTTGACTTTTTCTAAATTTTGTTGTGTTACAGCCTTATTATAAAATGGATTAAATAGTTTATTTCCCTCAATCCACACACAATACCCCCTTAATAACTAAGCAAAAACAGGTTAAATGTTTGTAAATTTATCAAACAAAAATTGTGAATATTACAATTTACGTAAGTATTCAGACCCTTTACTCGGGTTCAAGTCCGAGCTTTTCCTGGGCCACTCAAGGACATTCAGTGACTTGTCCCAAAGCCACTCCTGCGTTGTCTTGGCTGTGTGCTTAGGTCATTGTCCTGTTGGAAGGTGAACCTTCGCCCCAATCTGAGGTCCTGAGTGCTCTGGAGCAGGTTTTCATCATGGATCTCTGTACTTTGCTCTGTTCATATTTCCCTCGGTCCTGACCAGTCTCCCAGTCCCTGCCACTGAAAAACATCCCCACAGCATGATGCTGCCACCACCATACTTCACCGTAGGGATGGTATTGGCCTGGTGATGTGCGGTGCCTGATTTTCTCCATATGTGACGCTTGGTATTCAGGCCGAAGAGTTCAATCTTGGTTTCATCAGACCAGAGAATTTAGTTTCTCATGGTCTGAGTCCTTTAGGTGCCTTCTTGGCGAATTCCAAGTGGGCTGTTGTGCCTTTTTACTGAGGAGTTGCTTCTGTATCCATCGGGTTCTTGGTCACCTCCTTGACCATGGCCCTTCTCCCCTGGTTGCTCAGTTTGGCCGGGTGGCCAGCTCTAGGAAGAGTTAACTCTAGGGGATTTTAAACTTCTTCCATTTAAGAATGATGGAGGCCACTGGGTTCTTGGGGACCTTCAATGCTGCATACATTTTTTTTTGTACCCATTTAACATTTTACATTTAAGTCATTTAGCAGACGCTCTTATCCAGAGCGACTTACTCCAGATCTGTGCCCGACACAATCCTGTCTCAGAGCTGGATAATTATTTTGACCTCATGGCTTGGTTTTTGCTCTGACCTTCACTGTCAACTGTGGGACCTTTCTATAGACATATTTGCCTTTCCAAATCATGTTCAATCAATTGAATTTACCACAGGTGGACTCCAATCAAGTTGTAGAAACGTCTCAAGGATGATCAGTGGAAACAGGATGCACCTGAGCTCAATTTCAAGTTTCATAGCAAAGGGTCTGAATGTTATGTAAATATGGTGTCTGTTTAAAATATGTTTATATAAAAAGAATATAAATAATTTGAAACCTGTTTTGTGATTATGGAGTATTGTGTGTGTAGATTGATGAGGCTGTATTTTAGAATAAGGCTGTAACATAACAAAATGTGGAAAGTCGAGGGGTCTGCACTAGAGGTTGAACAATTAATCGGAATGGCCGATTTAATTAGGGCCGATTTCAAGTTTTCAAAACAATCGGAAATCGGTATTTTGGGGCGCCGATTTGCCGTTTTTTAAATTTGTTGTAATTTTTTATCTAATTTTTTAGACCTTTATTTAACTAGGCAAGTCAATTAAGAACACATTCTTATTTTCAATTACGGCCTAGGAACGGTGGGTTAACTGCCTCGTTCAGGGGCAGAACGACATATTTTCACCTTGTCAGCTCGGGGATCCAATCTTGCAACCTTACAGTTAACTAGTCCATCGCAATAACGACATGCCTCTCTCTCGTTGCGCTCCACAAGGAGACTGCCTGTTACACGCGAATGCAGTAAGCCAAGGTAAGTTGCTAGCTAGCATTAAACTTATCTTGTAAAAAATAATCATAATCACTAGTTAACTACACATGGTTGATAATATTTCTAGATAGCGTGTCCTGCGTTGCATGTAATCTGACTGAGTATACAAGCATCTCACTATCTGACTGAGCGGTGGTAGGCAGAAGCGTGAACATTCATTCAAACAGCACTTTTGTGCGTTTTGCCAGCAGCTCTTCGTTGTGTGTCAAGCATTGCGCTGTTTATGACTTCAAGCCTATCAACTCCCGAGATGTTGCTGGTGTAACCGAAGTGAAATGGCTAGCTAGTTAGCGCACGCTAGTAGCAGTTCAAACGTCACTCGCTCTGAGCCTTCTAGTAGTTGTTACCCTTGCTCTGCATGGTTAACGCTGCTTTGATGGTGGCTGTTGTCATTGTGTTTCTGGTTCGAGCCCAGGGAGGAGCGAGGAGAGGGACGGAAGCTATACTGTTACACTGCAATACTAAAGTGCCTATAAGAACATCCAATAATAAAAGGTTAATTAAATACAAATGATACAGAGGGAAATAGTCCTATAATTCCTATAATAACTACAACTTAAAACTTACCTGGGAATATGGAAGACTCATGTTAAAAGGAACCACCAGCTTTCATATGTTCTCATGTTCTGAGCAAGGAACTTAAACGTTAGCTTTCTTACATGGCACATATTGTACTTTTACTTTCTTCTCCAGAACTTTGTTTTTGCATTATTTAAACCAAATTGAACACGTTTCATTATTTACTTGAGGCTAAATTGATTTTATGGTTGTATTATATTAAATTAAAATAAGTGTTCATTCAGTATTGTTGTAATTGTCATTATTACAAGTACATTTTTAAAAAATCGTCAGATTAATTGGTATCGGCTTTTTTGGTCCTCCAATAATCGGTATCGGCGTTGAAAAATCATAATCGGTCGACCTCTAGTCTGCACTGTATGTTTATCCCTGTTTGACATCTCAGAACATGGTTTGTTAATTGATCTTCTGATCACTCTGAGTTGTTGGAGCTTTATTTGGCAGATTTTTTTTTGCCCTCTGGCCTTGGACGGTTGTCGTGGGTGACTGAGTGAAATGAGGGCAATGACTGTCTAGGCAATGGTCGATGCTCAGGGCCGTGGCAGCCTCTCTGTGAATGAGTTTGCCCGTCTTGTAGACTCACATAGAGAGACCTGTGGTGTGTGCCTGTCGCCATTGATGTGTATGTTGTCATTGCACAGTGAGGTTCTCTGCTTTTGGGAGAGAGTGTGTGCATATGTTGCCTGTCACCCATTGAGCTGTGTGTGTTGTCATTGCACATTGAGGCCTGTTGTGTGCATCTTTGGAGCTGTCGTGCTGAAGAGCTGTGGCTCGGGGCCCTGCTGTCTCCTCTGTTGCCTCTCTGTGTGTGTGTGTGTGTGTGTGTGTGTGTGTGTGTGTGTGTGTGTGTGTGTGTGTGTGTGTGTGTGTGTGTGTGTGTGTGCTGCAGTGCAGTGTAGTGTGGATGCCAGCAGCTGCCTGCCTGTGCCGGGCAGCTGTGGGGATGCACGGTATCGTGGAAGGATGACTTCATCAGTGTCTGACTAATGACCTAATGCCTGGTCACCAGTATCAAAAGCCAGGGTCCAGTTCACACAGCGCCGTTCTTGCCCTGTGTAAATATTTATTCCGAGCTTCTCCAGATTTGAAAATAAGGCCAGTGATTCGGCCATGAGCTTTCTGCAGGTAATCTCATTTGAACTTTCAGTTTTGCCAACCTGACAAATTGACTTAATTGAATTTGTCCTCTGGATGTGTTGGAACATGATGCAGCTTGAGATATTCTTTATTTAGAGCAAGGCTGCTGCAAGACGAGTTATCTTCTCTTAAACGCCCAATACATTTACAGCGTATCGGTGGTGGCAGTCTTTTCATCTAATGTTTGTTTCTACAGCGGAACATGAAGAGGAATGGGAGCAGAGGCTGTGTTACTAGGAAGACCCGCTTTGGATCACGGGAGCGGGACTGGCTGAAGGGGGATGCCCAGCGGGGCTGTGTGTGTCTGTACGGGGGAACAGTTGACCCCCAGCCCCCAGCCTCGGGCCCACAGGCCTCCTCCACCCTCCAGGCAGACCTGCGGCTGGTGCTATGCTCCACCACTACCACGGTGGAGGAGCTGTGTGCCCAGAGAGAAGTAGAGGGACTATACCTGCAGCTCCATGGAGACCTGCTCAGGTAATACTCACCTCCACATCTCTCCTCTCCCACTCACGTCTAGTACCACGGTGTTGTGTTCACAACAATATGTTAGATGGCAGTCTCATAGTGACATTGGTTCAATTTATTGCAAGACAGTGTTATATTACAATTCTAAATGATCCCATTCATGTTCAATATCACATCTTTGTGCTTTATTCACCTAGCCTCAAAGTTACATCAGTCTCAAACCTATTCATACTGTTGTAGTTACAAATTATCTCATTCTGGCACTGCCGATTCCTCCATTCTATTTTTACACATTGGGCCAGGTTTGTACTCTGTTTTCTTGAGTGCTTATGAGAACTGTACTGCTTGCCTAGAACAGGAGTAGGCTCATAGATCTAGACTTTGACTGACCTATGTGGCCCACAATTCTGCACGTTCCCGGTGGCCGTGTCTGAAATCTGTCTTGCCTACAACTGACTTAAACTGCATTGCTGTGTAATAACCATACCACATGCTATTTAGAATGTATTGTTTAGTAAAAAAGAACAAATATCAGTATATTAGGCTCCTTCTAATTAGAAAGCGTCATGTAATGCACAATTGCATTGATTACCGCTATTCGTTCATTTTGAAACAGCACGTCCCCTCACCTGATTTATCAGCTGTTGTCAAACACATGTGAGTCTCGAAAGACCATTCTCTTCCTCAATAGTGTGCAGCGAATTCTACTAGATGAAAAACCAAAATGAGAATGACATCCTGGCATTTAAATCATACAACATTTTCGAAAATGCACATACTGTAAAACATTATTGTTTCGCATACCCAAAACGCCTGCAAGTACGAGTATTCAGACACGTACAGGGACTTGACAGCTGTTTATGACAGCACTTTTCCGTTTTCACTCCTCATGATGATGCCTCTGACACAGGCTATAATCTGGTTAAGCCCACTTGTTCTCCTCTTGGCTTTTTTTGGTCAGGCCAGGCAAGGGAATACTTTTAACTCCCTCTAAGACTATTTTTGGTTAAACGCTCAGCAGGATGCACTAAATGGGTCATGTGGTTCAGTGTTGTACAGAAGAAAAACAAGGTATAACATGACTGAGATTTGTAGTGAATTACACACCTTGCTGTAGGATGCTCTTAACCTCCCCCCATGGTATTGATTTTACCAGCTGGAGCCCTCTACCACGTGAATGACATTTCTACATTCTATTAATACAGCTGGAGCCCTCTACCACGTGAATGACATTTCTACATTCTATGAATACAGCTGGAATGAGCTACATTCTATGAATACAGCTGGAGCCCTCTACCACGTGAATGACATTTCTACATTCTATGAATACAGCTGGAGCCCTCTACCACGTGAATGACATTTCTACATTCTATGAATACAGCTGGAGCCCTCTACCACGTGAATGACATTTCTACATTCTATGAATACAGCTGGAGCCCTCTACCACGTGAATGACATTTCTACATTCCATTTCCCTCTACCACGTGAATGACATTTCTACATTCTATGAATACAGCTGGAGCCCTCTACCACGTGAATGACATTTCTACATTCTATTAATACAGCTGGAGCCCTCTACCACGTGAATGACATTTCTACATTCTATTAATACAGCTGGAGCCCTCTACCACGTGAATGACATTTCTACATTCTATTAATATAGCTGGAGCTGGAGCCCATTCTACAGCTGGAGCGTGAATGACATTTCTACATTCTATGAATACAGCTGGAGCCCTCTACCACGTGAATGACATTTCTACATTCTATTAATACAGCTGGAGCCCTCTACCACGTGAATGACATTTCTACATTCTATTAATACAGCTGGAGCCCTCTACCACGTGAATGACATTTCTACATTCTATTAATACAGCTGGAGCCCTCTACCACGTGAATGACATTTCTACATTCTATGAATACAGCTGGAGCCCTCTACCACGTGAATGACATTTCTACATTCTATGAATACAGCTGGAGCCCTACCACGTGAATGACATTTCTACATTCTATGAATACAGCTGGAGCCCTCTATGAATGACATTTCTACATTCTATGAATACAGCTGGAGCCCTCTGAATGACCACGTGAATGACATTTCTACATTCTATGAATACAGCTGGAGCCCTCTACCACGTGAATGACATTTCTACATTCTATGAATACAGCTGGAGCCCTCTACCACGTGAATGACATTTCTACATTCTATGAATACAGCTGGAGCCCTCTACCACGTGAATGACATTTCTACATTCTATGAATACAGCTGGAGCCCTCTACCACGTGAATGACATTTCTACATTCTATGAATACAGCTGGAGCCCTCTACCACGTGAATGACATTTCTACATTCTATGAATACAGCTGGAGCCCTCTACCACGTGAATGACATTTCTACATTCTATGAATACAGCTGGAGCCCTCTACCACGTGAATGACATTTCTACATTCTATGAATACAGCTGGAGCCCTCTACCACGTGAATGACATTTCTACATTCTATGAATACAGCTGGAGCCCTCTACCACGTGAATGACATTTCTACATTCTATGAATACAGCTGGAGCCCTCTACCACGTGAATGACATTTCTACATTCTATGAATACAGCTGGAGCCCTCTACCACGTGAATGACATTTCTACATTCTATGAATACAGCTGGAGCCCTCTACCACGTGAATGACATTTCTACATTCTATGAATACAGCTGGAGCCCTCTACCACGTGAATGACATTTCTACATTCTATTAATACAGCTGGAGCCCTCTACCACGTGAATGACATTTCTACATTCTATTAATACAGCTGGATATGCACTGGCAGTTTAGCACTATGCTGGTAAAGTGCTTTTCTGAAAAGACTGGATCAGCACAGGCATGTGTCTTTCTTATCTGAGCCTGAAACCCCCTCTGGTTTGGTCCTGTAACCACCTAGGCTTCTCCTCTATCCCCTTAAGGGAACTCTGATCAAAGTCATTTCACATACAGGTGATACAATGTCAGATTTATCTCGGTAGTGCCATTTTGTCTCCTCCCACACCCTGAAGACTTGGATAACTGTGTGCTGCCTGGGGGAAGTGTCAACACTGAGTCATTTCATGTACCTTTTGGTTTTATTATTAGTGTTTGTTGTATCCTTGTTATTACAATTTCAAGGCACATAGTAAGAGATTTTCCAGTACTTTGTAAACTTTTTAGCCAGTAGTTCTCAGAAGCCAAAAATGGTCCCAGAAAATGTGTAGATGTGTGCTTCACGTTATTTCTCGCTCTCTCTTCTCTCTCTGCTGTGTGTGCATCTTGCTAGCTGTCACTCAAATGCAGAGGAACTAAAGCTCATTGGCTGAAACTCAAATTGCTAGGGGGCTGGCCATATGTGGGGGAAATAGCGCTGCACAGCTTCCAGTAACATTCTGTAGCTAATTGAGGTAAAACAGTAATTCTGCTCATAGATTATACATGTGTGAACTATACTTCAACACATCTAGCGCTTTGCGCTAGGTTTAAAATAGATATATACTTCACCAAAATTCTGGATAATGTCTAACAGATCACCCACGGATACACAACACATTAAGGGAAAGTATCTAGCCACCCAAATGAAGGAAAGGAGCTTTTTGGTGTCTTTTGACAGAGATTAAGTGACTAGATTTTAGAGCCTCCTGTACTCGTGGCCACGAGGCGAGTGGATTTGTGAATAAATGTACATGCTCTCAGAGCATGTGTGAATGGTCTACAGGCAGTCCTGTACAGACAGTCATCCCTCCGAGCCTGCCAGGATCTGTCTAAGTCCTGTGTGAGGTGCTGGGGCCACGACTGTGTGTGATCAGCAGACATGATCCTGATTGTTAGACCCCGCTGGCAGAGGGAGTGTGGCCTTGGGCAGAGAAATGTCACAGCAGCCACCAGACGCTGTGTCACCTCACCATCGCACTGGTGTGACGAGGGCTGTGGCTGGGAACTAGTCACTTCTGCCTTAGCTTCATGGTAATCCTAAACTACAGAACATAGAGGACCTGCGCTGGGGGTTAGCTATCACAGGCGTACTGACTAGGGTGGGTCTCTCTCTCAGAATGTATGGAGAGAGCCAATGATGACTTCTTCTAAAGTGGTAATGTGGGCTACTGTTTAAGATTAAACTGTAATGGACCAGTTAGGTTTGCTACTGGAGCAGTAGGGAGAAATGAAAACCAGACAACTGAATCATTTAGGAAAGAATGCTGGCTTGTAAATGAAAATACAAAAACATGTATCACTTTGAGTAAATATTGATGTACAATGAGCTCAAATATGAATGAAGAACATCAATGGTACAATAGATATCGGCCATATATCCTGCCTATAGTTTACTAGGGTGCACCCAACTCTGTCTTAATCTGAGGGTCTCTCCGATTTCAAAGTTCAATAGCAATACAATAAACATGAATCTACTCAATTCACAAATACTGACTTATAAACCACTATGACATGGAATCGAATGTGAGTGACTGTGCCTATCAAAAAACACTGAAAGGTGTTTAAGTGTAGCATGTGCTTATAACAATCCCAATGCAATGAATGATGCCTTGTAGGAAAAATCCTACCACACCGTAGTATGTCAGTGTAAATTTAGTGTTTTCCAAGGAAAATACATCTTTGCATGCAAATCGTTTTGATGTCCTGGGGTCAGGCATCCTTGGTGGAACTGAATCAATACTCAAAAAACCTGACCTGTTTTACAAACAGGATCCCACAAGATATATACCATGAGTACCTTTCATATAACCATTAATATAGCGCTTAGCTTTAGTCTCTTACAGGAATAAGAAAATAAAACTTTATTCAAAATGCTTTACCCTAACTATAGCACTCACTAGGCTCACGTGGACTGAACAATAACTAGCCTGGGCAAATGAAAAGTACTAGTGCT
This sequence comes from Oncorhynchus gorbuscha, assembly GCF_021184085.1. Lineage (NCBI taxonomy): Eukaryota > Metazoa > Chordata > Actinopteri > Salmoniformes > Salmonidae > Oncorhynchus > Oncorhynchus gorbuscha. Next base: position 16,323,106 of record NC_060176.1, read on the forward strand.
TACACCTACACGTCATTTCTTATAAAGTCATCTAAAACAGAAGTGTACCAAAATGGATTTATGCTATTTAGTCACATTTTTATAAAAGTATGAAAACTAAAATAATTTGCCAAGCATGATCACTTAACATTTGCTAATTCAATTGATCGATATCTGAGCTAGTCTAAATGTTAACGGCTTGTGCATATGCTTGGTTCAGTTGAGTTTTATACCACTTCTCAACCATTTAAAACGTAGTTTTTATTCCATCCAATGGAGGTAGCTCTTCACGTTCCGTTCCAGCTCTTTTAGTTGTTTTTCTTGTTGGTGCCAACTGGTGTTTTTACGTGAGGTTAGGAAAGGGACTAAGAGTATTTAGTTTGTCATTGGCTCAAAATAAACAGCTGTCAATTTAAACATATCAATAGTATAATATGATTGGTTACTGGTATCTCACTAGCAATGATAAGAATTCAACATTATTTGACCTGCGTTACAAATGCGTTAGAATAAGCAACACAATCACACACTGTATGCCACAAAGAGTGGCATATTGATTTACAGCATATTATGAATTATATTGGGCAATGCTGGGGCTTCCATAGACAGTGGGTCATTGTGAAAAATACCCTCACACATTTTGAGTGGTTCACAGTGGTTCTGGCTGTAATGTCTTCACGGTGGTTCTGTCGCAGATATCCTTGGTGTGTTCAGGTGCAGATCAGAGTTGTTGTAGGCGTGCCATTGCCAGTGACAGGCTGGGGGTCACAGATTGCGGGCACAGCAGACCTCATGTTTGATAGCAGCATGAGAGGCCCTTAACAGGATTAGCCATGGAATGAGCTGATGATTTCAGTAGGGCAACAAGGCAGAGGACTCACACAGGGCATAAAAAGAAAGAGGTTCCATCACCATACCATTCAGATGCATAATTTAGATGGGCTATTGTTATTAGAGTGCATTTTGGTCATTAGCAGGTGCTTCATATGATTAATGATGTTCTTCCTCCATATCTGACTATGAACTTTGGACCTGATACCTGTAAGGATATAGTTTCTCTCTCTGCTTGAGTGACATCCGGCACGGAGTCGGACTCTGTAAATGTTTTGATAGAGGAGCCTCATCAATTCCCCAAGTCTGAAAGTGAAACACCTGTGTCCAGCTCTGCTGATTGGCATGACAGCTGTCCTCTGGACCTTACCTGTCATAACACAGGGAATGATGGCTTGGTGTGTGTGTGTGTGTGTGTGTGTGTGTGTGTGTGTGTGTGTGTGTGTGTGTGTGTGTGTGTGTGTGTGCGTGCGTGCGTGTGCAAATGTGTCCCAGAAATGGTTGATGAACGATGCCCCTTTGGTTGGATTCCAAGCTTGAAGGCAAAGATGTTCAAATGTAATTATACGTGTCGAGGAGAATCTGGGGGCCTGTTAAGGGTATTGATTGTGATTGGCATATATCCTGACGGTTTCTATTTCTGTCACTGCAGGAGGCTGGACCCCTCTGAGTGCCCTCTTCAGATGGTGTATGACTACCTGGCTGCTATAGGCTACCAGGACCCTCTGCGGGTTCAGAGAGAGGCGGCCAACTCGGACCTCAGCTGCATGATCCGCTTCTACAGTGGTGAGTAGTGACCCAGGGGCCTGTCAAGGCTCTCCTTCACTGGGCTCTGACTGGGCTCAGCCTGTTCTGCTGGAACCAGGCCTGGAGCCCTGTCAATGGACCTGGCTCTGTTGGTTATGGAGCAGTCTAAACTGTCAGCTTCTGGGAGGGGGCTTGTTTTTCTGGTCCATAGTGTTTTTGTGACGACGTGTGTCTTTCCACTACTCTCCCGGCTGCAGGGCTGTTAGCGCTACCCTTACTTAATGAAGTAGGCTTCACTCACCTGGATTGGGGTTTATTTTTGCGTAACCTTTTTATGCATATAACAGTCTTTGTAACTTGGGGGAAAAATTGTACTCTTTCTAGTATTTTTGTGCTCTCTAAATTGTACTATTTCTAGTGTGTCTGGGTCTGTATACTGTCTGTCTGTTTGCAGGAGCCAAGCAGCCTGGGCTTGTTGTACTTTAGCTTTCATAATTGCAGCAGGACACAACTATGATCGTGCTGGCGGATCGGTCTGTCAGAGATTGTGGAGCAGCATTTTGTACTTAGAAGAATTCATGTTTTCCACTTAAAATATTATGCTTTCTCTGTCTGCGCCTCTCTACACTTCCACCTGAGTGAAGACTCTGTCCTAGCTTCAGCACCCAGCTAGTTTCAATCAGTCTAGTACTTTAAGAGGAATCAGGCTGGTTTATCAGGGCCCGAGTGGTAAACTACGAAGCAAGCTAGATCTACTCAGGATTTTCTAAAGGTAGCCAGCTTCAGTTAGCTTTCCATTCCAGCTCAGGCGTCATCCGTACTTCAACAATGAATACTGCTCGTCTGCCTGCCGATAACTCTAGCACGTGGCTTGTCTCAAACTCTTCATTTAATTTAATTTTTTTTAACCTTTATTTAACTAGACAAGTCAGTTAAGAACAAATTCTTTTGTTCAATGATGGCCTAGGAACAGTGGGTTAACTGCCTTGTTCAGGGGCAGAACGACAGATTTTTATCTTGTCAGCTCGGGGATTCGATCTAGCAACCTTTCGGTTACTAGTCCAATGCTCTAACCACTAGGCTACCTGTCGCCGAAGACAATGTTGAAAAATCAATCCGTGGGCAAGTCAGTGCCACAATTACTTTTGTATTTATAGATTTTTTTGTACTTACCCATTTTCTCCCCAATTTCGTGATATCCAATTGGTAGTTAGTCTTGTTCCGTCGCTGAAACTACCGTACAGACTCGGGAGAGGTGAAGGTCAAGAGCCATGCGTCCTCCGAAACACAACCCTGTCCAGTCACACTGCTTCTTGACACACTGCTTGCTTAGCCCGGAAGCCAGCCGCGCCAATGTGTCGGAGGAAACACCGTACAGCTGGTGGCGACCCAAGTCAGTGTGCATGCGCCCGGCCCGCCACAAGGACTCGCTAGAGTGCGATTGGTCAAGGACATCCAGCCAGTCAAACCCTCCCCAAGCCAGACGACGCTGGGCAATTGTGCACTACCTCATGGGTCTCCCCGGATCGAACTCGGGGCTGTAGTGACGCCTCTAGCTCTGCGATGCAGTGCCTAAGACCACTACGCCACCCAGTGAAATTATAGTTAACTTGAAAATTCAGCAGGCTATCATATGAAATAGACTTTTAGAAGTGCTGTCTTTATTTTATTACGGTTATCAATGCACAAGCACCTTTTCCCTCTAATGGTATTGGGTCATACAAAAGCTTTACTGTGCGTGAAGTTTCATATGCATTTGTCATTACGAAATGTGTAATGTGATCAGTATTTTAACATGACTATTTTGATTAATAAAATATTTAATCAGTTTGTCTTCAAATGAACTGGAATGATGACTCAATCTTTGCGAGAGTGCAGGAATCTGCTTTCATTGGTCCTCATCTTATGGCTCAGACACTCAGGATCAATGTAGTTCGCCCGGAGATAGCCTGCCTGGTGAAGGTTAGATCTGAAGGATTTGTTGCCATAGAAATTCACCTGGGTAAAAGGTGAGCCATGTTTGTGGTACCAGTTATCCCAAGTTACTCAAGTTTTTGTAATTTATTTTTTATTTTACTTTTATTTAACCAGGCAAGTCAGTTAAGAACATATTCTTATTTTCAATGACGGCCTGGGAACAGTGGGTTAACTGCCTGTTCAGGGGCAGAACGACAGATTTGTACCTTGTCAGCTCGGGGGTTTGAACTCGCAACCTTCCGGTTACTAGTCCAACGCTCTAACCACTAGGCTACGCTGCCGCCCAGCGATACCTTGCTAAGTCCTCAAACTGGGCTTGTAGTATAGGGCTGAGGTGACCTCTGTTTAATGTTTCCATTGTTTGAACCGGGTTTTATTGTGGTTTGGGTTGCTACTACAACAGTTCAATCCCACATCCTCAAGATGAGGGCCCATAAGTGGCTGCCTTCTCCCCTGGGAAGGGGTTTTAAGTGACAGCTGCTAGTTCAGGCCTGTGAGGGATGTGTGTCAGACGCGACCCTGGGCGTGGGTAACCTTCATTACTCTGAGGCCAGGACGCAGCCCAAACAGCCATACATCAGGGCTGCGTGGTCCCAGACTGACCATCCTTCTTCCCTGGGCCTGGTGCAGGTTAGCGTTGTTTGCAATTAATCTTGTTCTTTTGGAAACTCTGCAGTGGTCACTAGCTGGCACAGCCAAAAAGTCATCAAATCTGATTTTAAATTAAATAAATGAAATTTTGGGGCAGCAGGTAGCCTAGTGGTTAGTATTGGGCCAGTAACCGAAAGGTTGCTAGATCAAATCTCTAACCTGACAAGGTAAAAATCTGTCGTTCTGCCCCTTAACAAAGCAGTTAACCCACTGTTCCAAGGCAATCATTGTAAATAAGAATTTGTTCTTAACTGACTTGCCTAGTTAATGTTTTATTAACCTTTTATTTAAGAACAAAAAGGACATTTTTGTTTCATGAATTTTTCAATATAGCCAATTTTGACTTTGCAGCTGGCCAAACTAAGGGGAAATTGCTCAGTTTAGCCCCCAGGACAAGACTCATGACAATAAACGCCAACCTACGGGCCTGGCTGGCAGCGTCACTTCTCTGTCACAGCCCCAACAGTAACTAACTATCCCTGAGTCACTGTGATGTTTGGCACCAGATACAGGATGGATGTGGCTGGTTCATTTTAACACACTGGGAGATGTATTTACAATGGTGTGATGTGTCCATATCATTGAGTCAGTCTCTCTCTCTCTCTCACTCTCACACTCCTCCCTCTTTGTGATCCTGTGTGGTAGTGGCAGGTCTAATGATCCTCTTATCAGTCCTGATAGGCTTTGCTGTAAGGGGAAGAGGAGCGAGGACCTGATGTTCTGTGATGTCTCTCCTATTAATAACCAGGCTGAGACTGGCTGGGCCTAGCACTGTGTTGCTGAGTCAGTGTCACTGGCTGGGGCTGTGGCCGCGCCCATGCTGTGGTGAGAGACAGTGAGAATGAAAGAGCGAGAGAACGAAAACTAGAGGGAACTAGAGCGAGAGGGGAAGAAAGCGTGACCACAATCTCTGGCTGGCAAAGCCTTCTCACACCCTGTCGCACGCACACGCAGTGAAAGAGCCCCTCCCTCCCCATCCACTGACTGCACGTGCTCAGGCATTCACCACACAGCCTCGCGATACCTCCCAGAGAAATCCTTCTGAACATATTCAGGCTGTTTCAGTGCATGTACTGTCAGTATGTACTAAAATAGACTAAAACTACAGTTAGTGGATGTGTATTTTGTATTGAGAATAAAGCATGCCCCTCTTGTCTGTCTGGTTCTCAGTGCTGTCACTCTGTCTTGCTGTCGGCTGTCCAGCGCGTTGCAGGCCTCATTCTCAGTCACAGTGCATAGGCTACAGTGGGAACAGAACAGTGCTGGTCTCTCCCCTGCTCGGCCCAGTCCTGTGAGAGCTGGCTGTGCTGTGCTGTGGTGTTTTTGAGCAGAGCAGACCTGTGGCCCGGAGGTTGGCCAAGCCCCGGGAGAGATCTCCCTCACCTTTTATTAGCTGCTTGTGGGAAAACACAGGGAACACTGGCACCCTGGCAACCTATCTAGGCTAGCAGGGTGGCTGGATTGGATCAGATGAGGACTCATACAGAACTACGGTAAAGTGTCTCCACTCTCAACCCATACAGTCATGGGGTAACAAGTCTTTCCACCCACACATTTAAGGGGTTGTTAAAGAGCTCTCCACCCACACAGTGGTGATGAAATAGATGGGCTGTGTTAGTTGAACTCCATAACAGCCCTGTGCTGTACATAGCTCTTTCTCAGGTGCCTGGCAGCTGTTGTCAGGGGTAACCTAACCTCCTGATTGAGCTGATGAGGGGATCTCTGCCGCAGCTGTAAACAGTACAGCCATCATAGGAAGGGTTTGTCAGTACGTTCACACTTAATGACGTCTTTGTAAACCCTTTCTAAGGCCCTGGTAAAGGCTTCACAAATCAGTCGTTATAAGCATATGTCATTCTATATAGAGGGTGGAATAAGGGTGATCAGTTGACACATGACAAAGCACTTCTTATCACCCTTATGGTTCACCTTTATACGTAATAAAGTGTGTTGCTGTTAAGGTGTGACCATGAATCCTGCATTCACTGTGCTGTATGTTGGTGCACATGCCTGTGCAAGGGCTGCGCTGTGCACACCTTTCTAAAATGTGTTGGTATTCACACTGTAGAGGTGTTGAAGGGTTTTGCTAAGCGCAGGTTTATGACTTCCTTCTCACTTTCCATGTCAGAGAGGTGTTGATAAGGGAACATTGTGTGAGTTATTAAAATACACACTGCTCTATTTGTACAGGAAACTAATCTCCGAACCCCCCCGAACCACAGCCCTGTTGCCCACTCACAACAGCCTGCTGTGGCGCTCCAATGAGATGAAAACAAACATGGAGGGGGGAGTAAACATGAATAAATGCTGACTTAATAAAGCCCTCTATGAAAACAACACTCCAGAGACCTGGGGGGGACGTACAGCTGCAGCTCTGAGGGGGCATGTGAGTCCTGGCGCTGGTCCACTGGGTCTGGCTTCACCTCGGCCGGTCCGGACCTGGTTCTGCTCTGGAGTTCATATCCAGCCTGGGAGCCTTAGTGTCTCAGCAGAGGGGAGTTAATCATATGAGGGCTGACCAAGTTTAGTCAACTAATGAGTTATTGATCTGCCAGGATCTTATCAGAAAATACCAATGAAAACTAAGTAAACAGCATGGAGGCCCTAAGATGCGCTGACAGGGGCCATAGCAAACCGTAGGGGGTCAAGCAGCCAGGCCATAGAGCCCATTGGGCTGCTGCTCACACAGGGGTCTGCTGGGCCCCTATTACAGACTGACCCATCAGTAATTGTCAGTGCCTGGAGGGACAGGTCAGCAGAGAGCAGACGGAGTGGGATTACAGTACACTACCTCCTGGTGTCACTAACTGATGAACTGAATAACAGGGAGGGAGAGGAGGAGGGGGTAAGAGTGGGATGGCACGACCAGGGGGAGCGGAATAGTGCTCTTACTCATGAGACATGACCCCCCCCCCCCCCCCCCCCCGAGCAGCGTCTCTGCATCTCTCTACCTTCTCTTCTCAATACTATATGCAGATTCTAAATGTGAGTCAGCAATCAACTGCTAGAGATTTTCCAGGGACAGACACTGGCTCCTCAGCCTTGAGTCACGCAAATCTGTGGCTTAAAGAGCTGGGTGTCTCGGAAGTTTAGATTGCATTGAAATAGACCAATCTTTATTGGGAAATTACCCCTCCATCCTATTGCTGAACCGTAGAGGGATGGGGAAGATGTGCATATCGGGAAATGCTCGCTGGACTTTCTACCTTCCCATTGTTCAGTATCCAGTAAGCACTGCCCCTGTCCCATAGTTCTGTCCTGTCTGCATTATTCTGCTGAAGCAGTTTTCATTTTATTTGATTTCCCTAGTATGGAAGCAAGCTTAAGGACTTTATGAATTGCATTTCTCACAGTAAGAATAGGTCACGGAGGGGGCCTGTGCGGTTCTGATTTGATGTTATTGCCAAAAATGACCTGCTGTTCTGATCCTGGGCTGCAGTAAGCCTGTGTTTCTGCCTCCACTGGCCCCCCACTGCAAACTAACCTAATCTATGCAATATTCTTCTAGTTCTCCCTGTTGGAGACAGAACATCAAGGCAGTTGTCCAGTCTGGATGGACGGACGGGGCTATCTGGAGTCATGTCTGGCTGACAGCTGAAACCTGGTCTGGCTTGGGGGATTCTCAGTAGAGGTCGACCGATTTAAAATCTTTTTTTTTTTTTTTTTTTTTTTCAACGCCGATACCGATTTATTGGAGGACCAAAAAAGCCAATACCGATTTGAAATCTGACTGTTTTTATTTGTAATAACGACAATTACAACAATACTGAATGAAAAGGTATTTTAACTTAATATAATACATCAATAAAATCAATTTAGCCTCAAATAAATAATGAAACATGTTCAATTTGGTTTAAATAACGCAAAAACAAAGTTTTGGAGAAGAAAGTAAAAGTGCAATATGTGCCATGTAAGAAAGCTAATGTTTAAGGTCCTTGCTCAGAACATGAGAACATATGAAAGCTGGTGGTTCCTTTTAACATAAGTCTTCCATATTCCCAGGTAATAATTTTTAGGTTGTAGTTATTATAGGAATTATAGGACTATTTCCCTCTATACCATTTGTATTTAATTAACCATTGATTATTGGATGTTCTTATAGGCACTTTAGTATTGCCTGTGTAACAGTATAGCTTCCGTCCCTCTCCTCGCTCCTCCCTGGGCTCGAACCAGCAACACAACGACAACAGCCACCATCAAAGCAGCGTTACCCATGCAGAGCAAGGGTAACAACTACTAGAAGGCTCAGAGCGAGTGACGTTTGAACTGCTACTAGCGTGCGCTAACTAACTAGCTATTTCACTTTGGTTACACCAGCCTCATCTCGGGAGTTGATAGGCTTGAAGTCATAAACAACGCAATGAAGAGCTGCTGGCAAAATGCACGAAGGTGCTGTTTGAATGAAAGCTTACGAGCCTGCTGCTGCCTACCACCGCTCAGTCAGATACTAGTATGCTTGTATGCTCAGTCAGATTATATGCAACGCAGGACACGCTAGATAAACTAGTAATATCATCAAACGTGTAGTTAACTAGTGATTATAATTGATTGATTGTTTTTTACAAGATAAGTTTAATGCTAGCTAGCAACTTACCTTGACTTACTGCATTCGCGTAACTCCTTGTGGAGTGCAACGAGAGGCAGGTGGTTGTAGCGTTGGACTATTTAACTGTAAGGCTGCAAGATTGGATCCCCCGAGCTGACAAGGTGAAAATCTGTCATTCTGCCCCTGAATGAGGCAGTTAACCCACAGTTCCTAGGCCATCTTTGAAAATAAGAATGTGTTCTTAACTGACTTGCCTAGTTAAAGGTAAAATAAACGGCCAAATTGGGGGGTCCAGAAATATCGATTTTCCGATTGTTATGAAAACTTGAAATCGGCCCTAATTAATCGGCCATTCCGATGAATCGGTCGACCTCTAATTCTCAGGTGCTGATACTCCATAGGGAAAGTTGATGTACAAGTGTTGGGTCTACAGAATGCATTTGGCCCATTGCCACTTCCTTTGACTCTCGCTCTCTCTCTTATTCTATGTCTCTGTACGGTAGTTTCAATGCCACAGGGGACACAGTTTGACCTACCTCACTCCCCTGCCCATCTGGTGACTGTTGAAGAAAGACTTGACCACTGTCGCCAAGACTGCCGTCAACAGGAGACGGGGACATTAGAGCTGAGGGGCAGCGGTGTGAGGGGGGTTCACCCAGGACATGCACTGTGATTATGTCACTGTCCCTGTGGCTTGGCAGTGACTGAGCAGCGGAAGTGAGACTAGGTTTAGTGATTAGGCATGTCCTCCCTCTACCCCTGCTGCCGAGGACTCCCACCCTGCTGCTATTGGAACTGCTGCTTGAGTCCAGCCTGAGAGAGAGAGAACCGAGAAAGAGAGAGCGCGAACAGAGTAAAACAACATCTGCCGCTCTGCCAGACCTGTACACATTTTAGAAACAATGAGATTGGTCCATATCATAAATTACTGGTGTGGGAGTGGCTGACTAATGCTCAGGGGTGAAGGGGTAATTATACACTCCCCGACATATAACGGTATTTATTTGGACAATGAAGCTCAAACTTTTAATTTGGCTCTATACTGAAGCTAAAACTTAATTTGGTTCATACCACTCAAATACTAACCTCCCCTGTAAATGGTACTGATGAGAGGTCAGCATGTCTTGGGGGTATGACCTTTGTGCCTAACTTTCTCACTCATCATTATTCCCGATTCATTCATGATTGTCCGTAATCATGGTAGCTTCCACATTAATGTAGAAGTGTTTAGAAACATATTTTGTTCTTATTTACAATAAAAGAGACTCAAATGACACACAATACATGATTTACCATTCATCTCTATTGGGAGCAACATAATCTGTAACCGAATGAAAACAAACTGAAAATGCATCCAACAAGATTGTATTGTATCTAGCGTGATGCTATCATTGTGTGCTAGGAATAAACCAAATACTAAGCTTTTGACTGACTACTTTAATTCACAAGTACATTTTTCCAAATACTTATAACACCTTCAAATGAGGGAACTAGACACATAGATTGCTTTCATTTCTAAACAGTAAAACAGATCTGTATGAAAATTCCCTCGAATAAAAGGTAACATTCTGTACTGTTAACTAGTAAGTAATTTCAAATCCAAAATGCTGGAGTATAGAGCCAAACTTAAAGTTATAGCTTCACTATTCAAATAAATATGCAGGGGATTGTAGATGGTGCAGATGTACCAGCCTGGAGCAGACTTGTGTTCCAAGGTACTCAACGTTTCCCTGGCAACTCTGACATGGTGGGAAAGCATGCGTGTTTGTTTTGGGTGCAGCAGTTTGCCGTGAATGGCTGAGACTTGCTTTCATTGTGATTGAATGAGAGAGTTATTGGCAGAAAGTGTTACTGTTGTGTTGGAAGTTGAAGTGTCAGAGTGTTCTCGCTATCCCGGGCACACTGCAAACATTAGTGGGGTTGTCTTTCATTAAAAATGAACGAAGAATCTTCGAGTATGTTTTTGTGACCGTTTCAGGTCTGTTGGTTGGGTGTTTGAGCTGTGCTGACTGCTGTAAATTGTTGCACATTAGAGCCTAATGCAACAGTGGGAGAAAGTTGTGTGGTAATTGTGTATCATTGGTGATGAGGCCACATCTGAGATACTGCGAATGTCATTTGCCTATATTATCAATTATAAACTGAGTAGTTTGAGCCCTGAATTCTGATTGGCTGACAGCCGTGGTATATCAGACCGCATACCATGGCTATGGCCAAACATTTATTTTTACTGCTCTACTTAAGTTGGTAACCAGTTTATAATCGCAATAAAGCACCTCTGGGGCAGTGCGCGCTAATCCTCCGACACATTGGTGCGGCTGGCTTCCGGGTCGGATGCACGCTGTGTTAAGAAGCAGTGCAGCTTGGTTGGGTTGTGTTTCGGAGGATGCATGGCTTTCGACCTTCGTCTCTCCCGAGCCCATACGGGGGTTGTGGCGATGAGACAAGATAGTAATTACTAACAATTTTATACCACAAAATTGGGGAGAAAAAGGGGGTAAAAAAATAAGAAACAGCCCTTAGCTGTGGTATATTGGCCATATACCACCCCCTCAGGCCTTATTGCTGAAGTATGATCTTGTATTCCCCGTCATTCTGATAGCATGAGATCCATAAAGTACGTACCTGCCAACACCCTGTAGCAATGCAACAGTATAGACTGTGGGTATTTACACACAACCATGTTAATGGGGGTGGCATTTGTCCATGGCCAGAGCAGGGAGAGCAGAGCACAGCTCAGTGTCTCTATGCGTTCAATTGTTTCAGCTTGATGCTGCTCTGTGCAGAGGCCCGCTCCTCAGATTTGGAGTTGAGTCCAGGGGGATGTCCAATTTAGAAACGCTTGTTGACATCTTGCATAATAGTCAGAAGATCTCGAAGTAGAATTGATTTGAAGGGCTTTTTAGGGCTACGCTTTGTTTAAAATAGCACTGTATTGTCCTTGAGCTACATTCTGCTGCCGTCTCTCAAAATGCAATCAAACCCCCCAGTATTGAGTGACTTTCACGTTCCTCTTATTGCTGTAGAAAACGTTAACTCTAGTTAGATTTGGCATTTTCAGTCTGGCCCTCTGGCTCCATTGTTCAGAGTGGGCTTATATCTGTAGTGTTTCTGGGTGTTGCTCCAGCTTGGGTCATCACTGTGCGCTAACTACAAACACTATCAACCATTCCCTCTCATAACCCACTGCACCAGAGTCAACACTATTTATGATAAAGAGGCAGTGTTTTTCCTGTGTGTGATGTTGGAGGTGCGAATGCTCAGTGGGACTCTGAGTCAGTAGTCTGAGATTGTATTGGCGTGCTGTGTTCTTGCATCATTTCACGGAGAGGTGGAAAGAACAGGGAGGTGATTATTAGGTGTTTAATTCAGTTGGAAGGCGAGATATGAAAGTGAGAAAGAGATTTGTGGGGAGGGGGCTGGTAACCAGCAGTTCATTGGGGGATAGAATGGTATGAGTGTGTGGTTGAGGGAGGAATGTGGCGGTTTGTGGTGTATTTGCTGTGGGGCCAGTGGGAGAGAGCGTCCTGTCTGCCCGTGTCTTCCTGGATGTATGTGGAGCCCCTACAGGGCTACAAGTCTGTCTTTGACAGGTCAGCCTCCTTCAACCTCACTGACAGACACATGGAGGGCAGGGCAATGATGCAGCTCTCCCCCCTCTCTCTCTATCCCTCTTTCCCTATCGATTGCTCTTCCCCTCTCTTTCTAAGGCTGGCTGCCCTTGGCCCCTAGCGCCTTTGTGCTGGAAGTGAGGTACTCTGGTCCTCTTCTCTCTGACAGAGGGGAAGCCTGGGGATCAGAAACCTCTATTGATCCCCAGCCAGCGCCAGCAGCCCAGTTTTGCTGTCAAATGCCCTTGTCTTGTTCATTATGGGTTTTCCAGACAGCACAAAGTCAAGCAGCCTGACTTCATTTTGATCCCTGGCCGCCACTCCTTAGACGTGAAAGAGAAGAAAAGGGCAGAGAGAGCGAGGACATGTCTGCCTGCCTCTGGGAGTTGGAGACAAGGAGGTGGTATTAAGAAAAACGCAGACCGTGTTATTTCAAGGGAAATTGACAACAGAGGAGAAAACAAAGCTTTTCTGTGCCCTTTGTGCTTATTTGACCGGCCTTTAACCTGAGTGTACTCGATGCCTGGCAGAGCAGGGGGAGGGAGGCCTGCTGTTTGTGTCCTTCAGAAGCAGCATACTCAGGCTGCAACACTAGCCTCACCTCCCTGCTACATAATTAGATTGAACGAGGGTTTTAATGTGACAAAAGCCTGACTCATTCATCAACCTGACTGATGCATCTGGGTTAGAGCATCTCTGAGAACAATCGCAAAGTTGTGTGTGTTAATGAAAGGGGAGACTGGTCAAAAGCTAGGGACAACTCGAGTTGGGCCACTGAATGCTCACCTGTATCACCTGGTGTTTTGATCAACCTTGTCAGCGGCCTAGACATGCAGAGCCCCGTGATCTCTGATCAGATGTTAGGAGTGACACTCACACTGTTGATATCTACCATGGATGAGCCATAGATTATAAAGCCTTCAAACTATCTTTGGATTCCATCCAGCGAATAAATGGGTTTTGATACGTTATTACAGTGTGTCATAGCAGATGTTAAGCATGCTCTAGAGGTAACAGCAAAGGTCTATGTGGATGATAATGAGACTATAGGCTGGCCTGATCTGCTGACATAAGAACACTTCCAGGAAGAGATGTCCTATTCATTGACTAATGCATAGGTGATATCAGTGTGACTTCATGTTCTGGCAGCGTCTAGCCCTCTCCTTGTCTTTGTCTCTTGATCACACTACCCCTTTTGAGAACATATGGTATGAATTAACGTAATGTAATGATTGTGTACAGGGTGTGGGTGGGATGTATGTGCACTGTGTACGTACAGTATGTGTGTGATACGGTGTATTCGGAAAGTATTCAGACCCCTTGACATTTTCTACTTTTCTACGTTACAGCCTTATTCTAAAATCAATTGAATTGTTTTTTCCCCCCTCATCAATCTGCACACAATACCCAATAATGTCAAAGCAAGAACACGTTTTTAGACATTTTTGCAAATGTATAAAAAAATACCGATACCATATTTACATAAGTATTCAGACCCTTTACTCAGTACTTTGTTGAAGCACCTTTGGCAGTGATTACTGTCTCAAGTCTTCTTGGGTATGAGGCTATAAGCTTAGCACACCGGTATCTGGGGAGTTTCTCCCATTCTTGTCTCCAGATCCTCTTAAGCTCTCAGGTTGGATGGAGAGTGTCAGAAATGTTCAATCGGGTTCAATTCTGGGTTCTGGCTGGGCCAGAAGGACATTCAGGGACTTTTGCAGAAGCCACTTCTGCCTTTTCTTGGCTGTGTGCTTAGGGTCGTTGTCCTGTTAGAAGGTGAACCTTCGCCCCAGTCTGAGGTCCTGGGCACTCTGGTGCAGGTTTTCATTAAGGATCTCTCTGACCAAGGCCCTTCTCCCCTGGTGGCTCAGTTTGGCCGGGCTGCCAGCTCTAGGAAGAGTCTTGGTGGTTCCAAACTTCCATTTAAGAATGATGGAGGCTACTGTGTTCTTGGGCACATTCAATGCAGCAGTAATGTTTTGGTACCCTTCCCCCTCGACACAACCCTGTCTCGGAGCTCTATCTACAATTCCTTCTAATCTCGTGTTTTTTGCTCTGACATGCAATGTCAACTGTGGGACCTTATATAGACAGGTGAGTGTACTTTTCCAAATCATGTCCAATCAATTTAATTTATCACAGCTGGACTACAATACTGTTGTAGAAACATCTCAATGATGATCAATGGAAACAGGATGCACCTGAGCCCAATTTCGAGTCTCATAGCAAAGGGTCTGAACTTATGTAAATAAGGTATTTCTGTTTTTTCTTTTGAATATATTTGCAAGAATGTCTAAACCTGTTTTAATTTTGTCATTATGGGGTATTGTGTGTAGATTAATGAGGAAGACAATTTAATCAATTTTAGAATAAGGCTGTAACGTAACAAAATGTGGGAAAAGTCGAGGTGTGAATACTTTCTGAATGCTCTGTATCTGACCATGTTCTGTAACTAATCCCTCTCCTCCCCAGAGTGTCCAATGAACGCGGACCAGCAGGAGCGAACCCTGCTGACGGGCGTGTTCAGCGTCAGGAAGGGGAAGACCCAGCTGCACAAGTGGGCAGAGCGCCAGGTCCTCCTGTGTGGCACCTGTCTGATTGTGGCCTCCGTCAAAGATAGCCTGACGGGGAAGATGCACATCCTGCCCCTGGTGGGGGGAAAGGTGAGGGGTTAGAGGTCAGGGGTTGGAGAGATGTTGTTTTCCAAACCCACACATTCCCCAGGGGTCAAAGAGAGACAGAGACGACAGCAGATCACAGATACAACAACACAGCTGGGACTGACAGACGGACAGAGGGGATGCACTGTACAGCACAATGAGAATGGCGTAAATACACACTGTGCTTACACAGACAGCTCAATTCTGATCTTTTGCCAAATTATTGGCAAAAGAACTGATATGATTGGTCAAACAACCAATTTGTTTAAAAAAGTTCAGAATTGTGCTGCCTGTGTAAATGCAGCCATAGACATGCACACTTATGCACATGTGTCTCTGCCTTATATGGATGGAGCCAGTAGGCACCATAATGCCTTATAGTAGTTTCTTGGGAACACCAGTGGCTGTGTCTGTCCTCCTCAACATCTCTGTTCTGTACGTTCAGGTGGAGGAGGTGAAGAGGAGACAGCACTGTCTGATGTTCAGCTCAGCCGGACCTCAGGCCCAGACATACTTTGTTAACTTCGACACACTGGCAGACTATCAGAGGTGGCATCGGCAGGCTTCAAAGGTAAGTGTGTTTACCTGTCAGAGTTGATATGTAGGACAATCTGTGTGCCAAAGCTTTGTGTATGTTTTCTCTGATCAATTATGCAAGGTCTCTGTCAGGAAACACAGTGAGGGGTGGTCCTGGTTGGTTCCTCTGGGCTGGGAATCAGTGTACAGTATGCTGAGAGGGCAGAGTTACACAGTGCCCACTACCTGGTCTAACATCCAATCATAGTCCTGCTGTGGAAGAACACCGGTGACCTCTGTGATTGGCTCTGCAGCGACAGAGAACCAGCAGTGTCTGGCTTTGATTAAACAACTGGCTAGGAGGCTGCATGGGTCATTGATTGTGTCTGTGTGTACTGCGTGTCTGTGTGTACTGTCTGTGTGCTTGAACATGGGTCTCAGTACAACTATATGAAGTTAGTATCCTCAGCCCCTTTCTCTGTTCCTCTAGGCTGCTCTGTTCCTCTTGTTGTGCCTCTAATTTCTGAATTAATGGCCATTGTATCCCAGCCCCTTACTGGGCCCTAACGAGCTCTGTGAATGCCTCCATCCAGGCAGAGCAGGCACACAATGAGGAGTGGTGAAAAAAAGGCAACTGAAAATGAAAATCCAATTAGTAGTAGATCCATGCTAAGTCAAGGAGCCTTCTCTCCCTCTCTCTCTCTCCTACCTACCTACCACTGTGGTGCGGATCACTGAGCTTGAGTAGCCCTGTTTCTACGGGAGCAGTATAGGATGAGTTAGACATCAGAGGTTCCTATGGCGACATGATTGCCTGGAGATGAAGACAGAGAGAGGGGAGGGCAGGCTGAATAAGAGAGGGATAAATAGAGAGGGATAAATAGAGAGAGATGTAGGAGTGAGAGAGAAGACAGGTATGGAGAAGCAGAGAGGGGTGGTACTTCAGATGGAGGGGAGAATTGAGATCGAGAGAACTGGAGGGGCAGAGAGAGATGAGGGGAGAAGAATTAGAGGAAGGGTGGATGAGATGGTGGATTTGGGGCAATCCTCATGCCAGGCTGGACACAATCAAACTCTTGTTTTAGTGTTTGTGTGTGTTTCTGAATCGAGGAGGGGGTTGTTGTGGTGTTTGCTGTGTGATGGGGGCTGTGCTGGCTGGCTAATGGCTCCATGCTCTGACAGTGGCCTGTAGGTGAGCCTGGTGAGTGGCCTTGTGTCATGCCCAGTTCCTCCCAGACAGAGAAAGGCTTGGAGGCTGTCTGAATGCACACAGGGAGGAGGGGGTCATCTTCCATAGCCACACACACTGGGCATCAAGGGCTCCCACTGCTGCCTAGCTAGCCTCTACCCCACAAGCTGCTCTCCTCTCTCAGGCCAGTCAACATGCAGGTCACTTCCCCAGCCTTTCTCTCTGTCTATTTCAATTTCTATTCTCTATCTTTCTCTCTCTTCTCAACTCTGTCTTCATCTGTCTCTCTCTCTGACCAGCGCTCTATGGCCTTTTTAAAAGCTAGATGATGAGTACTCTAAGATTTTGTGTTTGTTTATCCCTAAAAGCAATGATGTGACGACATGCTCTGCTGAGCAACCAATCTATTTTCTGGGGTGTTGCACAGTATGCAGTCCTGTGGTGGATTGAAGCGAGCATGTTTTCAGACTGAGAAATGTATTAAGCTACAACCCCCAGACAGACAGTGTCCTCCCTGTGCTGACAACTATACAGTCCATCTATTCAGAGCTGAAGGAAATGCTGTTCAGCTGCATTCTGCACATGTAGATAAGTGAGCAATGACTGTATGAGCACAGCCAATGAAACGCAGTGTCGGGACAGGGAGTGCTGAACAAAGTAAAAAATCTAGACTGAAATCCGATATAGTCGGGGGTGAAAGTAAGCCAGAGTGGAGTCCTGGCAAAATAAATAGGACCAGTAAAACATGAGCCTGTCATAATAATTAATTAAAACTGTAGGCTATTACACTATTTATTTATCATTAGTCATGTGAAAGTTTTGCAAATAGACTTGAAGAGGTGTGGAATAGTGCCGTTTGGTTCGACGATAGCACTGAAATGTTGCCAAGGCAGGGATGAGTGGCCAAGACCGAGACGCGCACGGACAGAGTGGACACATCAATTCAGGTTACGAGACTTGTAGGCTTAATGAAGGACAAACACTTTAGTGTTTTATAACTGATGTCTCTTGGCATTTATCAAATGGCGGGTGCACAGTACACTGTATGGATGCCAGAATATTTGGAATAGTAACAGAAGTCTGGACACTGAATGTAGGCTTCATATGTAGCCTACTATAATATGTGTGTGTGTGTGTGTGTGTGTGTGTGTGTGTGTGTGTGTGTGTGTGTGTGTGTGTGTGTGTGTGTGTGTGTGTGTGTGTGTGTGTGTGTGTGTGTGTGTGTGTGTGTGTGTGTGTGTGTGTGCGCACATTTACATAGATACACACATTTACATATATATGTGTAATAATGACAATTACAACAATACTGAATTAACACTTTTATTTTAACTTAATATATTACATTAATAAAATCTACTTAGTCTCAAATAATGAAATATGCTCAATTTGGTTTAAGTAATGCAAAAACACAGTGTTGGAGAAGAAAGTAAAAGTGCAATATGTTCCATGTAAAAAAGCTAACGTTTTGGTTCCTTGCTCAGAACACGAGAACATATGAAAGCTGGTGGTTCAATATTCCCAGTTAAGAAGTTTTAGGTTGTAGTTATTATAGGAATTATGCATCGACTATTTCTCTCTATACCATTTGTATTTCATATACCTTTGACTATTGGATGTTATTATAGGCACTTTAGTATTGCCTGCCTAATCTCAGGAGTTGATAGGCTTGAATCAAGCATTGCTAAGAGCTGAAGGCAAAACACAGTAAAGTTTGAGCCTGCTGCCGCCAAACACCGCTCAGTCAGACTGCTCTATCAAATATCAAATCATATACTTAATTATAATATAATAAACACAGATATATGAGCCTTTGGTCATTAATATGGTCAAATCCGGAAACGATCATTTTGAAAACAAAACGTTTCTTCTTTCAGTGAAGTACAGAACCATTCCGTATTTTATCGAACGGGTGGCAACCCTAAGTTTAAATATTGGTGTTACATTGCACAACCAATGTTATGTCATAATTATGTGGAATTCTGGAAAATTAGTTTGCAACGAGCCAGGTGGCTCAAAAGGTTGCATATATACCCTGACTGAGCGTGCAATGAATGCAAGAGAAGTGACACAATTTCCTTAGTTATTATATTGCCAGCTAACATTAATTTCTTAACTTAATATTTGGGTTAAAAAAAATATACTTCCGTGTATTGATTTTAAGAAAGGCATTGATGTTTATGGTTAGGCACATTCGCGCAACGATTGTGCTTCTTTGCGAATGCACTTAAATCATCCCCGTTTGGCGAAGTAGGCTGTGATTCGACGATAAATTAACAGGCACCGCATTGATTATATGCAACGCAGGACAAGCTAGTTAACCTAGTAATATTATCACGTGTTAACTAGTGATTATGTGAAGATTTGATTGATTTTTCTTTTGTTGTTATAAGATAAGTTTAATGCTGGCTAGCAACTTACCATGGCTTGTTGCTGCACTCGCGTAACAGGTGGTCAGCCTGCCACGCAGTTTCCTCGTAGAATGCAATGTAATCTGCCATAATCGGCATCCAAAAATGTAGATTACCGATTGTTATGAAAACTTGAAATCGGCCCTAATTATTTGGCCATGTCAATTAATTGGTCGACCTCTAGCATTTAGAGACCATGCTGTGTAGCCCAAAAGTGCCATTTCTATCAGCGACGTAAAAGCTGAAAGTATTCAATATTCAACCATACAAAATATCCATCAAAGACTCATTGAAATACTCTCAGAAACATGTTGGATCCTTTGACAGCTTTTCAATTATTTTCAAAGATTTTGTTGACGATCTGATGATCCTGCAGGTGAAGAAGCCAGATGTGGAGGTCCTGAGCTGGCATGGTTAAACGTGGTCTGCAGTTGATGTACTGGGATGTACTGCCAAATTCTCTGAAATGATGGTGGAGGCGGCTTATAGTAGAGAAATTAACATTCAATTCTCTGGTGGACATTCCTGCAATTGCACGCTCCCTCAAAACTTGAGACATCTATGCCATTGTGTTGGGTGACACAACTGCACATTTTAGAGTTGCCTTTTATTGTCCCTAGCACAAGGCGCACCTGTGTAATGATCATGCTGTCCAATCAGCTTCTTCATATGCCACACCTGTCAGGTGGATGCATTATCTTGACACAGGATAAAATGCTCACTAACAGGAATGTAAACAAATTTGTGCATAAAATTTGAGAGATACGCTATTTGTGCGTATGGAATATTTCTGGGATCTTTTATTTCGACTTATGAAACATGGGTCCAACACTTGTTGCCTATATATTTCTGTCCAGTGTAGATTGTTGATGATTTATGACATCATTCTGGTGAGCAAGTCTTTATTTAGTCTTCTAGACAAGCATCAAGTAATGACGAGAAGCTTCATGTATCTAATTATAGACACCGTGGCTTACAAGTAGCCGACCAAATGTAGGAAAATATAAGCAGAAAAATATCTAAATTGAGGCTTAAATAGTTTATTTCCACACCCCCCTTTCAAAAAATGATTACACCATCCCGGAGTAAAGTGTGTGTGTGTGTGTGTGTGTGTGTGTGTGTGTGTGTGTGTGTGTGTGTGTGTGTGTGTGTGTGTGTGTGTGTGTGTGTGTGTGTGTGTGTGTGTGTGTGTGTGTGTGTGTGTGTGTGTGTATATACATGTATATATATATATGTATGTATGCAAGTACCACACACCTCTGTGGAGTTTATGCTGCCAACTCTACTAGACCACAACACTAGAGCTGTGTGGACATCCTGTTTTGTTATGGACTCACAGCATGACCTTATCAGTATTCCTTTATTTATAATGCTCCATAAATCATTCTGTAATGCTGAAGACCGTGTATGATTCTAACTTCCCTTCTGTGATTGAACCGACTCAACCTTTTTTAAATGAAAGTTGCCCATTCTGTGTGTTTTTGTGTGCAAACTTCATTTGCTCCATGCAGGTGGTTTCTGGTCAACCTGATTTATGACCATGCTGGTCAAAACCTTGTTCTATTATCAAAAAGCTTCATTAAAAAACAATTTGGGAGCAGTAAACAGGCATGTCCTGTGTTTGCAGGTGGTTTCTCAGACCATCAGCCTGGTGGATCTGTCATGCTACAGTCTGGAGGAGGTGCCAGAGTACCTGTTCTACAGCCAGGACCTCACCCATCTCAACCTCCGACACAACTTCATGTCCCTGCAGGGCCCCGGAGGACTGCTCAACCTCCCCAGGTAAACACACTCTGTCACCAGGCAGGGCAGTACCCAGCCACTGACACACCTTACTCGGGAAAATCCTACCTAATAAGAAGTCCAAACATGCCACGCAAAACCTGAAGCCCAATACCAATCCTGCCAAATCTCCCAACTCAACCTGCCCAGTAACACCCTTACCTCAATACTAAATCATAATCTGTCTGCAGATCAACTTGTCCTCACTGTTACAGTGCAATGTGTGGTAGTGTTACAACACAGTCTGACCGTTTTACCCAAATGCATTATGTAAGCATGTCATATGATGTTCTACAAGTACGTACGTTGTTTATCACAGATCTTGTTTTATGGTCTAGTTGGTGCTGAAAAGTTGTCCTGACTTTATCTCTCGTTTGTGGTCGATGCTCAGAGACCGTGGTACAGCCTGCATATCGTCTTGTGGAGGGGCACTTAGCTCAGTGTCCACTCCTATGGTACAACTGGAGCATATTTGAACGAGCTGGCATTTTCAAAAGAGATAATGCTATTAAATGTTAATGATCCACTACACTCTGTAGTATTTCCTGTTGTAAGGCAAGCAGGAAGGGCCGAGATGGAATAAGTGGTGTACATGTGTGAAGGGCTGTGGAATAACACATTCTAGAGGATCTACTGTGCCGGGTAGCTGAGAGGAATAAAATGTACACATCACTGCATCTCTCTCTCTCTCTCTCTGTGTCTTGTCTGTCTGTGTCTATCTGTCTCTCTCTGTGCATGTTTCTGTCACTCCCTCTATCTGTATATTTAGAGTCAGAGCAGGGCTTGGAGAGTGAGGGAGGCTGAGGGAGCCTGAGGAGGCGGAGGAGGGGGTGGGGTGGTTCTTCTCGGATGTGGTCTGTGCTCTAACGTGTTGTGACTCACAACGGCCACCTCCATCCCCCATCCGTTCTGCATCGCGTCATTCACAAAAATGCTTGTATTGCTACTTTATGTGCGTGTGTGTGTGTGTGCGTGTGAGAGGTGGGATTTTGGTTTGATAAGGATATGATACCCACCGGTCCATGAAGAGGACTCAATGCGAAAATGTAAAATGTCAGCAGCCCGTAGTAACGAGGACACAAATTCCAATGAAGCGATTAAGATGAACAAGACTACCTGAACCAACGCATTGAGCCCACAAAATACATCTCTTTTTATAATCAGACTTGTCGCAATCATCAAAGCATTGCAACAAGAAGAAAATATGTATTTTTGGTCATTCAATGAACATGTCAGAAAACATGTCTCCTTCTCCCCAGGTTTTCCCAGCTGAAGAGCCTGAACCTTTCACATAACCGCCTGGGAGTGTTTCCAGAGTCTGTCTGTGAGATCCTCACCCTGACCGAGCTCAACCTCTCCTGTAACGGCATGAACACTGTCCCTGCACAGATAGGCAACCTCCAGAGGTAAGACAGTCACACATATAACCCTATATCAGTCCGCCAAAAATCTACAGTTGAAGTTTACATACACTTAGGTTGGAGTCATTAAAACGTGTTTTTCAACCAGTTTGCAAATTTCTTGTTGCCAAAACTATAGTTTAAGTCGTTTAGGACATCTACTTTGTGCATGACACAAGTCATCTTTCCAACAATTGTTTACAGACAGATTATTTAACTTATTATTCACTGTATCACAATGCCAGTGGGTCAGAAGTTTACACACACTAAATTGACTGTGCCTTTAAACAGCGTGGAAAATTCCAGAAAATTATGTCATGACTTTAGAAGCTTCTGATAGGCTAATTGACATAATGTGATTCAAGCGGAGGGGACCTGTGGATGTATTTCTAGGCCTACCTTCAAACTCAGTGCCTATTTGCTTGACATCATGGGAAAATAAAAATAAATCAGACCTCAGAATAGACTTCAGGGAAAAAAAGACCTCCAAGTCTGGTTCATCCTTGGGAGCAATTTCCAAACGCCTGACGGTACCACGTTCATCTACCCAAACAATATTACACAAGTATAAACACCATGGGACCACTCAGCTGTCATATCGCTCAGGAAGG
Organism: Oncorhynchus gorbuscha; assembly: GCF_021184085.1. Taxonomy (NCBI): domain Eukaryota; kingdom Metazoa; phylum Chordata; class Actinopteri; order Salmoniformes; family Salmonidae; genus Oncorhynchus; species Oncorhynchus gorbuscha. Next base: position 16,346,017 of record NC_060176.1, read on the forward strand.
AGACGCGTTCTGTCTCCTAGAGAATAAAGTACTTTGATACGAGTGCAAATCAATCCCAGAACTACAGCAAAGGACCTTGTGAAGATGCTGGAGGAAACGGAAGTATCTATATCCACAGTAAAACAAGTCCTATATCGACATAACCTGAAAGGCCACTCAGCAAGGACGCTCACTGCTCCAAATCCGCCATAAAAAGCCACACTACGGTTTGCAACTGCGCACGGGGAGAAAGATTGTACTTTTTAGAGAAATATTCTCTGGTCTTATGAAACAAAAATAGAACTCTTTGGCCATAATGACCCTCGTTATGTTTGCAGGAGGGACTGGTGCACTTCACAAAATAGATGACATCATGGGGGAGGAAAATTATGTTGATATATTGAAGCAACATCTCAAGACGTCAGTCAGGAAGTTAAAAGCTTGGTCGCAAATGGGTCTTTCAAGTGGACAATGACCCCAAGCATACTAACAAAGTTGTGGCAAAATATCTTAAGGACAACAAAGTCAAGGTATTGGTGTGGCCATCACAAAGCCCTGACTTCAATCCCATAGAAAATTTGTGGGCAGAACTGAAAAAGCGTGTGCGAGCAAGGAGGCCTACAAACCTGACTCAGTTACACCAGCTTTGTCAGGAAGAATAGGCCAAAATTTACCCAACTTATTGTGGGAAGCTTGTGGAAGGCTACCAGAAACGTTTGACCCAAGTTAAATAATTTAATGGCAATGCTACCAAATACTAATTGCGTGTATGTAATCTTCTGAGCCACTGGGAATGTGATGAAATAAATAAACACTGAAATAAATCATTCTCTCTACTATTATTCTGACTTTTCACATTCTTAAAATAAAGTGGTGATCCTAACTGACCTAAGACAGGGAATTTTTACTAGGATTAAATGTCAGGAATTGTTTAAATGTATTTGTCTAAGGTGTATGTAAACTTCTGACTTCAACTGTATCTTCTATTCCGTTTGGTATAGAGTACATTCTAACATTCCCTCTCTAGCTGTGTTAGGTAGGGTGTAATTCCATGGTGGTCAATATGAGTATCAGTCCCTCTATGTACTGGATGTTGGGTTGGACATTTTGTGCTGTTAGGTGCAGAACACTCCACTCGCCCCGCTGCTCGCCTCTCCACATTAGCCCCTTTTCTGGCCACATGAGCCCACATGCTCCTCTTAGCAATGAATCATTATTGAGCATGTTATAGCTGTGTGTGTGTGTGTGTGTTTTTGAATTTATTGAACCAATGCATTAAGTTCAGTTGTTTGTTGTTATGCAATGAGATTAAATAAAGATTTAAAATCAGGCCAGTTTTCATGCTCTCAGCTCACTTACTGCAGCATGATTTTCAAATGTACAAACACTGACGTTTTCACCTCTTATTATGGAATGCCAAACAGTTGTGTATCCTCAGAAAACAGAGATGAAAGAAATGTATGTCTGTCTCTGTCCCCCAGTCTGCAGACCCTGTCTCTGGATGGGAATCAGTTGAACTTCCTTCCTGAAGAGCTTGGCAGCCTAGCTCAGCTCAGCAGCCTGGGGCTTTCCTTCAACAACTTCCCCCACATCCCTGGTGTGCTGGATAGGCTGAGTGGCATGGACAGGCTAGCCATGGCTGGGAACAGGGTGGAGACCCTGGAGCTGGGGATCCTTGCCAGAATGAGCCACCTCAAGAACATCGACCTGCGGTGAGGAACTAGACCAGTCTGTACCCTCTACCGTCATACGGGCCCTCCGTCTCTTTCTTTCTATTCCTATTTCTCCCTCACTGTCTCTCTTTCTCACTCTCTCCCTCAGTATACACTCTACTCATCAGTCACAGCATGCATAATGCAGGATCAGTACACAATGGTAACAAGAGCTCCCCTGTTAGTAAATCTCAGAGTTGGCAGCAGCAGTTCAATGCCCCCCCCTCCCAAATTCCCCACACCCCGATGCCTGACCCTGCCTCACTTAGCCATTTTCATATAAAATGCCTTCTCATCTCTCTATCCAGCTCTCATGCAGCCATTGATAGTGAGGTAGATCCCCTAAAAACCTGCAGTATCACCCCCTTGATTCCCTGTCACTTTTTAAAAGTTTAGTCGTTATTCATCTCTCTCCTCCTATCTTTCTACCTCTCTCGCTTCCTCCCTCTCTCACTCCCTCCCTCTCTCTTGCACCCTCTCTCTTTCTCTGCCTCACCTTGAGAATGAGTTATTGGGTGGAGGGATGGGCTGGATTTATGGGGGCTGGGTGCCTGCAGGATTAGGAGGCCAGTTGGATTCATAAAAGGGAGAGGTACTGCAGAGTGAGATCAGATAAGGGAGACACACAGGGCCAGTCTGGAACTCATCAGCCAGGCAAAGAGGATGGACTACTGGTCGGCTCCACTCCTCACCTGAACTGGCCTCTGGTTTGGAGGAGGAGCACCAATACCTTTTTTCTAGTTGCTGACTATATACTGTCTTGTCTGTGGCTAATATCTCAATTCTATGTGTATGAGGCCTGTGTGTTAATTAAGCAATAAGGTCCGAGGGGGTATATATGGCCAATATACCACGGCTAAGGGCTGTTCTTAGGCACGACTCATTGGATACAGACCTTAGCCGTGGTATATTGGCCATATACTACAAATCCCGAGATGCCTTATTGCTATTATAAACTGGTTACGATCATAGTTAAAGCAGTAAAAATACATGTTTTGTCATACCCGTGGTATACCATCGCTGTCAACCAATCAGCATTCAGGGCTCGAACCACCCAGTTTATAATGCTGTTTATACCATGGTATTGTTGAATACTTATTTCTGATTGGCTTGAAGGGCATTCTAAAGTGTGCATTATTTCCCTATAACGCACGGTATATCAGCAGGGTAGAATTCAATGGCTATAGTTCATACATGTTCTATGTTTGAGCTGCTTTTGAAAGCAAAGTCAAATTGAGAACATTATTGACATTGTTAAATTAACACTTCTAGTGGTAAATGTGTTAAATTATAGTATTATTGTGGTATAAAAGAGATAATAAACTCGGGGCTCTGTGTTCTCTGGAAAATACAACTCTTTGGAAGGTCAGTTCCACTCCGCTAGCGCGTCGCGTTGGAACACACCTTCCACGTCGTGAATGCATAGCCCCTTGTTCATTTTCCCTTACGTACTGTATGAGGCCTGGGTGTTAATGCTGTGTACCGTATGAGGCCTGGGTGTTAATGCTGTGAACAGTATGAGGCCTGGGTGTTAATGCTGTGAACAGTATGAGGCCCTGGGTGTTAATGCTGTGAACAGTATGAGGCCTGGGTGTTAATGCTGTGTACCGTATGAGGCCCTGGGTGTTAATGCTGTGTACCGTATGAGGCCCTGGGTGTTAATGCTGTGTACCGTATGAGGCCCTGGGTGTTAATGCTGTGTACCGTATGAGGCCTGGGTGTTAATGCTGTGTACCGTATGAGGCCCTGGGTGTTAATGCTGTGTACCGTATGAGGCCCTGGGTGTTAATGCTGTGTACCGTATGAGGCCCTGGGTGTTAATGCTGTGTTCTGAATGAGGCCTGGGTGTTAATGAGGTCTGTGTTAATGCGTATGAGGCCCTGGGTGTTAATGCTGTGTTCCCTGGGTGTTAATGAGGCCCTGGGTGTTAATGCTGTGTACCGTATGAGGCCCTGGGTGTTAATGCTGTGTACCGTATGAGGCCCTGGGTGTTAATGCTGTGTACCGTATGAGGTCTGGGTGTTAATGCTGTGTACCGTATGAGGCCCTGGGTGTTAATGCTGTGTACCGTATGAGGTCTGGGTGTTAATGCTGTGTGAGGCCCTGGGTGTTAATGCTGTGATGAGAGGCCCCTGAGGCCCTGGGTGTTAATGCTGTGTACCGTATGAGGCCTGGGTGTTAATGCTGTGTTCCGTATGAGGCCCTGGGTGTTAATGCTGTGTACCGTATGAGGCCTGGGTGTTAATGCTGTGTACCGTATGAGGCCCTGGGTGTTAATGCTGTGTTCCGTATGAGGCCCTGGGTGTTAATGCTGTGTACCGTATGAGGCCCTGGGTGTTAATGCTGTGTTCCGAATGAGGCCTGGGTGTTAATGCTGTGTTAATGCCGTGAGGCCCTGAGGCCCTGGAGGCCCTGTTAATGCTGTGTACCGTATGAGGCCCTGGGTGTTAATGTTAATGAGGTCTGGGTGTTCTGAATGAGGCCTGGGTGTTAATGCTGTGTACCGTATGAGGCCCTGGGTGTTAATGCTGTGAGGCCCTGGGTGTTAATGCTGTGTTCCGTATGAGGCCCTGGGTGTTAATGCTGTGTTCGTATGAGGCCCTGGGTGTTAATGCTGTGTTCCGAATGAGGCCTGGGTGTTAATGCTGTGTGAGGTCCTGTGTTCTGAATGAGGCCCTGGGTGTTAATGCTGTGTACCGTATGAGGCCCTGGGTGTTAATGCTGTGTACCGTATGAGGCCTGGGTGTTAATGCTGTGTTCCGATGACCTGGGTGTTAATGAGAGGCCTGGGTGTTAATGCTGTGTACCGTATGAGACCCTGAGGTGGGTGTTAATGCTGTGTACCGTATGAGGCCCTGGGTGTTAATGCTGTGAACAGTGAGGTGAATGGCCCTGGGTGTTAATGCTGTGTACCGTATGAGGCCTGGGTGTTAATGCTGTGTTGCTGTGTACCGTATGAGGCCCTGGGTGTTAATGAGACCCTGGGTGTTAATGCTGTGTACCGTATGAGGCCTGGGTGTTAATGCTGTGTTCCGAATGAGACCCTGGGTGTTAATGCTGTGTACCGTATGTGGCCCTGGGTGTTAATGCTGTGTACCGTATGAGGCCCTGGGTGTTAATGCTGTGTACCATATGAGGCCTGGGTGTTAATGCTGTGTACCGTATGAGGCCCTGGGTGTTAATGCTGTGTACCGTATGAGGCCCTGGGTGTTAATGCTGTGTACAGTATGAGGCCCTGGGTGTTAATGCTGTGTACCGTATGAGGACCTGGGTGTTAATGCTGTGTACCGTATGAGGCCCTGGGTGTTAATGCTGTGTACCGTATGAGGCCCTGGGTGTTAATGCTGTGTACCGTATGAGGCCCTGGGTGTTAATGCTGTGTACCGTATGAGGCCCTGGGTGTTAATGCTGTGTACCGTATGAGGCCCTGGGTGTTAATGCTGTGTACCGTATGAGGCCCTGGGTGTTAATGCTGTGTACCGTATGAGGCCCTGGGTGTTAATGCTGTGTACCGTATGAGGCCCTGGGTGTTAATGCTGTGTACCGTATGAGGCCCTGGGTGTTAATGCTGTGTACCGTATGAGGCCCTGGGTGTTAATGCTGTGTACCGTATGAGGCCCTGGTGTTAATGCTGTGTACCGTATGAGGCCCTGGGTGTTAATGCTGCGTACTGTAAGCAGGCTGAACGGTCTGCGCTGGGTGAAGAGTGAGGCCCTGGAGGCAGTGAAGCAGGTGACCCAGCTAGACCTGAGGGACAACCACTTGGCCACCCTGGACCTGAGCTCCATCTGCAGCCTGGAAATCCTGCACTGTCAAAGAAACCAGCTGAGGGTGCTAACGCTGAGTGGCTTCACCCTGCGCACACTCCACGCCAGCAGCAACCGTGAGTGGAGCAACTCCCTCCCTGGTCCCGTCTCTCCAGGCCCTCTACCACTGACACTGTTACATAATGCATATAGCCATCACTAGCTTGGCTGCTGATCACTGCTTTTCCTCTACTCACAGGCCTGACAACAGTCAACATCTACCCAGTACCCAACCAGCTGACACAGATGGACTTATCACGGTGAGTGCGGTCTGGCCAGGGCCTCAGTTTCTCAATCAGTAAGGAAGAGGTGTTAATAATGTTATTAATCTATCAACATTCTTCTTCTCATGAACTTGGTATATTGGTACCTTTTTTCATATACGGTGCTTTCGGGAAGTTTCCAGACCCCTTTTCACTTTTCCACATTTGGTTACATTACAGCCTTATTCTAAAATTGATTAAATAAAACATTTTTCTTCATCAATCTACACACAATACCCCATAATGACAAAGCAAAAGCAGGTTTTTAGAAAATTTTGCAAATGTATACAAAATAAAAACAAATACCTTATTTACTCAAGTATTCAGACCGATTGCTATTAGACTCGAAATTGAACTCCGGTGCACCCTGTTTCCATTGATCATCCTTGAGATGTTTCTTCAACTTGATGGGAGTCCACCTGTGGTAAATTTAAATGTATTTGTTGAACATGATTTGGAAAGGCACACCTGTCTATATAAGGTCCCACAGTTGACAGTGCATGTCATAGCAAAAACCAGGCTGTGAGGTCGAAATAATTGTAGATAGAGCTCCGAGACAGGATTGTGTCGAGGGGGAAGGGAACCAAAACATTTCTGCAGCATTGAAGGTCCCCAAGAACACAGTGGCCTCCATCATTCTTAAATGGAAGAAGTTTGGAACCACCAAGACTCCCCCTAGAGCTGGCTGCCCAGCCAATCTGAGCAATCTGGGGAGAAGGGCCTTGGTCAGGGAGGTGACCAAGAACCCAATGGTCACTCTGAAAGTGCTCCGGAGTTCCTCTGTGGAGATGAGAGAACCTTCCAGAAGGACAACCATCCCTGCAGCACTCCACCCATCAGGCCTTTATGGTAGAATGGCCAGATGGAAGCCACTCCTTAGTAAAAGGCACATGACAGCCTGCTTGGAGTTTGCCAAAAGGAACCTAAAGGACTCTCAGACCATTAAAAACAAGATTCTCTTGAAGTAACCCGGCACCATCCCTACGGTGAAGCGTGGTGGCAGCATCATGTCTGGAGGTAACCCGGCACCATCCCTACGGTGAAGCGTGGTGGCAGCATCATGTCTGGAGGTAACCCGTCACCATCCCTACGGTGAAGCGTGGTGGCAGCATCATGTCTGGAGGTAACCCGTCACCATCCCTACGGTGAAGCGTGGTGGCAGCATCATGTCTGGAGGTAACCCGGCACCATCCCTACGGTGAAGCGTGGTGGCAGCATCATGTCTGGAGGTAACCCGGCACCATCCCTACGGTGAAGCGTGGTGGCAGCATCATGTCTGGAGGTAACCCGGCACTATCCCTACGGTGAAGCGTGGTGGCAGCATCATGTCTGGAGGTAACCCGGCACCATCCCTACGGTGAAGCGTGGTGGCAGCATCATGTCTGGAGGTAACCCGGCACCATCCCTACGGTGAAGCGTGGTGGCAGCATCATGTCTGGAGGTAACCCGGCACCATCCCTACGGTGAAGCGTGGTGGCAGCATCATGCTGTGTGGATGTTTTTCAGCGGCAGGGACTTGGATACTAGTCAAGATCGATGGAAAGATGAACGGAGCAAAGTACAGGGAGATCCTTGATGAAAACCTGCTCCAAGGCAATCTGGACCACAGGCTGGGGTGAAGGTTCACCTTCCAACAGGACAATGACACTAAGCACACAGCCAAGGCAACGCAGGAGTGGCTTCGGATAAGTCTATGAATGTCCTTGAGTGGCCCAGCCAGAGCCCACACTTGAACCCGATCAAACATCTCTGGAGAAACCTGAAAATAGCTACACACCCAACCTGACAGAGTTTGAGAGGATCTGCAGAGAAGAATGGGAGAAACTCCGCAAATACAGGTGTGTCAAGCTTGTAGCGTCATACCTAAGAAGACTTGAGGCTGTAATTGCTGCCAAAAGTGCTTCAGCAAAGTACTGAGTAAAAGGTCTGAATACTTGTAAATTTGGTATTTGTTTTTTTGCTGTCTTTATGGGGCGTTGCGTGCATATGAGGGAGAAAAAAAACAATTTAACCAATTTTATAATAAGGCTGTAGCGTAACAAAATGTGGAAAAAGTCAAGGGGTCTGAATACTTTCCAAATGCAATGTATATGTACAGTTGGAGGTAAAAAGGTCTTATATCCCCTCTGACCACTGTGTTGACTGTGACCTCTGTGAAAAGGAACCTGCTGGAGTACCTTCCAGACTGGGTGTGTGACAGTAGAAAGGTGGAGGTGCTGGACGTTACACACAACTTCTTGTCTGAACTACCAGCCAGGTTAGTCTCCCTACGAGGACTAGTTCATCCTTCTCAAACTCCTCACTTCCAACTCGTCCAGTTATTCATATAAAGATGTTCTAAATATGCATATTTGTTAAGGTAGATTAAAGGCTGTTACTTTGTCCATCATGTTGTGCTATATGTTTAATATGTCCACCTCGTATCATCCGGATTTGGCTTTTAAACATTCTGAAATGATTATTAGGATGAGCACCATATTAATCTGATTAACATTGGGCATCATTTAGCCAATGTCCGGCCAGAAATAACTGTCCCTAAAACATCAGCAGATGTGTTGACAGTCAGCTGATGAGAGGGTTGAATTGGCTGTGTGAAGCCAACGTACGGCTTGTCGTCTTTCTGTCAGCAGACTGTGATCTCAGTATGACTCTGCTCAAAGCAACCGTCATTTAATGTTACCCTTTAGCACCAACTATATTTGCATTTGAATCGACCAAAGCCGTCGCAAACAAGATAATATTCGTCTTGACGGCGTAGCTGCAGATGAGACCTCTGTTATTCCTTCTGGAGTAAATTGTGCTGCGTTGGTATCTTTAGGCTGCCAAGTTGAAAAAGACGTTGATAGATTTGTTGGCTGTGGAGTTTCTGTACCTCAAGATTTCCCCCAGTTTCATGAGTGATCAAATTCACAGCAGAAGATGTTCTCTCTCTCTTTAGCACTTTCTCTTTTTTTCATCTCCCTCTCTGCTAGACTACTCAGTAGCCTGAGTCTGAGGAAGCTGCTGGCTGGGAACAATAGGCTCCAGAGACTGCCTGACCTACTTGACCACGTCCCCCTGGAAGTACTCGACCTCCAGCACAACAAGCTAGGCGAGCTCCCGGAGAGCCTCTTCTACAAGGCCTTAAAGTGGGTCAATCCCCCTTCCTCTCTCTCTTCACACCACCCTCTTTCCTACCCTTCTCTTTGGTGCTTGTCCTCTCTCTCCCTCTCTCTGCCTCTCTCCATTCCTGACAGGTGTTTTGAAGGCTGCAGCTGACGCTCCGTCTCCCCTGGGCCCGAGGACGCTACTACTGCTGCTTTAAACCCCGGAGCAGCAGTGGCCCTGTGCCTCTATTCAACCACAACAACCAATTAAAGGACAAAACAGGATCGGGCATATTGAAATGAAACACTGCCCTACACTACATCATCCTTACATCATGCAGTAGAAATACAGTATAAATATTTGATGGGGTTAATGTATCTAGCTTAAATTGGTTTGCAGTCTGTAAGAGATGTCTTACTTCATGTAGACATGTGATGGCCCTGGTTAGCTGCTCCAGTAGAGGTGGACTGACTGGGTCCCCTGGGCTGTGTCTGCCAGGCTCTGGAGGGTGTGGCTCTGTGGACCAGTCCGAGTCGGACTGTAACGTGAGCCCCCCCCTCCACCAACAGCCTGACGTTCTACCGTTTCCTGGGCACCCATTCGGCCTGGGCTACTCTACTCTGTCTCCCGTGCTGAGACATCGAGCGCCAGTATGACGGCTGTAAAGTGCCTCATTGGTCAACAACATTTTGTTTCTCAGCGTTTTAGAAGAGCCACCACTAGAAGATGTATTCTTGTTGATTTTCTCCCCGTCATCCTTTATCTGAATCTGTTTTGTTAAATTAAATTTATGGACAGAGTGTTGGTAACAAGAGCATTTAACTATCCTCTTGTCATAACAGCTTTAAGAGGAAGTTCTGTCTAAATCATCTGATGTTGACTTGATATTATACATTTACATCACTTGTATAACTGGCAATTAATTATGGGTTCTTTCCTATTTACATACATCGCTCTCTGCTCCCCTCCTCCTAGCCTAAAGTACCTGAACGTGTCAGCCAATGCCCTGGAGATAATTCCCCCCAGCAGCCAATCAGAGGAGAGCCTCAGCACTCTCCAGGAACTGTACCTGACGGGGAACAAACTGAATGAGAACTGCGCTGCCCTGCTGGTGGGACACCAGAACCTCAGAGTCCTGCACATGGCCTACAACCAGCTGCTCTCTTTCCCTGCCAGGTAACCAACTCCAAACCCAGGTATACTGCCTTCATACAGTACCTATCAAGAATGGAATATTCTACACAGGGAGTTAACCACTGCTTTAGAGATTGCGTCTCTAGACATAAAATGTTCTCTATTGCTCCTAATATACTGTAGCTATTCTCTAGATCTGATATGAGCTATTGTTCTGTGGTGGAGATGTCTCTATACTGCTCTGTGTGTGCAGTAAACTGAGTAAACTGGAGCTGCTAGAGGAGCTGAATCTGAGTGGCAACAAGCTGAAGACCATCCCCTCCACTGTTTCCAGCTGTAAGAGGCTACACACCCTCATAGCACACTCCAACCACATCAGTGTGTTCCCTGAGATCCTCAACCTGCCAGAGATCAAGGTCAGTTTCACTCATATCTGTTTATATTAGGGCTGTCCCCGACTAAAAAAAAATATTGGTTGACCGAGAGTCGTCCTGTTCATTCAACCAATTGATTGGTTGACATATTGAAATGTATTTTTCCATATATAGACAGACACAACCTAATAAAATCAACTACATTTGCACTGAGCTTGTATTTTGCTTTAAGCCCACTGTTTGATTAAATAATTAAGACTCACAAATGACTCAAGAAAGATCCCGATGGTCACACTGTGTCAAAAAGAAATGACAGCGAGTACCTGTGCGACTGGTGCATCAAAAAGGCACCACAGCACAGCACGTGTTTATTGCGCTGTCCATGCTGAAGCTGCAACATAATTACAGCCATTACCTGTTTCTGACTGAAAAGTTCTGTTACCGAGATTTCTCATTTGTTTAGGAAAAACATTCCCTATTCCTTCAACCCTTCTCTCTTTATGTGAAACATGCATTCATCACATGTGACCAATAGGGCCTGACCGATAGCCTATCATAATCACATCAATAAATTGGTTATTACTGGTTGTGTGCCAAACAGTTGCTGTTTAAATTACAATATTTGCTGTGTGATTGCATGAACGAATTGATGATGGATTTATTGGTACAGTAGCCTATATATTGAAATATAGGCTACCTAAGTAAGTTACGGTTTTAAGACTAACCAGGACTCTTAGGCCTACAGCTCGATGGTGGTTATACAAGGATACTATACCAAGCCTACTAATGACAAAGACATTACTTGTTTTTATAATGATGATCATAATGATAATTATAACAATAAGAAGGAGGTCAAGGAGGGTATAGGAGCGAGAGCTAGGTGCATATTGTGTGTGACAAACAGGTGCTGTTAGATTACAATATAATTTTTCTGCCTGTTTGGAACAGTGTAAACAACACTAAATACATTAAGTAATACCGGTCTGTACTAACCCCACAAAATTGTAAAGCCTAAATTACAGCATAGCAAAGATTAAAAACAGATGAATCTGTGAAATTGCTTTATCAGACATTTTGCTGTTGCATGAGGCTTGGTGTTCACAGAATCAGTAGGCTGTTAAACAAACACTAAAACAGGCAACAGAAGCAGGATCTGTCTTATTTCTGTAGATATACACTACCGTTCAAAAGTTTGGGGTCACTTAAAAATGTCCTTGCTTTTTCAAGAAAAGGAACTTTTTTGTCAATTTAAAATAACATCAAATTGATCAGAAATACAGTGTAGACATTTGTTAATGTTGTAAATGTCTATTGTAGCTGGAATATCTACATAGGCGTACTGAGGCCCATTATCAGCAACCATCACTCCTGTGTTCCAATGGCACGTTGTGTTAGCTAATCCAAGTTTATCATTTTAAAAGGCTAATTGATCATTAGAAAACCATTTTGCAATTGTTAGCACAGCTGATTAAATATGCAATACAACTGGCCTTCTTTAGACTAGATGAGAAACAAATAACTTTCTACTGAAACTCGTCCGTCTATTTTTGTTCTGAGAAATTAAGGCTATTCCATGCATGAAATAGCCAAGAAACCGAAGACCTGTGTACTACTCCCTTCACAGAACAGCACAAACTGGCTCTAACCAGAATAGAACGAGGAGTGGGGGCCCCCTGTGCACAACTGAGCAAGAGGACAAGTGAATTAGTGTCTAGTTTGAGAAACAGACTACTCACAAGTCCTCAACTGGCAGCTTCATTAAATAGTACCTGCAAAACACCAGTCTCAACGTCAACAGTGAAGAGGCGACTCCGGGATGCTGGCCTTCTAGGCAGAGTTCCTCTGTCCAGTGACTGTGTTCTTTTGCCCATCTTAATCTTTTATTTTTATTGGACAGTCTGAGATATGGCTTTTCTTTGCAACTCTGCCTAGAAGGTCAGCATCCCAGAGTCAACAAAAAAAGTATCTTTTCTTTAAAAAACAAGGACATTTCTAAGGAATCCCAAACTTTTGAACGGTAGTGTATATGGATGATTTGTAAAGACATTTGACAGGTAAGATGTGATTTCCTCTCTCCTCAAACAGTTTTTTGACAATTAGGCTTAGGCAAGGGCTGTTTCCTCATCTCTGCTTCTGCTGGCTCCGCCGCATTGTTTTCAATCCCAATATGCTGGTTAACTTTGCTATTATGCACATAGCAACATAGGGAAAGGTGTCAATTCTATTGCGCACTGAAGGTTATGTTTCAGAACCGCGGACAGCGACCATATCCAATGCGGGATAAAGCTCATTTGTTATTCAATAATATTCGATTTATTAGTGTTGTACCGTTATTTTTACATACTAAAACCATATTCAATTTCAGTATCACATGTCTTAGAGTGATGGACTGTGCCATCCCTGTGGCCTCCGCAATGGATTAGTCCACTGAGACAGGTGTCTTGTGCACTGTTCGACTAAAGAAATCTCGGTCAACCAACAATCGACTAGTCGTCTAAACGGCGCCAGTCCTAGTTTGTGTTTTGTTTATGCATATGTCTTTTAGATGTGTATGTCTTTATTACAATGTTATACCATGTAACAGTGTGTTATCTTCTCCCTCCACTGTGTGTGTGTGTGTGTGTGTGTGTGTGTGTGTGTGTGTGTGTGTGTGTGTGTGTGTGTGTGTGTGTGTGTGTGTGTGTGTGTGTGTGTGTGTGTGTGTGTGTGTGTGTGTGTGTGTGTGTGTGTAGCTGGTGGACTTGAGCTGTAATGAGCTGACTGAGATCCTACTGCCAGACTCTCTGACGGCCACCCTGCACGAACTGGACCTGACTGGCAACAGCAGCCTCTTGCTGGAGCACAAAACACTCAACCTGTTCAGGTGACACACAGAGACCACAGTGTCACACTGCACAATATAGTATCAGGCCGCTGGTGTACTTAGATAAGATATGTGATAAATAATATTAACTGTGCTACGGTGTGAATTATGGTTCGGTTCAGTGCATAATGAGGTAATGCCCCCCATCTCTTTGTGTGTCTCTCCTCAGTCATATCACCACCCTGAAGCTGGACCAGAAGCCAGCCATGACGGCCGGGGACTCCCTGGGCTCCTCCACCCTGTGGAACCACGGCTACTCGGAGATGAGTGGACAGAGGAACAAGTGAGCAGAAGGGAGGGAGGGAGGGAGGAGGGCTGAGGGAGAGAATTACATTATGAGACAGTGAGTGAACATGTATGTGAGAGAGCATCATAAAGTGTATTTTGCCTGAGTGAAGCTCTAATTCATCACAATCTGATGAGAGGGTATAAATGGGATTATGAGATCACGTGTGGTTTTAGAGCGTCTTTAAGAAGCATTTCCTTTTTCAGGGAATCGCTGTGAGCACCACTACATTAAATGGTCTGAGAAGAGGATGTGCTTCTCATAGTCCATATCAGCCCGTTTCTTTTCTGCTCTGCCTCTTGGCTGGCATCCTATTTTAAACCCTACCCGGGGCTATAATATGCATCTATGGAGGAGTTACTTAGTTATCTAACTGTACAGCCCCAGCACAGCTTCCACTGCCTGGGTGAACGTCTGTTGGGCCTGGCATCTAGGCCCCTGGGCACTGGATCTTGTTTAATAGTAGGGAAGGCGGTGAAGCCTAATACTTCCTGTGGATACAATGGGTATAAAGCAGTGTCCCCTGCATCATTGACGGGGGCCCAGTTTGCCTGGCTGCTGCCCTAACAGGGCCTCACAGGGTCATGACCACCACAGTGTCACAGGGGGCCGTGTCTGGTGTCACACTCAGCCCCTGCTGCCTCCGTAGGAAAAGGGCTCTGTTTCACTGTGTTCAAGTATAGATGAGTTATTCCTGTTTGGCTTGAATTTGAGCAAGATTGTATAACGGGATTTACACACCAAAAATGTAAACACATTTTGTTTACTTTTTGTGTTTACCTTATCTATACATACTGTATTTTCTTTTCCTTGGGGACAGGTTGTGTGTGTCTGTGCTGGCAGTGGACCGCTTTGGGGATAGTGTTGAGGCGGCCTATGGCGTCTTCGACGGAGACCGCAATGAGGAAGTTCCTCGTCTGCTGCAGTGTACCATGGGAGATGTGCTGTCGGAGGAGCTGCTGCATTCCAATGTAGACAGTGTGTACATGAATAACACCTTCCTCACCTCACACAGGTATGAGCATCATGCATACACAGACACACACCCATTTTGCTTGTATTACTGTAATACAAGCCAAATGTAGGCAAATTTCAGTATTCTATGAATCAGGGGCGTAACTTTGGTTTTTGAAGTGGGGGTGGGGGGGTATATCATTATTATTATTAATGTTTTTTTTTTATCCAGTTGGATAAACACTCCAAACAACGTACCCGAAAGCTCCAGGCCTCCGCATGGTCCTAAAGCACACTAATTGCCTCGTTTTTAACATTCCAAAGATAAGACTGGGGGGAGACAAAAATGCAATTTCAGAATGTGGGCATGTCCCCCGCTGTCCCAATGAAAGTTGCGCCCGTGCTATGAATTACTGTTGTCTCTTAGGGAAAACAAGCCTACAATTATACTATTCCGTGTTCATTTACATTTGATTAACTTTATTCACAACTGCATTAGCTAGTAATTAACATATGCAAATAACAACGTAAATGAATATTCATAACGGTCTACTTTTAATGTTTATTTAACAAAGAAGCTTGCTAATTGCAGGGCATGTGCTGATAGTTGCATTCTGTGATGTATGATGCAGGAAACTGGGCATGGCTGGTCAGAAGCTGGGTGCATCTGCCCTGCTCTGCTACATCCACCACGAGCCGTCGGAGCTGGGCAGCTACTTCAGCCTGACGGTGGCCAACGTGGGCAGCTGCCAGGCGGTGCTGTGTCGAGATGGTCAGCCCCTGCCCCTTTCCAAGGTCTTCAGCCTGGAGCAGAGCACCGAAGAGATGGACAGGGTCAAACTCAGCAAGGCGATCATCACTGAGGTACTGTGGGGAGTCAGGCGTGTGTGAATGCACATCTTTGTGAGGGCCTTTGTGTTCATTAAGATCTACTTGTTAGTTAACGTTTGATGTGATGCCTTGTGCTCAAAGGTATTCATTTGTATTCAAAATGCAGAGCTGAGTCCCCTCTTGTGTTATTGTGTTGCAGGATAACAAGGTGAGTGGAGTGACATGCTGCTCTCGCCTGTTGGGATGCTCTTATCTGTCTCCCTGGGTGCTGCCCAAGCCATGGGTGTGCACCGAGCCCCTGTGTTCCCAAGATGACTTCCTGATCCTGGGGAACCGGGCGCTGTTTGAGAAGGTGTCCTACCAGGAGGCCGTGTGCACCGTGCAGGCTGTGAGGGACCCCCGCGCAGCTGCCAAGAAGCTCTGCACGCTGGCCCAGAGCTACGGCTGCCGGGACAATGTGGGGGCGGTGGTGGTGTCCCTGCACATCGGGGAGGACAGCTGTACCTGTGAGACCCCTCACGCCAATACTGGTACTGAACCCCGGGGACCCCCTCCAACACACCTCCCCGTCACTGCTCCCCCAGGGGACCCGGCCACACCCTCCTCCAGCAGTGGCATCGCTTCAGAGTTCAACAGCGAGACTTCGGCCTCGGAGGTGGGGAGTGAGGCGGGCTCCACGGCCTCTGACGAGCACCCATCTGGCCCCACGGTCCGACCTGAGAGGCGCTGTAGCCTCCACCCTGCAGCCACGCTCTGTGCCCCTGCGGGACCTGGCTCAGCTGGGGTAGGGGGGCCCCACCAAGTCCTGTTCCAGCGCCAGCCCTCCTGTACCACCTTCTCCAGTAACCAGTCTGACAATGGGCTGGACAGTGATGATGAGGCTCCACTAGAGGGGGTTATCTCCAACGGGAGCAAGCTGGAGGTGGAGGTGGACATCCACTGCTGTGCTTTCCAGATCCGTTCTGGGCCAGCGGCGAGCCCAAAGGACTACAATCTGGACAAGACACGCTCAGACTACCCCAACGGAAAGATGCGTCGTCAGAACAGTGTGGTGGTGTCAGCCACTAACGGCTGCCTGCTGGCCGTGTGTGGCAGGGAGATCTCCGACCTGAAGAAGTCCCCCTCCACCTCCAGCCTCTTTGGGAAGAAGCTCTCCAACGGCTCCGTGGTGGCCCCGGAAGATAGCCACAACCTCATCGAGGTAGCCGTGGAGGCCCCTAAGAAGAAGTCGGGTTACTTTACTGCCCCTGCCCAGCAGGACCCCGAGGACCAGCTGGTAGTGCCTCCCAGTCTAGAGCAGGATGTTAGGGAACAGCTGAGGGGCCAGAGCCCTATGGTCCCTGGACCTCCACCTCCTTTCACACCCCCCTCCATCAGAGACCCTGTGTGGGACCACCCACACCCCCCTGCCCCCATGCTGCCCCAGCGGGACCTCGCCCCCAACCCTATCCCTGGCCTACAGCAGGAAGTCTATGATACTGCCCTCTAGAGGGGGCCAGAGCACAGTGCAACCCTGTGGTAGTCCTGTGACAGTGCCATACCAGGGGGCAGAGGAGGTCTCTCTGGCACAGGTGGGATATTCCAGTTCAAGTTTCCATTCAGCTCTGTCATGAAGACCAGATGGACATGTGGGGCCTTGACTGTTGACACATGAATGCGTTACGTCACGTTAGACGTAGAGGTGCTTAGCGAACTGTCTGAAGAACCTGGTGGAACTGTCTGAGTATCAGAGCTGAACAGGCACTGAAATCACCACCCATGAAGAGGTTGTGAAAAGATACCCCAGCCTGAACTAGAATACCTCATGCGTTTTAGACTGCAGAACTTGTTTGCAACATTTCCCTTTACTTGGAAGGAAGGTCAAGTAATGAAACAGTAGAAGAATCCCTTTGAGTGTGTTATCATTCCATTGCTGGGGGCTGCAGGGGCTCCTAGATCCCAGGGACAAATCCTGCGACCAAATGGTGAAAAAGTGCCTACTGTAGATGACTCAGCCCCAGATGTCCCTGCCTCCCTGCCTGTGTGTGTGTATGGAGGGGAGGGGGGTTGGGGTGGGGACATCAGTATTAACCCTGGAGGAGGACATCACTGTGTGACAGCGTCCTCCAGGGGCCACCAATGGTACAGCCACTTCTCTCTATATATATCTCTCTCGATCTCGCTCTCGCTCTCTTGCGCTTGCTCTCGCTATCTGACTGCACAATGTCAGACGACATGGCTGTCAGGACTGGAAACTGGGCTGACTGGCCTTACTCTGTGGTACGAGGATTCAGAATGTGTATGCTAGAGGCAAGTAGGAACATAACAGCAGATGATAAAAAAACTAACAGAATTTTCATTTACTAAAAAAACTAAGATGTGACCCTTTCTATCTACACCATAATCCTCTATATGGGAAATACAGTTAGTATCTATATACACATGTAGTCTGAGCAGTGTAGTGCAGAACCACAAGGCCAGCTTGGCCTAGTCCCAGCATCAGGATGCGTATCCAACCATTGAAGCCTTGTTGGGAGGAATAATACAGAAAATAGCATCAAGCTCTCATAAAATGGCAAACTCAAAATAACATGACAGTGCATTGCTCACCTGTACCGAACCAATATGGGATACTGCTTCAAAACCCTTATTGTAACACTGTATCGGTGACAATGCATGGTCAGCAAATTTTAACAGAAAAAGTGATATTAATGATGTTTTATGGGCAACATGAGTGGTGACGACAAAGGCAAAACAATCGTTTACAGTGTTCATATCTCAGACGCTACAATGCACACTAGATACTGTACAGTAGTCATTACATATGATGGGTGAAAAAACATGTTCTTCACATATAGAGTGCCATCATTTAAGGAGTCCAGATACTGTGAGGTGTGTAGCCCCTTTTTTCCTTTAGTTTTTTCTAGTTTCATGTTTGTTGTACCCAGGAAATTGTGCAAAATCTCTGCAGCGACCAACATATCGAAAGTGTTTTTTAAGGTTTAAGAATCATTCTGTTCCCATCATTCCATTAGCTTCACAGTCAACTGAACAACATATCCATGACTAGTGTACTAAAATGAGGATGTAACATGGTATATTATTTTACATGTATATTTAAAATATGTATGTTGTGAAATGTATGTGTACTATTTGATACAAAGATAGTTTGCATAATTCCTTTGGAGCCTATAGATATATCTGGTTGATGCTCTTCAATTTAAGTCAGTGACCAGAGAGAAAGAGAGTAAAAATAATGATTTACTCATTGAAATAATTAGATATTTCATTCTCATAGATCTAGTGACAGATTCAATAAGGGTTTGTGGGACATCTGGTGGTGATAACTATGAATTGCCTCAGATGTTAGTTATATATCAGTGAATATCACCAGTGTACTGTACGACCACTACCACCTACTGTATAACAGATTCAGAACAAGCACAGTGTGTTTTGGTTGGCAGGACAGAAAAGCTCATTGTTGTCTTGGCGACAATAAGTGCTGGTTTGAGTAAGAGGGGTGGTGTGAAGCTCACATGAGTGGCAACGCCAAATCAATTCAACAGGTGTATGCTAGAGGCAAGTAGATGGGGTATTGTGAAGGAACACGGTTCAAGGGGCATGTAGGACACCTGACCTAATGCTGACGAGGACGTTATCTTACTCTTCTTTCACATTGTGGAGACAAGCCTTTGTCTGCTCCATATGTTCCATAGCTGTCAGAGGACCTTTGGTTAATACCATCCAACCAATGAGAAACATAATCTGATAAACCCATTTTATGTGGAATTTTAGCAAAAATCTACAATATACAATACTCTAATCTACAAATCAACTCACCGGAGCTAATGATTGCATCCATCTCAAATTTGTGTCCTGGGATAATGCAGATGTGGGTTCAAGTATTGACTATTTTGACACACAAAATAAAAACACAGGTATTCTTATGTATTGGGTCAATGAGACATTAACTTCGACATTACATATCCACCTCACTGGATAATGAAGTGATGACATCACAATGTGCAAAGCACTTTTGTGTCATGAGAAGAGTGAAAAAACGTATTGCGTGTAAGCCATTCATTTTGCATCAGAATTTGAGTTCAGACTTTATTTGTGGCATTTGCTAATGGTTTTGGTGTTGCTGAGGTATGGAGTGGTCCACAGTATGGCCCTGGCTTTTATCTGTCACAGACATGGTGAAATATGTCAGTCATGGACATTGCTTTGAATAAAGGCATCCGCATAATATGGGTCAGTAGACTGTGAATATGACATTTCTATAAAGTTGCACTTGTGCTCCGGCGATGTTGGAGGATGAGATACTGCTAATTGACTCATCATTGATTTTACAAAGCTGCAGACCAAAATGTATCCCCCTTCCCCCTTGTGCCAAACTGCCTAACCCATTCTAGAGAGGACAACAGTCTGACTTAGTAAGAGGGGGCTTGTGGTCTGACTAGAGAATGACCAGGATGTGTTCCTAGATGCCACTGTGAAAAGGCTAGTGGCATGGTTCTAGTGTTGTACTTACCATAGCTGCTTAGCTAGCTACAACCCTCTCTATGCTTGTTCATAGCCTTATTGCAGCGCTGCCAGTCCTAATGATGATGGGGACTGTCTTTTTCTGTTGGTTTTATTTCCTTTAGTGGAGCTGGTTTTGCCCTTTTGACCTTACGTGGCAAGGTCAGGAGCATAGAACACCTAAAAATCCAATATTTTGCATTCTTTTCCTTTTCTCCAAATTATAGAGGGAGCAAGGCAACATTTCAGTCCAGTAGAAC
This sequence comes from Oncorhynchus gorbuscha, assembly GCF_021184085.1. NCBI lineage: Eukaryota > Metazoa > Chordata > Actinopteri > Salmoniformes > Salmonidae > Oncorhynchus > Oncorhynchus gorbuscha. The sequence goes on from NC_060176.1 coordinate 16,366,069, forward strand.
AAGGCTTGGGACCAGAGGGGTGGATTCTAAAGGTTTCCTAGAATTGGCAGTATTTTAGATGCTCAAAAACCTCACAGCGGCTTCGAAATGGCTATTTACATTCTTAACGTTATCAACTGGAATGATTGGTGAATTTGCCTTTCTAAAGCCTGCGTGCTTATAATATGAGATGTATTACGTAAGTCTAATTCACTTATTTTGTCCCAACTTCAGACAAAATCCGCTCTTCAAAGGATCGAACACTGTTTAAAGCACTTTGTACATAGGGAGATGAATATATTCAAAGATTGATATTTGAGTATTATGTGAGATATTTATCAAAAATGCACATGAACTCATAGGGCTTGAGTTGTCGTTGTTGTGGCTTCTGCCAAACTTATCATGTCTTCTCTAAGAGAAAGTATCCAATAGAAGTGCTAATAATTGTGAAGTGTGAGAGAATTACAAAACTGCTTTTTCTGGTGGATGCAAGTTTGTCTTTTAGCACAAAGATAGGCATTGTTCTTCCTTGTTCAAGTCTTAAGGCTTTTTTTTGTATTGAGTCATTCTGCTTCCATGAGAGGAACAGCAGCTGGTGTTGTGGGGTGAAAGGTTGGCTCATTCTAGGGATGATAAGTGGCAGAAAGCAGGCCATTTGAATATTGCTTTGTTTGCTAATGGAAGCCACCTGCTGTGCCTCAGGTGGCAAAACAGGTACATGTCAGCACCACAGCTGTGGGTTTGCCCTCCACCCTGAAAACAAAAATAGCATTTCAGGACAGACTAAAGAAACAGATTTGCGCTTGCACACATTTGACATTTTCATATGGCATTTAAGTTGAGAACATAAGAACAGTATGATGAGGTGATTGTCTTTGATGTGGTTGGTGGAACAAGAGAATTCAAAGTTCTCATAATCCTCTTAATGAACAGGAAGTTGGACTTCAAATACACTACACAATGTAGATGATTATGAACATGAATTCCCTCACATCAAATATGCAAAGTGTCACCTGTACATATTACTAACAGGTTACACACCTGACCTAAAAATAGGAGGATCCTTTTTTCTTAACTATGAAAATGAGTAGGAACTGAACATTCTTGTCTGTGTGTGCGTATGCATGTGTGTGTGAATCACGAAGTGCAGTGTTCTGCCATCGTGTGCGTTTTGACCTTTTGTCAACTCTTTCTGCGCAGTGATCCATGTAGAAAAGGTGATGAAGAGGCTCCATAATTGGGCCCTAGTTTGCCAAGTGAGGGCCAGCAAAACACTACTAAGCTCTGTGCGTCCCAAATGCACCCATGCTACGTGCTCTAGCAGCCAAAAATGCATTCCGTATGTCAGAACATGCATCTGCAGATCCTTAGCCAAGTATTATTTGCCATTTTATTTAGTCAACTCTCCCTTGTTTTTGTAAAGAACCAAAAAATGGACTCCTGCTCACAAGAGCTAGAAAAATATTGATTGAGAAGGTCATTAACCTAGATCGAGAAATAAATGTGCCTGTACATATGCAAACCGTACGTATTGCTAAAGGAAGATGGGGCACAGAGTCACAGATCAAGGTGACATCACACTGATGGCAAAGTGTTCCCTTTAATTATTTAGTAGAGGAGATCAACTACTGTTCATGATCTGAGTGCACCATAATCCTATGTAAATACAGCGGAGTGTGTGTGACGGTATGCATATTTAAGTAGGTTATGGTGTCAATGCTTTTCTGATTCAGTTAATCCAATCTCTGTAAACACATTATAGGTTTTATTTCTCTTCAGAGGGAGAACATGCTGCCTGCCTGTTTGTCATTGTGGTCCGAGTGAGAAAGTATGCACACGTGCATGCATGTGTTGCTATTATATTTAACAGAATGAATCTCCATTCTGTTGAACGATTATGGTGAACTCTGGAGAGAATCTGATATTGAGGACGTTCCAATTGTTTAACGTGTGACCAAAGTAGACATTGTTTGATCTCACCTTTCTTTCTGTACTTTCTTTTCTAGAGATGCTTGAATATTTTCTCTCAATGCCAAGAAGCTGAGGTTTATTTTTGTACATTGTTTCATGCAAATGTATAGGTCCTTCTCCACTACAGAATCTAGAATAAAGGGATTCTATAGTAAACTGTCACAGATTATTGTATTTTTATTTAAGATAATAATTAATGTATTTAATGTCTGAAGCATGCCATATATAAATGCATATAAATATAAAATATATACAGTCCTATGTGATTACTTTGTACATAATGTTAACATTATGTGTGTAAGCCAAGGCATTGTTTTGAATATCTGGAGCATATCTAATACTTTTGTTTATATTTTAGCATGCAGAAAACTGCTACATAGTTTCAGGATACCTTGTGTTTTATAATTTAGGAAAAGGACTAACCATGAGCACTTTTGCTGTTTGTCTGCCAGAATTGTACTCCTTAAAATTGAGTGGGCGATGGTTTATTATTTCATTTGAGATGCTGCTATGACTCGTTTTGAGCAGAAAAGCTGTATTTTTAATTAACTTTCAGCCAAGTAGCAATAAAAATTTATACTGTGAAAAACCTGGGCCTTGGTGCATTTCTATCGTTTCCCCTCGGTTGTCTTTCTGATGATAGCGTTGGCCAGACTGTCTTCAGAAACACAATGGATTTGCTTCTGAGCTGCACTATGGAAACCGATTCAAAACTAAATGGAAGAAAAATGAGATTTTTATTGGATCAATTCAGGTAGATCCCGTTCGCTTCCGTTTAAGAAGCTTTTTGCAACAGAATCGGCGGAATGAATACACCCCTGATCTCTTTGCTTTACTCCACACCAATAAAGATTTGTTTTTAGTCCCACAGACAATAACTATTCTTCAAGGTAAGATGGAGATATTCTAGGCAAGAGGGTTCATGAGGAAGAGAAAAAATCTGTTTAAGATTTTTATTAGTAAAGAATGTTTGTGACACTGTAGATGTCACACATCTGTAACATTTAGTAAAATAAGTGTGCGTGTTTTTAAAGTTTATAAAACTTAGAACAAAAGTCATGTACAAAATTGCTATTTTTACAGTTAAACACTTTTTTAAAAATCAGTTCATAAAAATGCACGAATATTTATAGCTGTTTGACTAAATTTGATCTCAACCCTACATTTGTATCCTTTATATTCACAGTGGGGGGTGAGCAAACCTGTTATAAGTTACCATCTTCCATTGCTCTCGGTCTCTTCATCTCACGCACTGCCCTGAAAGCACGGATGGCCAAGACCATTCGGAAGATGAAATCAGTGACTCCAAGCACCCTGAAGAGGCCTCCAGCGATGTCTGCTCCATTGAGTGCACACGCAAAGCCCTGATGCCCTTTGCTCTTGTAGAGCACTTCCTTCTCCGTACAGATGGGCTTGTCGTAGGTCTCCTGCAGCTTGATGAAGTAGAAGGCCAGGGCAGGGATGTAGCCCAGGCCGATCAGGAGGTTCACCAGGGCCTCACCCAGCAGCATAGGGGTCTAGCGTTAAGGGACTCTCAGGATCCCCAAACCTAGAGTGATGCAGGCATAAACCATCAGAGCCCCTCCACAGGCCATGCTGAAGATGTATGGAGGTATCTTGAGCTGGTGGAAATGTTTGTCCAGCTCCTTGACCCTGTCTGTGTAGGCGCCGGTGAAAGCCTGTCCTCCATGGTAGTACTGGTAGAGACCCCCGAGGCTGGCCAGGTCCCGGTAACCCCCGGAGTTACTGTAGGATACTCCTGAGCAGATGACTATCAGCAGGTTTACAAAGAACTCTCTGGCATAGACCTGAACAGATAAAAAATTGCTAAATTCATTACTTATCATCCAGTAAGAGTCTCGGGGAGAAAGCGAGCTGAGTTGAAGGTCAAGTTATACATTTGACAAGAGAGGGAGGATTATGCAACAATGCAGCTAAATTGAGGTGGATCTGAGTTAACCAACACTGCCTAATGGAGTGATGGCTAATTTCAGTGGAAATTCCACCTCCGAGGGAGATAGAACATACAGTATGCCATAGTGTGAATTAAACATACATCAAGGATGAACAACCAATTTGGAGAAAGAAACCGAATACAAAAACTCCTAAACGTTAAGTAATACAGATATTATAACTCAACTCCAATCCCCTCAAATACCCTGTACCCTCCGAGAGGGTGGTCATGTGGTTGGTTAGGTCATTCGTAACCTACCCAACTACATTTCTACTACAGGGGTGTAATCATTAGTCCAAAACGTTTTGCAAAGACAATCGTTTACGCCCAACGAAAACGAGTTTCTTTTAGACAAATTCAGGTAGGTCCCTCCCCAGTTGGTTCTGTTTGGTTCCTAGTGAATAAATCCCAGGACCAATCAAACAAAACAACGCCTACTACACCATACCAGCGAGATTCACCCACAAACAGTTCTACCACTACAACATTTCAGGTGTAAGTTGTTGCTGTTTATTCTTTAATTTAAACATGACTTGCCTCTGGCTGTTAAGGCATATCTGAGATTGTACAGAGCCTGATAGTATTTCCCCACAGAGGGAGACGTGGAGGCTTCTGTATACCTGCAAAGAAAAAATCAGAAGTTGACGTCTGCCAAATCTGACATTGAAACTACACAACATAAACCCACCACACAACATCCCTCCATGGCAGAGAGCAGGTTTTGTATTCCAGGGGTTCATATTTACTTTGGGCACCCCAAGAATCAATGTGCCATTCAAACACTAGCAGACAGACATTACAAGGAGTCAATCCCAAACCAGTGTTGTGTCTTTGGCTATATCGGATTAAGTGATATGACATGCTATACTATAAAATTTATCTAATTAATATTACTTGATTGAGCTAATCATGTAAATGTAATTAACTAGAGAGTCAGGGAACCACAAAATAATATTTATAGAGCTGTTGGCTTCCGAATAAACTCTTAAAGACCTAGTAATATTTTACATCAATAGCAGTCAATATTAATCGTCACCTTAATTCAGTCTCATCTGAAAGTTGTAAATTCTTGGTTATCTGCATGAACCCTGGCTAACAAGTTGAATCAGCAATACTAAATTGGGTTTAATTATGTATTTACTAAATACCTAACTCATTACACATACACATAATTAATCATAACTTGATTACAAATTATGTCATAAAGGAAAATGTCCCTGGCGGGCAGAACATATGTGACAGCTTGTTACACAAAAGAAAAGGGGCTGGGTTTGAGTGAAAGAGCGGGAGGACTGAGGAACAAAGGGCGAAGCTGTGCTATCGTAAACACAATCTCTTATGCATTCTAAATTACCACCCATTTGTAAAAGGAAAATGCAATAAATATTTACTCTGAGTTGCACTTCGGTAGGTTGGTGGTAGATGGAAGGCTGTGTTGCCAAACCGAGTCCTTTGAATAATGTCTCTGGTGGTCAATTGGATACGTTGTGGTAACGTCATTGTGTGATAGATGGGATACTCTGTCCATTCCTTCCTAACCTGCGTTTGCAGTTGCTAACTCAACGGCTAGGAGGTATCACTTCTGTAGTGAATAAGAGTTCGAAGTTCATACCATTCGCAACCAAAGCTCACGCTGATGTTGGCTTCATTCTGTAGTTATTATCTGAACCATTCTGACATCGGACCGTCGTCCTCACATCCTCGGAACAGGAGGTTATAATGTTGTCAAGGATTTATATAGGATTGGCCTACCTTTATGAAAACCAAAATCTCACATTTTTGAAGCTAAAATCACATTTCATCTCATTACGAATAATTTAATATTCAAACATTTAAATTCAACAACAATTCCATGTGAATCCGATAACTCTGATGTGTAGACTTTCCACTGTAGAGTTTGTCATCTTATCATTGATGAGAATGTCTGTCTCAGATGACAACCGAACTGACATCATATTCATTAAGTACCACCGCATATGTTCAATTGGTCGGATTACCAGAATATAGTTCCTTTCCCCCCACCTTCTGATGTTCCCAGAATCTCTATGTTAACCAAGGGTTTTGCAAATGTAACATCAGTAGGGTAGAGAGAGGAAAAAGGGGGAAGAGGTATTTATCACTGTCATAAACCTACCCCCAGGCCAACTTCATGACACCCTTGAAACCGGAGCCTTCTCAGGCTGTACAGTATATTTGGGCAATTAGACTGTAACAGAATGATGCAGACACAGATTTTTCACTTTAAAATATATGCCTAACAAAAACCAATGATTGGAAAGTCAAATAAACGCTGCAGGGTTTCCCAAGCTCAAAAGTTTCCCATGTGTATCAATAATGATCCACCACCCAAAGGACATCCAGCCAACTTGACACAACTGTGGGAAGCATTGGAGTCAACATAGGCCAGCCTCCCTGTGGAATGCTTTAGACACCTTCTAGAATACATGCCCTGATGAATTGAGGGGGTGCAACTCAATATTAGGAAGGTGTTCCTATTGTTTTGTACACTGTGTAAATTTCCACACTGAGGTTGGAATAATACTGTGAAATTGTGAAAATTATGATAAAATGTCCTTTAAATGTGCTAAACTATGGGGCAAAACTGACAAGGTTGGCTTAGATTGTTGAGAACATGTAAACTATATTTCTTCTTCAAATGTTTATTGAAAACAAATACGTTTTCACAATGAGTACTTGTCTCGCACATTATTACATTTGTTGGTTAGCTAGCTAGCAAATTTGACCATATTAGCATAGACATAAAATCAGTCAAAACACCTTAAAAAAAGACATGGTATCAATAACAAGATACAATGAGCTGAAACAAGCCATCGACGATTCCCCACAAAGCAGCTTCTTGTCATTGTTGCCAGCTATCTGACCATTCAGAGTCATAACATGCGGCTACACCGATGCGCGTATAGAATTTCCGTAATGTTGTCAGCAAACCTGTTTACAGTATAACAGCTAGCTGTCAGTTTTCCCCTCTTTGCTAATCTATTTTCATTTGAATTGAAAACAATCACAGTAACGTACTAAATTGTTACCCAGAAATTTGATATTGAGATAAAAATGGCTGCGTTGGACAAAAACACATTTACTTGAAGAACAGTGCAGATGCAAAGTTTGGTAACAGAATGACAGCACAAACTGTAAATGTGTTTTTGTATTTAAAAAAATGTAAAGGTGGAAATGAATTACTCCTTGTGCATAGAGTTGTACAGTGTGGTTTTATGATTTTACAATGATTGGTTTTTGTTTTGCATATATTCTAAAGTGAAAAATCTGAGAGTCTGCATCATTCTGTTACTGTGGAATTGCCCATGCCCAGGATGGTAACAATGGAAGCAACTCTGTGACAGTCAGATGGTCTCTTACGCTCTCTGTTGTCCTTGACTACCGCCTCTGTGGTCAGGTGGTGGGTCCTTGTGAGAGCAGGGTGTCATATCCCGCTGTCGGTCAGAGTAGTCCTTCTCTCTGTCCCTCCTGTCATCTCCAGAGCCCTTCTCATCCCTGTATCTCTCATCCATTTTGTCTCTCTTCTGCCGCTCTCTCTCTCTTTGCCTTTCCCGGTCTCTCTCTTCATGTGAGGAGCTTCCTCTGTCATGAGTGCAGTCCCTCTCCGTGCTGTTGTGCATCTCGTCATACTCATCCCTCTCCAGGTACAGTGCCTTGCGAAAGTATTCGGCCACCTTAAACTTTGCGACCTTTTGCCACATTTCAGGCTTCAAATAAAAAGATATAAAACTATTTTTTGTGAAGAATCAACAACAAGTGGGACACAATCATGAAGTGGAACGACATTTATTTGATATTTCAAACTTTTTTAACAAATCAAAAACTGAAATTGGGCGTGCAAAATGATTCAGCCCCTTTACTTTCAGTGCAGCAAACTCTCTCCAGAAGTTCAGTGAGGATCTCTGAATGATCCAATGTTGACCTAAATGACTAATGATGATAAATACAATCCACCTGTGTGTAATCAAGTCTCCGTATAAATGCACCTGCACTGTGATAGTCTCAGAGGTCCGTTAAAAGCGCAGAGAGCATCATGAAGAACAAGGAACACACCAGGCAGGTCCGAGATACTGTTGTGAAGAAGTTTAAAGCCGGATTTGGATACAAAAATATTTCCCAAGCTTTAAACATCCCAAGGAGCACTGTGCAAGCGATAATATTGAAATGGAAGGAGTATCAGACCACTGCAAATCTACCAAGACCTGGCCGTCCCTCTAAACTTTCAGCTCATACAAGGAGAAGACTGGTCAGAGATGCAGCCAAGAGGCCCATGATCACTCTGGATGAACTGCAGAGATCTACAGCTGAGGTGGGACACTCTGTCCATAGGACAACAATCAGGCTTTTATGGAAGAGTGGCAAGAAGATAGCAATTTCTTAACGATATCCATAAAAAGTGTTGTTTAAAGTTTGCCACAAGCCACCTGGGAGACACACCAAACATGTGGAAGAAGGTGCTCTGGTCAGATGAAACCAACATTGAACTTTTTGGCAACAATGCAAAATGTTATGTTTGGCGTAAAAGCAACACAGCTCATCACCCTGAACACACCATCCCCACTGTCAAACATGGTGGTGGCAGCATCATGGTTTGGGCCTGCTTTTCTTCAGCAGGGACAGGGAAGATGGTTAAAACTGATGGGAAGATGGATGGAGCCAAATACAGGACCATTCTGGAAGAAAACCTGATGGAGTCTGCAAAAGACCTGAGATTTGTCTTCCAACAAGACAATGATCCAAAACATAAAGCAAAATCTACAATGGAATGGTTCAAAAATAAACATATCCAGGTGTTAGAATGGCCAAGTCAAAGTCCAGACCTGAATCCAATCGAGAATCTGTGGAAAGAACTGAAAACTGCTGTTCACAAATGCTCTCCATCCAACCTCACTGAGCTCGAGCTGTTTTGCAAGGAGGAATGGAAAAAAATGTCAGTCTCTCGATGTGCAAAACTGATAGACATACCCCAAGCGACTTACAGCTGTAATCGCAGCAAAAGGTGGCGCTACAAAGTATTAACTTAAGGGGGCTGAATAATTTTGCACGCCCAATTTTTCAGTTTTTGATTTGTTAAAAAAGTTTGAAATATCCAATAAATGTCGTTCCACTTCATGATTGTGTCCCACTTGTTGTTGATTCTTCACAAAAAAATACAGTTTTATATCTTTATGTTTGAAGCCTGAAATGTGGCAAAAGGTCGCAAAGTTCAAGGGGGCCGAATACTTTCGCAAGGCACTGTATCTGCTCCTCTGGCATTGTCTGGTCTCTTGGCCACTTCTCTGAAAAATTATTAGAATGAACATTGCCATGACCAATTGAGTATTAGTGTAAAGGTGTCATACAGATATTTCAGCGAGATCAGTTGACAATCCCAATCTATTTTGTTTGTGCATGTAGCTCTACTAATCATTGGTGGCAATGCTTGTTGGCACTAGTGACAGTTACCACGTGGCATTCCTCCGATTCGGAAATGACTACTGAGTAAAGATGGGGGCAATCTAACAGCAGCAGTAAGGGGTATCTCTCCTTAAGGAGCCCTGGGGCAGGGATGAAACCCGAATTATACAATATAGTCTGACTGTGACCCACGTCCTGGGCGGTTCTTACCTTACCAGGCAAAAATTGCCCAGGAGAAACCCGCCAAAAACCCACCCCTTCTTTCAATTGGCTCCTGGATGCTTATCTTCTTATTGTCTCGTGGCTATTTCATCATTCTACGGGGCGCAGCACTGCCCGGCCACACTGTGATACAGCTGCCCAGTGGGAAGCATTTCCCATGACTCACTGCGACCCATAGAATGAGGAAGCAGCCTGGAGCCAATAGGAAGAGATGCATCCAGGAGCCAAATGAAAGCGGGGCAGGTTTTTGGTGTGTTTTCCCTGGATGTTTCCAACCTAGTCAGGTAAGAACCGCCCAGGATGCAGATCACTGTCAGACCCAACTCTAATGATACTGTGATGATTCTGCACATAACTGAATACACATTGAAAAACTGATAATGGTTTAAAACGTCAAACAAAAATGCTGACACTGACTCGCAACCTGGTCTCCGAGCATTTCGTATTATTCTGTCCATAAATCCGAGGTACTCCATTTTGTATGACATTTGGTATGGTTACATAAAAACAGATGGCTACTTATGGCAAAACCGAAAGTATGACGTGAGCGTCTAGCAACCCAAAGGTCATAACATATCATACGAAATGGACATCCACAAATTAATACCATACGAAACATAACATACTAACTGGTGTTTCTCGGATTTACATACAGAATAATACAAAATGCTCTGAGACCAGGTTGTGACTGGAGGGCAGTAGGCACTAGGCACTAATGTTTGTTAGTATATTTTATGAAGATAACAAAAATACATGCATTTTCATGTTACCTGTGAAGAATGATAAGGCTCACAGGTATGCTGTTGGTTGAAGCGAACCAAACATTGAGATAACGAATTGATGAATGAAGAATCATAGAATAAAGAAATTAACAATACCTCTTAATTTTGGTTCTTTACGTCTTCTACTTTTCCTGTATCTTGGCACTTCTTTTATTTCCAAGCTCCTCCCTCTCACCTGTACGCCCTATAGAACTCCACCCCTACTACCAAAACAGCATTTCGAGGGCATGGGACAAAGTGGAGTGTAGTGTCGGTGGAGGAAGTGGCCATGTTGCTGGGGATCAGACATGTCCTGTGCAAGTGAAGCAGGTTGACTGTTCCGGGAGCGCAGCAAGTGTCTTATGCTGATGCAGTGATGAAAGTAGAGGATAGGATGGTGGGCAGATGGTGAGGGAGCCTGCAATGACGCAGTATCTTAGACCACCTGCGCTACCTGGGAGCTATCCCTGTGAGTAGTAGGGATTCGAACAGTTTATGCTTTAGTAAGGTTGGCTTCTCTGCGTTTATTGTTATGGTCTTAACATAGCCACACAGATGGAAAGTAAATCACAGAAGATTGAATTTGTAGTAGCTGCAGCAGAGAAGTTTTTGTGTGTTAGATTTTATTGCAGAATAACTACAGGTGGTTTTAAGAGAAAGGGTTCCAGGTTCCCAAGGCCAATGGCTCCGTTGGTGCCAAAGTAGTTGTCATTTCCTTTCCCCCCCACATTTCCCCCTTTAAAAAAAACAAATGTGCATGGATGGAATGTTGAAATAGCAGTAAATCTTAGTTATAACAACACAATCGGTCTGTCCTAAATAATACATAGCTGACAGCTCTTTTAGCTCCTACTCAAGCTGTCAAACGTTCACTACTATACCCTCCTACCCCGACGTAAACGCACGCGTTCCCAGAGCACATTAGCCATCCGCGGCGCGCGCAGGCCAGAAGCAAGGAGGCGAGACAGAAATGGCGGCGACGGCGGGGGAAGCAGCGTGATATGATGGAGCAATAAAACAACCTAAAAATACAAATGTCAGTCCATTGTCGAGAAAATGAAAAAGATGTCGAATTAGGCCGTATTTTGTAATAATTATTACAAAAAAAACTAACACCTTCCCCGGAGAACGTCCATCTTCTGATTGGAAAAGAGAATCTCACAGGGAGCATGGCTTCTCAGAGTAACGTTAACCAGGTAACGTTAGAACTCTCCACGCCGCTGATACGTCTAGGATTTTTAAATGTTTCACATTGTGACATAAGATTAATATAAAAGTAGTCTTAAATAATGTTGCATTTGTTTGTTTCTTGGCCGAATATAGTGGTAACTAGTGTCATTGAAAAGTGTGATGAAATTGCTTGCTAATGCTGCCCTAAATAGCCTATTTCCCCATTGAAACACCAGCATGGTACAGGCCCGAGGAGCCTCCATTCAAATTGACCAACAGTACTCGAAGTAGGGTTAGTTGAAAATCTAAAAATGGGCAAAAATCGTGTGCACGTTGTGTTGAGAAAATGCCACATTCAAGAGACCCACAACAAGTGTAATTTTCCTTTGACAATTTGTAGTTGTTAAATTGCTGCGTGTATGTGCATGGCCCACCTGCTCTGGCTGATGCGACAGGCCTGTTTGATTTCCATAACTGTTTGTTAGCTAGCTTAGCATTTAGATACGAGTGAATGGTAAAAGTGCCGACGAGTTAGCAAGGTATTAATCAAATTCTATATGATCAAACGTAAACTTTGTAATTGATTTGTCTGGCCAGCTAGCTACCTAGCTAAATATAGCTAGCTGGATAACTAGGCAGAGTTCGTGCGGACGCAGGTGGTGTGGCTAATGACTTAGCTACTAGCTACAGTGGGCCTGATCAGAGGCGGTTTATGTATATTTCCGAATCCGAACCATTCATGATTCTGCAAACGGTTCGGAACATGTGCATTGTGCACTCAGTTTTTGATGTTCCCTTTAGAGCACGTAGCTAGTTGTGCTTCTTTCAAGGGAAGCTGACTCATGTGGACAGACGTCCATGGTCTGTTTAGATGTAATGACTTGTCACGGCCTTAATTCTAACTAAGCTAGCTATCTATCCTACATTGAAAGGTAGCTAGCTATATCTTCTGTCCAGGTATAATACCATTAGTCAACTAGCTAGATATGGCTGTATACATCCATGTAGCTCAGCTTGCCTGCTGGAGACCAGACTGGTGAATTTCAAAATCCACCAACCTATGGAACCGCTGTTTTTAATTCGGCGAATGGTCATCTAATTACACGCTGGAATGTCCAATAAAATTACATTTGAACCTACTGTACCAGTTGTCTGCGTGGGCAAGAATGAGACTATAAAATATCCACAGTAAATTATTATTAAACCAACTTTTCAAAGTGCAGGTAGTGTTAGATTTCTCACATGAAGCATGAGCACATTGCATATACATGCACGCGACGCATGTATACTTGCCAAGCTCGTGCTCTTGTTTACATGGTTTTGCGCCTGTTTCAGGGGATAGAAATCTGAATACACCACCAGCACTTCATTTTTTAAAGTAATTGACCGATGTCGGTTCAATTATTTTAATTCAAATTTGTTTTTTTCTTAGCTCAATGCTCAGTTTCTTTAGAGAGATCAGTGCAAGTCTGAACTGTGTGACATAGTAGGGAGTTGTAGTTTTCAACAGGCTAATATTCTACATACTTTGGCGCTGAAAACGTGCTGACTGACTACAATGACAATCTATTGCGTGCCAGCCTACTTTCTGTTTGGATCACCGGTCTGTTTGGATCACTGAGCTATGTTAAAAGAGCACTGAGCTATAATAAAAACGATGTGGAGCAGACACGGAAAGTGTTTTTTTCAAGGGGTGTCTACCTGAAAATACATGATCTAAGTGATAGGCAGCAGATCTAGAGATGAGATTGACTTGGATTGAGTATTTTATTGAATACATTTGAATTTATTTTACCTTTATTTAACTAGGCAAGTCAGTTAAGAACAAATTCTTGTTTTCAATGACTGCCTAGGAACAGTGGGTTAGGTTAACTGCCTGTTCAGGGGCAGAACGACAGATTTGTAACTTGTCAGCTCGGGGGTTTGAACTTGCAACCTTCCCGTTTGATAAGTAGTAATGGACAGTCACTTCCATTAATTGTTTATTTTGCTCTGTCACAGCAAAATTCAAAGTGCATTTAATGTCCTAAAGAATTATCGAAGATCGTGAGTGTTTTTTAATAATCAAAACTGACCTCCACACTAATCGCGCAGCACTACTAGCTAGCTATGTTATAAACATAATAGCAAGCTAACAGTTTCACTTCGAGCTAATATTCTATCATTACTATTATAACTTTCTGTTGCTAATGTCTGCTTGCTAATAGTGTTGGCTACCAGCTTGTTAGTTTGCAACATGGGTTCTCAAAGTGGGGTCCGCTAAGATATTAGCTTTCAATTTGCAACAACATCTCTGCCAGATGACAAAATATGTTGATTGCTGGAAATGAGCTTAAACTGACAAATTCTCTTCAATGCCAAGAGACGGGCCTTTAAAAATCTTCCTTCCTAGGGCCGAAGACTTGTTTCATCTGACGACCATGCAATACCGAAGTCTTAAACTCCTTGTAAGCTATTTTTATCAAATTCGAGTTGTGTTCTGATTATGAGGGAGTACCACATTAATTTACTATCACAAAATGGGGCCCCGGCTGCAAAAAGTTTTAGAACCCCTGGTTTACAATACAAGGAATGGCAGACGTTTCAAATTTGAGGGTATAATATACAGTGCCTTCAGAAAGTATTTATACCCCTTGACGTGTTCCGCATTTTGTTGTGTTACAGCCTGAATATACAATGTATTCAGATTTCACTGGCCTACACACAATTCCCCATAATTACAAAGTGGAACTATGTTTTTACATTCATTAAATGAAAAGCTGAAATGTCTTGAGTCAAGTATGGTGAAGTTGTTATTACACTTTGGCTGTTGTATCAATACACCCAGTCACTGCAAAGATACAGCCGTCCTAACTAGAGGTAGACTGGTTAATCGGAATGGCCAATTAATTAGGGCCGATTTCAAGTTTTCACAACAATCGGAAATCGGTATTTTTGGACACCGATTTGGGCTTTTATTTTTTTGCGCCTTTATTTAACTAGGCAAGTCCGTTATTAAGAACACATTCTTATTTTCAATGACGGCCTAGGAACGGTGGGTTAACTGCCTTGTTCAGGGGCAGAACGACAGACTTTTACCATGTCAACTCGGGGATTCAATCTTGCAACCTTACAGTTAACTAGTCCAACGCTCTAGCCACCTGCCTCACGAGATGCCTGCCTGTTACGCAAATGTAGTAAGAAGCCATGGTAAGTTGCTAGCTAGCATTAACCTGCTAGCTAGCATTAAACTTATCTTATGAAAAACAATCAATCATAATCACTAGTTAACTACACATGGTTGATATTGTTAGTTTATCTAGCGTGTCCTGCGTTGCATATAATCGATGCGTTGCGCATTCGTGAAAAAGGACTGTCGCTGCTCCAACACGTACCTAACCATAAACATCAATGTCTTTTTTAAAATAAATGCACAAGTATATATTTTTAAACCTGCATATTTAGTTAATATTGCCTGCTAACATTAATTTATTTTAACTAGGGAAATGGTTTCACTTCTCTTGCAACAGTCAGGGTATATGCAGCATTTTGGGCTGCCTGGCTCGTTGCGAACTGTGTGAAGACTATTTCTTCCTAACAAAGACAGCCAACTTCACCAAATGGGGGATGATTTAACAAAAGCGCATTTGTAAAAAAAAGCACAATCGTTGCACGACTACCTAACCATAAACCACAATGCCTTAAAATCAATACACAGAAGTATATATTTTTAAACCTGCATATTTAGCTAAAGAAATCCAGGTTAGCATGCAATATTAACCAGGTGAAATTGTCACTTGCGTTCATTGCACGCAGAGTCAGGGTATATGCAACAGTTTGGGCTGCCTGACTTGTTGCGAACTAATTTGCCAGAATGTTACGTAATTATAACATTGAAGGTTGTACAATGTAACAGCAATATTTAGACTTATGGATGCCACCCGTTAGATAAAATATGGAACGGTTCCGTATTTCACTGAAATAATAAAGCGTTTTGTTTTCAAAATTATAGTTTCCGGATTCGACCATATTAATGACCTAAGGCTCGTATTTCTGTGTGTTATGTTATAATTAAGCATGATTTGATATTTGATGTAGCAGTCTGACTGAGCGGTGGTAGGCAGCAGCAGGCTTGTATGCATTCATTCAAACAGCACTTTCGTGCATTTTGCCAGCAGCTCTTTGCTGTGCTTCAAGCATTGAGCAGTTTATGACTTCAAGCCTATCAACACCGAGATTAGGCTGGTGTAACCGATGTGAAATGGTTAGCGGGGTGCGCGCTAATAGTGTTTCAAACGTCACTCGCTCTGAGACTTGGAGTAGTTGTTCCCCTTGCTCTGCAAGGCCCGGGGCTTTTGTGGAGCGATGTGTAACGATGCTACGAGGGTGGCTGTTGTCGATGTGTTCCTGGTTTGAGCCCAGGTAGAGGCAAGAAGAGGGACGGAAGCTATACTGTTACACTGGCAATACTAACTAAACTGCCTATAAGAACATCCAATAGTCACGGTATATGAAATACAAATGGTATAGAGAGAAATAGTCTTTACTCTCTTCTCCAACACTTTGTTTTTGCATGATTTAAACCAAATTGAACATGTTTCATTCTTTACTTGAGGCTAAATTGATTTTATTGATGTATTATATTAAGTTAAAATAAATGTTCGTTCATTATTGTTGTAATTTTCATTATTACAAATAAATGTTAAAAATCGGCCGACACAATCCAGGTGTGGAAAGCTTTTACACTTACCCAGAAAGGCTTGCAGCTGTAATTGCTGCCAAAGGTGAATCTAACACAGGAGTCTCTGACCCTGTTCATGGAGAGCTAACTTCCAGTTGAAACTAACTTGATTCATCTTATCAGCCAGATAATTATTAGAATCAGGTGTGCTAGATTAGGGTTGGAGTGAGTTTACAGGACGGTAGCTTTCCAGGAACAGGGTTGGAGAACACTGTCTTAACATGCATTGATTTAGGGTGTTGAATACTTATCTAATCCCTGTTTTATAAATGTTCACAATTTTCTTTCCACTTTGACAGAGTATTTTGTGTCTTATCATTTACAAAAATGTACATCAATTTTCATCCCGTTTTTGTAACGCAACAAAACGAGGATAAAGTCAAGGGGTGTGAATACTAGCTAACTAGTTAGGCCAACAAGAAATTAACTATTGGTAATCTGTCAGTGTCCATGTTTTTTAATTTTACCCCGTTTTCTCTCCAATTTCATGTTATCCAATTGTTTAGTAGCTACTATCTTGTCTCATCGCTACAACTCCCGTACGGGCTCGGGAGAGACGAAGGCAGAAAGTCATGCGTCAATGTCCATGTTTGTCCAACTACTAAGTGTTTTTTTTAATCCTACTCAACTATTTTCAACAATTATGGTTTATAGCAATGGCCAAGCTTCATAACTAGCTTACTACCTAGCTAGCATGCTTGCCCATCAACAGACAATTACATCAATACAGAGTCGGCCTAAGCTAGATATCAAATTCCCATTGTGGCATAGTGTCCACCCAACCAGGGCTGGTGAACGTAAGATAGCTGGCTGGCTAGGGGTTTAAGATTAGGTGCATGTGTGAAACTGTGTATATCTCACTGAAGGCCTAAATGGTAAACCATTGATCTAAGGGAGGTTTTTGTTCTGAGTCATTCTGAGAGGGTTGTTTTTGCACCTGAGGTCATGTGTCCACTGCCCTACCATTTTATATTCTTAATATAAGGCTCTAGTATCAGGGATTGAGCGAGGTGGCATTGAATGCACATAAGGGAGACACTCATTTTATGATTCACTATAAAATGTCTCGGGGCATAGAAGATAATTGATTGAATGACGATGCCCATTGCAGAGAATTGAATGTACCTGCGATGTATGGGTTGTGCACAAGGAGCAGCAGAAGCCACATCTTTGCTTTATGACTCAGGGTTGCTAGATTGAACCAAAGGGCAGAGGAATGGTAGCTGTTGGACACCGTTCCACACCACAGCAGTGGGTTGTTTGAGAGTTGCGTACCGAAGTATCATCACAACATTTTCTAAGTTAGTAAATGAGTGCTAGGAATCTTCGGCTGAGTAAATGCTTCCACGTATTGTGGACGTCAAGCATAAAATGGTTCATGTGCCTGTATAGTTTCTACCTAAGTATATTGTACTGTGTATTTGCCCATATTTGAGTTTTTCAGTTTCGTCAGTTGGTGAACAACATGGATCTGGGAATGGTGGATTGTATTAATGTCACCTGACAAATGTGCGGGTTAGGAGTGGGTAGTTGTGGGTAAACCTAGACCTAATTACAGGTTTGTAACTGAAAAAGATGGCAACCTCTTATCACAATGTAGATCTGATGTGTTAAAGTAAAAATACATTTTAAAAAACAACGGAAGGGATTATGGTTAATTTCCAAGCACGATCTGATATCTTTGTGATGGCCTTCTTTTTTTCGAATGGTGGGCTCCTGATTCAACATTATGGAAATGGATCATGAGGCTCAGAGTTGCCTGGCTAGTTAGGTATTGTCCTGAACAGCAGGGTGGAGCGGTGTTTAGAGAGCAGAGCTGCCTCCCATTTGTCTTACCCTTGAAAGGTCCTGCAACACCATGGCCTCAGAGAATCCAATCAGCTGCTGTTAGTGTTTGAATGACATCGCCCTGTATTAAAGTGTCTCTTACATGAATAAATTATATTGTTCTTCTCTGTCAGTGTTCAGTTAACGTTTTCTCCTCACTTCTTGGGCATCACTCACTGTGCTAGCTCATCATACTTAACTTTTCTTCATAAGAATGTAATACGCAAGCCCCGGCATGCATCATCAGTTTATTCAAAACATGTTTGACCTTATTTGTAGTGTTGCATATTCATGCTATGCCAAGTTTGCATTCTAATTTGTGAGGCCTTGCAGAGCCGGGCTGGCTGAGTCCCAGTCCAATAGGGAACTCTGGGTAGTAGTGATGAGGGCGTCCCAGTCTTTGTAGGTATAGGGTGTTGTGGATTGTTATTCTATGCCTCAGGTGGGTGTTGGTAATGTCTGGTAACTTGAAATTCCAGTGGAACATCTTGTTTTTTATTTTACTAGGCAAGTCAGTTAAGAACAAATTCTTATTTTCAATGACGGCCTAGGAACACTGGGTTAACTGCCTGTTCATGGGGCAGAACGACAGATTTGTACCTTGTCAGCTCGGGGATTCGAACTTGCAACCTTTCGGTTACTAGTCCAACACTCTAACCACTAGGCTACCCTGCCGCCCCAATTTGACTGGCTCTTGTTTGACATATGTTCTAATACACCCCCACTCCTCTAAGCCATCCACTTCCTTAAAGCTGTCTTCCTCATAAAGCAAACTTTAGATGTGTTTTTGTTTAATTGTTAAGCAGAAGCCTCATTGAATGCTATCGGCAATATATGATTATCATTCTACTCTATTGACGTAAAGTATACAAACATTAGAAATGAGCATGTGTTCAGTTTACCTGTTTTAGCTCCTTTTATCAGCGACAATGTCATCGTGCTTTATATTTCATATGGATCCCACCTTAGAATGTAAGCCCCGCTCCCTGATCTGTAACCACATTCATTAAGTGTGTGTGTGCACGCCGTCTCACTGGAGCATGTTGAAGTTATACAGATGGCCATTTTGTGGTAATCCTCAATCCAAACGAACAGTGAGGGAAGCTTAGTGTGGTACGTGTGCCACGCCTGTGGAAAGAGGCAAAGGGAGTTCTTTCTGTTGTGATTGTATTAGCTTTCCTGAGGCCGTTGGATTATAGCTGGCTGTTTGTCGCTTGTAGTGCCATTTCAGCAATGTTGGGTCCTCATTTGCAAAGAGTTACATATGCTTGAACTGCACTTTCTTTTCTCTGTGCCTCCCCTTTCATGTCCCACAGTTAAATGCGCTGGGAGGATTCTGTATGGTTAGCAAGCTTGTTTCAACTTTTTTCATTACTGCTCCATATCATTGGACACCTTCCCCTCACCATGCACCACCAACACTTGTTTTGTTTAGAAATCATTTTTTATTTGTTGCCTACTGAAAGACTTCAAAAATGTAGTTTCAGGCTGTAATGTTATGCAGATATGTTTTTGGCCCCTGCTATTCTGTAATGAGCCAAACCAAGAAATGTCGCCAGGCGATTGAAGGACCAATTCACCCCACTATGCATGGCTGTCGGTGTGAAGCAAGAGACCTTCAGTTACACAGTGCGACTGGGATTAAGATGACCTGCCTTCCCCATGCTGGCTATAATTATCTTTACAAAGTAGTGTATGGCTGTGGCCAGCACGTGGCTGGCTAGAGTACTATCCCACTGTTAGTGTCTGGTCTGGAGGGGGATTGCCTTGTCAGGTTTGTACCGACATTTTAACACCTTCCCTAAAGATTCCTGTTTAGATGAACACACATTGATTGGCCGTGGTCCAGTTGGGTTACAAACTGATTGATGATGGTAGAAGGGTTTGGTGTGTGTGTGAGATTTGGAGATAACTATATGAGTATCTGAAACCTCAGATGTGGGTCATTGAAAATTAACAACATGGACTTCTTATTACTGCATAGTTCTGCAAACAATAAGAATGACCACCCAACTTCCAATTATTATTATGGGGAATTTGGTTGTGTGTAGTGTGAAAAGTGTTGCCAGCACTCAACTCAATTTGCTTAATCACATTATATGTGGAGCCTTGTGTAAAAGGTGCGGCTAGAAGGCGTAATCCCTGGACAGGGCTTGGCAGTAACCTTTTTTTGTCGCTTGTCCAAAACCACATGTCACTTGTCCAAAAATAGAAAAATAGTCTTAATGTAATTTTTACATCGTTGTATGTTACAAGGAACCACTTTGCAAAATAAAATGCATTACTGTATTTTTGTACCATAGGAAAGAAAATCAGACGGCATTGTTGTCTGCACTCCTTATTGATGACTGGATATCTGTCTCAAAATAAAACACTGCCTCTTTAAGACTTTCCTGAAGGATGTTTGGCTGCCTTTTGGTAGCCTATAAATTACTGCAACATTAAAATGACAACCTTGTACTTTAGTATGTCTACAGATTAAAACACTCTGGGACAGTTCTGAGACAACAGATCCTAAATTCATAACCACTGCAGATAAATAAATAAAAAACAATGAAACAGTAACTTTTTTTGTAATCTTATCAGACCGTTTTGCTTAAAATGTTGATAAATTTTTATTTATTCATATTATAAGCTCAATTAAAAGACCGTTAATTATTAAATAGTTACAAATGTTGGCCACCTCTGCTCAGATTCAAGGTGGGTGATGTGCAGTGTGCACCATGCACTAACTACCCTTCAGTCTCCAGTCTTGTGACCATTTGATCTGAACGAAGTGCTTTGAGTATGCCGACAGAATCAGACGTTAATGTTAGTTATCCTTCATTATATTTGTCAAACAAAGCCTATATTTATGTAATTCTCATTCAAGTTTGGTTACATTTTCTGGCGCCTCCATGTCAGCATCGGTTTGGACATGAGGCTTGTAGCCAATATCACATACACTTTGTCATGTAGGCGTTTTTTAAAATCTATGTGCATTATTATTCCAATTTTGGCCAATGATCCAATTCTGAATTGGATAATTGTTTGATATTGTGAATGCATATTTTTACTTGTCAATTGGGGAAACTTAAATCTATATGATTATTATTGTCCAGCAAGCATTAATATCAAGCCCAGCTGGATGAACCCATGGGATTGGAGTCCAAACCAGCATACTACATAATGATACTTCACTGCCATTAAAATTTTCCTTCCCCAGAACATTGTGTGAACATTTTTGAATTTGTTACATTTGGGGACATAAGATTGGGGCGGCAGGGTAGCCTAGTGGTTAGAGCGTTGGACTAGTAACTGTTCTAGTCAAACCCCCGAGCTGACAAGGTACAAATCTGTCATTCTGCCCCTGAACAGGCAGTTAACCCACTGTTCCTAGGCCGTCATTGAAAATAATAATCTAGATGGGACGCAGGCGTACGGGAGTTGTAGCGATGAGACAAGATAGTAGCTACTAAACAATTGGATACCACGAAATTGGGGAGGAAAAAAAACGGGGTAAAATAAAAAATAAAATAATTAACCACTTGCTCCTACCTGGCATGCAGGCGTCCCATCTAGAGCTCTGGAAATGCAAATGCGCTACGCTAAATGCTAATAGTATTAGTTAAAACTCAAACGTTCATTAAAATACACATGCAGGGTATTGAATTAAAGCTACATTCGTTGTGAATCCAGGCAACAAGTCAGATTTTTAAAATGCTTTTCGGCGAAAGCATGAGAAGCTATTATCTGATAGCATGTAAACAAAATAATTAGCATATTCAGCGCTACACAAACTGCACAATAAAATATAAAACATTCATTACCTTTGACCATCTTCTTTGTTGGCACTCCTAGATGTCCCATAATCACTATTGGGTCTTTTTTCCGATTAAATCGGTCCATATATAGCCTAGATATCGTTCTATGTAGACTGTGTGATAAACGGAAAAAAATAGCGTTTCATAACGTAACGTCATTTTTTTAAATTCAAAAAGTCGACGATAAACTTTCACAAAACACTTCGAAATACTTTTGTAATGCAACTTTAGGTATTAGTACACGTTAATAAGCGATAAAATTCATCAGGAGGCAATGTAAATTCTATAGGTGTCGTCTGGAAAAACATGTCCGGAGAGAGCTCGACCAAAACATCCGGTCGGAGACCGGAGGGAAGGAGTTCCCTTGAACCGGTTAGACCAAGAATCAAAGCTGAATCAAATGACAAGACTCTAGACAACGTGTGGAAGCTGTAGGCGCTGAAACCTCGTCTCATGTAATTCGGTTCACTTTGAACAATTCCTGGAAGTAGCGCAAGGATATTTATTTCCATTTTCAGTGATCAGGTTTTCCTGCGCTTTTCGATGAAACTCACGTTCTGTTATAGCCACAGCCGTGATTTAACCAGTTTTATAAACGTCTGAGTGTTTTCTATCCACACATACTAATCATATGCATATACTATATTCCTGGCATGAGTAGCAGGGCGCTGAAATGTTGCGCGATTTTTAACAGAATGTTCGAAAAATTAGGGGGTAGGAGGAAGAGGTTAACTGACTTGCCTAGTTAAATAAAGGTAAAATAAAAATAAATAAAAAATGATCAAATAATGCATTGTAGCCAAATGTCTGCTAAATTTTCAGCGGTGGTGTTTTACTCCACTTGTGAAGAAACGACAAAAAATGGCCTACAGTACAGTTGTTTGAAGTTCATTCCCGCCTTAGAATGTGCTGCATATTGGCGGAAGCCAGTGAGCCAGGTCTCTCTATTTGGCTCAGTTCTCTGGGAAGTGGGCTGCCGGGAGCCATTTTGCCATTCTAATGCTACATGACTCGTCACTTTTCCACGTTGCCCCTTATACCCAAACCTATGGCGCAATCTGGGCATAGATAAGAAAAGCCTCTCCCAGTAGCCTCTCCAACGTGTCTGTCACAACTAGAGGTCGACCGATAATGACTTTTCAACGCCAATACCGATTATTGGAGGACCAAAAAAGCCGATGCCGATTTAATATAAAAAAAAATATTTGATTTGTAATAATGACAATTACAACAATCTGAATGAACACTTATCTTAATATAATACATCAATAAAATCTATTTAGCCTCAAGTAAATAATGAAACATGTTCAATTTGGTTTAAATAATGCAAAAACAAAGTGTTAGAGAAGAAAGTAAAAGTGCAATATGTGCCATGTAAGAAAGCTAACGTTTCAGTTCCTTGCTCAGAACATGAGAACATGTGAAAGCTGATGGTTCCTTTTAACATGGGTCTTCAATATTCCCAGGTAAGAAGTTTTAGGTTGTAGTTATTAAAGGAATTATAGGACTATTTCCCTCTATACCATTTGTATTTCATTAACCTTTGACTATTAGATGTTATTATAGGCACTTTAGTATTGCCTGTGTAACGGTATAGCTTCCGTCTCTCTCCTCGCTCCAACCAGCAACACCGCGACAACAGCCACCATTGAAGCAGCGTTGCCCATGCAGAGCAAGGGGATCAACTACTAGAAGGCACAGAGCGAGTGATGTTTGAAACGCTATTAGCGGGCGCTAACTAGCTAGCCATTTCACTTCGGTTACACCAGCCTCATCTCTGGAGTTGATAGGCTTGAAGTCATAAACAGCGCAATGCTTGACACACAACGAAGAGCTGCTGGCAAAACGCACAAAAAGTGCTGTTTGAATGAATGTTTACGCTTCTGCCTACCACTGCTCAGTCAGATACTGAGATGCTTGTATGCTCAGTTAGATTATATGCAACGCAGGACACGCTAGATAATATCTAGTAATATCATCAACCATGTGTAGTTAACTAGTGATTATGATTGATTTTTAACATTTTTATAAGATAAGTGTAATGCTAGCTAGCAACTTACCTTGGCTTACTGCATTTGCAGAACAGGCAGTCCCCTTGTGGAGTGCAACGAGAGAGGGGCAGGTGGTTATAGCGTTGGACTAGTTAACTGTAAGTTTGCAAGTTTGGTTCCCCGCGCTGACAAGGTGAAAATCTGTCGTTCTGCCCCTGAACGAGGCAGTTAACCCACCCTAGGCCGTCATTGAAAATAAGAACGTGTTCTTAACCGACTTGCCTAGTTAAATAAAGTTTTTTTTTTTTTTACAGCAAATCGGAGCCCAAAAACACCAATTTCCGATTGTTATGGAAACTTGAAATCGGCCCTAATTAATCGGCGATTCCAAATAGTCGGTCTACCTGTAGTCACAACTGTCAGTTCATTAGTAAGAGGTGTACTTGTCTAAAATTCTCAGTAGACAAATGGAGGACTAAAGCAGACTTTTTTCAAAGTGTTTTTCTCATGGGGTCTTGGATGTTTGAGCAATATTTCACACTTATGTTTCCTACACATGTTAATATTGAAGATGCCATGTAATATATATAGTCATTTAAAGAATAATATATTGATTTTAAAAGGTTGCATGTGATAGTCCTCAGTATGTTGAATCATGTGTTTTATGTAAATATATATTTTCTCTCTGTAGTACATCTTCGGGGAGTTCAGCCCTGATGAGATCAATCAGTTCTTCGTGACTCCACGATGTTATGTTGAGGTAAGACAATGAGTTTTGAATGAAACATTTACTCACATACGTTTACTCCAGCTCATGGCTGTTTTGACACCATATAGTCTACGGTGTTAAGTGTTGGAGTGCCGGTGGCTCTTAATGTTAACTGGGTCGTTCTTAAGAATGGCCTTTTGGAAGCTCATTAACACCAAAAACCACTGAGTTTATAGATTTAGTCCAGTGTGTGTATTTACTCTGTCATTGTCTAAAACACAGAGAAGACAATGGTTACTTTCTCATGTTCTCAGTTTAGTGAGTGTGAACAATATAAGACAGCACAAAATAACATGTTTTTATCACCAGTACTGTCATCTACCCCCCTCCGAAGTGCACATTACACAGATATGATTCACAAGCAGGAAGGCCCAGACTGACAACAGTCGTGGCTTGAGGTTAACACTGTTTGATTATTTACTTTAACTAGGAAGTGTCTTTTTAATTTGTAATCTAATCTCTCTGCTCTTTGACAGCTTCCCCCCTTCAATGACAAAGTCTCCTGCGTCAGCCAGTCTTCAGGTAAGAACGTCTACTGGATCACTCTGATTTATTTAAGTTCGTCTTGTAGACATTCCGAACGTCATCCGCATGAGCCCGGCCAGTGCTCTCTGGGTTGACCGCACTCTTGCCCCCCCCCCCCACATGATGTAATGGTTATGACCAAAGTCAAACATACACCCGCCCGTCTGTGCTAGTTGGATCCAGACCTACCTGACTGAACTGCATGTAAGAGAGTGACAGTTTAAGTCTGAATTGACATTGTTTTAAATAAGATTTTACTTGTAAAAATATGTCCAAACATACCTGCAGAACAGGGATTTTGGAGCCACCAAGTTACAAAGTCTGTCAACCATACCCCTCCCCTGCTCATAACACTTGATTTTTACTCTGATTTGTATGAATTATTCAGGAAGTTACTGCACTCCTGCTGTGCCTTACATTGCGGAGTCTATGAGACGGCAGGTTTGCGGTGAGTTTTGGGTCCGACACTATGTGCTTATTACTTGTTGCTGAAGCACTCAAACCCAGATCTTAAAAACTGGTGGCTTTCTAAACCTTGCCCCTATTTACACTCATTCTTGTCCGTACGATCTGTGAGGCTTTGCATGCTTAGATGCCGTTAAATATCTCTTCTCTATTGCATTAAACACATTGGCACCGCAGCAGTGCTTTAAGTTGACTTGTGATTGATTTGTATACCCCCTCCGTCACTTAACTGGATGGATTGAGAGAACCCTTTTTCATTGGATTTATAAGGTCATAGTAATGGTCTTATATGGAAGCTAACAATTACAATAGGTATTTTGTTTTGCTAGGGTTTATCACTCTCAATTCATCATTATGACTCTGGAATGAAATCCCTTTGGTAAAAACACTAACAAAGGACACTCTAATCCACAGAGAAGAGCGAATCTCGACCGTACTCTCTAATCATACCTTACATTCCCCCTTAGGGTTTCCGGTGTCTGGTTTGTATGGATGACCAGTCGTGTCTTATATAGCCCGGCCTTGCCATTTTCAGTGTTGGATCTGAATTTACTAACGTTTTCCTCATGTTCACCTTCAGCTGTTTCTCTCACCGCTTATCTTTCAATTTGAAATGTTAGAAACTTGTTAAATCTAATCGACATATAACTTACTCTTCATTGCTTGATATTTTTTATTTGTGTAGTACTCTAGGTCAGTGTTTGATATATTCAATTGTGTTTGTGGCAGTTAATAAAGTTGTAAATGGTTGTTTATTTCATGATGCCAATTTTGTTTTGGATGCCAGATATTGGCCAAGTAGTAATGACAAATAATTGGTCAAAACAGTATTTTGTGTTGTGTAAACCTTATGAACCTTTGTCTTCAGGGCAGAACTGTAGTGCCTTATGTTCCCAAGCTGACTGATATATCCTCTGCAGGCGAAGACTACCAGCGCATAGAGTTTGGTGTGGATGAGGTGATGGACTTGGAGCCTGTGGGAGTGAAGGATCCTCTCTTCAAGGTGTCCAGCACTCTGAACCCCCAGGCTCCAGAGTTCATCCTGGGATGCCAGCCGTCTCAGAAGGTCCCGCAGACAGCCACAGCCCTCTCTCCGGCAGCAGACATCCCAGACGGAGCACAATACAACTCACTGGACGAACCCGACGGCCCGGACGGACCTGATGGCCCAGACTCTGAGCCCTCCGCCATGGACGGCAACCAGAACTGCCAGGATGGGGACGGGGGCCCGGGCAGCCTGGGCCAGCGGGAGAGGAAGAAAAAGAAAAAGCGCCCGCCAGGATACTACAACTACTTGGAGGGCTCAGGTCCCAATAGCGGTGGCATGGGAGTGGACGGGCCTCCTGGAAAGGGGTTGGTGAATGGACATGTTCTTAGCGGCCCTCACCTCGGGTCGCAGGACATGGTTGGTAAGGCGTTGTCAGGGGGCGGACTTTCCACCTCAGCCCCTGTCGCTACGGCAGCAGCGAATCAGAGGACTTGTGATAGCCCTGATGAATCGTCTTTGGACTTCACGAGTGGAGCTGCCTCTTTATCAGATGGTAAAGACGCAGCCTCCTCCTCCTCTTCTTCCTCCTCCTCTCAGAGCAGTGGGGTGGCAGAGGGAGGCAGAACTGCAGAGCAGCAGCCTGAGAACATGGCTCCAGAGAGCCCTGAACTGCTGGGCAGCGGTGGGCACAGCCCCTGCCCCACCTCCCCTCCTCCCCCCTCGGTTGCTGTGGCCAGCCCCCCTGCCACCATTGCTACTACTACTGAAGAAGAGGAGGAGACTAGGGACAGTGGGGTGGCTAATGGGCTGGCTGAGCCCCATGCTGGCATCAGTGCAGACAGACACAAGGAGGCCTCTGAGACGTTGGAGCTGCCCCAGCAGCAGTCCCCAGCTCCCTCAGTGGAGCCTGCTTCCGCCCCAGACTCTGAGGCCCAGCCGGCGGTGGCAGAGCAGCCTAAGTCGCCTGCCCCTCCGGCTGCGCCCGCTGCCAACCCCCTCAAATCCTGGGCTAGCCTCTTCCACAACTCCAAGCCTCTGCCTGGAAGCCCTCAGGCCTATGTGGAGGTGAAGAATGTGGTGGAGGTCGTGTCTCCCTCCCTGGCTGCTGTGGAGCAGCATGAGAAGGCTGGGGAGGTGAAGGAAAACCCTGTCCATGTATCAGAGGATCCCATGGCCCCTAAACTTGCAGGTAGTGTACTCACAGAGCCCCACAGTGTGAGGAAGTAGAGCTCACCGGTTAACCCTTATGTCCTTTGGAGTGTGTTAGGGCTGCCCCCCCCCCAATTTTTTTTTAATATATAATCAATCAATCATGGTTGACAGAAAGTCATGTTCTTTCAACCGATCGATTGGTCTACATTTTGTAAGTTTATTTTTCCATATATAGACACACCCTGTGTGTTTTAATAAAAGTATCTATATATGCATTGAGTTTATCTGATGCTTTAAGCTCACTGTTTGATTAAATAAGACACATAGCCCCAGGGAGCCAGAAGACAAAAATCTTAACCTGTCCTGAACATCCTCCCCCTGCTCCTACTGGCTTTTGCAGATTCTGCCATTACTCTCCTGAAGATGCCAGCAATAGGCTACATAAGGCGTTTCGGCAACCTTTCTCCTGTGGAATGCCAATTTATTTTTGTGGAACAGTTTAATTTAATTTAGAATAATATCTTCAGTTCTCAAAATCATTGTCATGTGGTTAATCAAAAATCAAAATCAAAATGATACAAACCTAAAAGTAACTATGTAAAAATAGCCTATAAAGCCAACAAATGAAAACAATGCATCCAACAGGTAGTAGATATCCTGATCCTGTCGGTAACGAACTTGAAATGTTGTATCAGCTATTAACTTGAGTCCAGCCTGAAGCTCCTTGCAACATTGTATAAAATATTCTGGGCCCTCAGTTTCCCTTGCCAGTGAACTCTGGACACACAGCTGTAGGCTATTTGCTAGGGATAGGAAGTAATCAGGTAGGCCTATTTTATGACGGATCAGAGCATGACATTTATAATTTTTCAAATACATTGACAATGGTTTCTCATTCTCAATGGATGTAAAAACAGACACTGTTTGCTTGCTGTTTGAGATGAAGAAAACATTACTTTGAAAAGCTCCATGACTCATTAGTGGTGGTGCGTTAAGAAAATCAGAAATACTATCAGATCCCCAAATGGGCACATTTATATTCCTACATTTGCGCGCAGGCCAGGTAGCCTATAGGCCTACTTCTATGCGTAATCAGGTGCGCATCCTTTCTCAACATTGACAGGAGTGCTCCAAACAAAAGACAATGACTAAATTGACAACTCGTAAATGGAATGAAATAAACCAAAACTTTTTTTCTCACAGGTGTAGCATAGGTTGTGTGCATCTGCAAATAACATGTCCACTCTGACAGTGAAAACAGTAATAGACTGGAATAATAATAATAATATTGAATGCATTAAGACTTTACTGTAACCAAACAAACATTATAGATTAGGAATTAGCCGTGTGTACTACTGGTGATATATGTAATGGGGAATTGATAGACACTAACAATCAAAAGCAAACACTTCACACAATAAAGTTATGAAACAATGAATGTGCACAAATTACCAGGAGAGAGCGCATTATGGAGAGAGACGTGCATTGTGCAGCCACACTCGCCTTCTTGGACTGTGCCATTCCCGCGGCATCCGCAAGGGATTAGTTCACTGAGATGGCCGCGAATAAGACGGGTGTCTCGTGTGCCATATATTTGCTACTGCTCAACTAAAACAAATCTCAGTTGACCAACAGCCTATTCACCAGTCGAGTAATTGTGGTCAGGCCTAGAGTGTGTTGACAAAATTATACCCATCGATTATTATAATAGTAATTAATTTGTGCACATTAAATGTTCTGTATGCATGTGCTGAAGTACAGCCTACCGTCCACTTGGTGTCAACACTGGAACATTTAGTTAGACTGATACACATGAGCACCAGGTGGTGCTAACACTCAATGCTTGGGAAGGCCCAGATTGCTATGACACATCTCCATGATATGCTTTACCTCACCACCCTATTTTCCCCAATAATGCTCCAATGAATAGAGCTGGGGAATGAATGTCAGGCCATGTGACCCCAGGGAGACTCCCATGTAGCCAAATGGCTTTGCTGGCGTCAGAGAGACATTGTATATAGCAGTAATACTAATACATGTTGAAGGCCTCTATTCCAAACTGCATTCATGAGAATACAGGCAGAGGGTGGGCTGGACCTACTGCTTTACCAATAATGTATGAGCAGCTCTAATTAAATCCATTACCATGACATCAACCTTATGGATTTTCAGATACAGTAGACTAGAGCAGGATAGATCTCTGACCTCACCCCTTTCTCCTAACACACACAGAATATAAATGAAAATTCAAAGGTTGCATAATGAGTTGATCTTGTAAGCTGCCTAATTAAAGGGGATATGTAGGATCATATCCTGATTACTCACTTCCCAACAACAGCCTCCAGGTGTTGGGACCACACAGGGTACACTGGCGGTTTTAAACAGCCTGTGACAGGGAGGATTGCCATGTCTGGGTAATGTGTGGTTATAGTCTTGATGGGATTATTGCTTGTCTCACTCAGTGCTATGACCCTGGGATTCCTCAGGCCTCATGGATATAGTCCTGTGTCTGGAGGAAATATACAGAGGCCTAATCTCAGTGGGTTACTTAAGCCTCCTTGTAAATTGTGGTTGACACTGTATTTTTGTCATCCTTTTAGTAAACTGGGATTTTTCATCTATTCGGCACCCTTATGAATTATTTATGAGAGAGAGGGGTTCTGGGCAGCCTAATGTGCTTCTGTCTAGATAAACCTGATGGTTTCCTGTGCTCAGCGGCTGTAAATAATTCAACCAGGCTCCACGTGGTAGAAAAGCTTATTTTGTACCCACAATACAGTGCTCAGACTTTCACTCTTCTGTCAGGAAATTAACAGGAAGCTATTTATAAGACCCTGGTGTCACCGCTACCACGTCTCATTTTGATTACAACCCCGCATACTGTCTTATCTCTGGACTGGATTTTTATCTGGAGTGTGCATTTACTGTTTAGCCAAACTATATTTCTCTTCTCCTGGAATGACCTGTTTCACTTTTAGCAAACCTGTTATCTACAAAAACAATGTTTCTGTAATTTGGAGGTTGTTCATAATATGCTATGTGCGTAGGCAGAACTATCAAAAAAATTGCCGATTTATAACCCATTGTTTTCAAATTGTGATTATGTGCTATTGTTTTATTATATTTTCTTTGTTGGAATGTCTGTCTATGTTACCATGGAAGCTGTGTTGCCAGTGACAGTCTTCCTTCCTAGGCGTGGCACAGTATCTCCTTGTTCTGACAAACCAGCCTTGTGTGTCTCAAGATGCAGAGTTGGCAGAAGGGACACAGTCTATATAGCACAGTATGGAGTAAATTGATTTAGATTTTTTTTTTTGCCTGAGGTTTACAAACTAACTTCTAACTTTTTGTTTGATTTAGTAAGGGATTTGTGTTCAAAATCATGTGCACTTGTTTGAATCCCCAGAACTAATTGAGAATGTGAAGTTGATACACAAACCAGTGTCTTTGCAACCAAGAGGACTGATCAACAGGGGAAACTGGTGCTATATCAACGCTGTATCCTTTTCTCAGCTGCATGCGAAAATGCTTTAATCACACCATGTCATAAACAAAGTTACATTAAATGTCTGTATTTAGTGTTTCAATGAGGTGATTTTACCCTTGACTGCCACCCCCAAGACATTGCAGGCCCTGATTGCTTGCCCCCCCATGTATCACCTGTTTAAGTCCATTCCCCTGTTCAATGACACCCAGAGACCCTGTACTTCCACACCCATGATGGACAACTTGTAAGTAGCCTCTCTCCCTGGGAGCTGACTGGCTGTTTTTTAAAAGTCAGATCTCACAATCAATCGAGGTCTTGTTTGTGTGCAAATAAGCAGCGATGACAAATTCCTGCCTGAGCTAAATTGGTAAAACTGTGTTACGGGTATTGAGAGTAGGTGTTAAATGTGTGCTCACTGCATTGGGTTGGGTGTGTACTTCCTTTGCTAATTACAACTCCCTGACCTTGTTTCTCCCTCCAGTGTAAGGCTTGTCAATGAGTTCAACAATATGCCTGTGCCATCCAAAGCCAAGCATCAAGGTAAGCTGTCTGTCAGCATCTTCTAAAAGAGCTGGAGTTTCTTTTATTTCCTGTTGATGTTCATTTGATGTGTTCCTTGTTGCTTTTTCCATAGCTGCTGGTGAAAAGATAATAAAAGACATTCGACCAGGTGCTCCTTTTGAACCCAACTACATCTACAGACTCCTCACCCTCATCAAGTCGAGTCTCTCGGAGAAGGTAAAACCATTGGGCATCTAGTGTATTGATTTCATTTGAATGTTTTAGAGCGGAATATCATAACAATCTTTTTATGTCTGCTTGTCATGTTTTCCTTTGCTCCCATTTACACACACACACACCAAGCCCCTCCCTCAGCCACTCACCACAACAAAGAGAGGGGTCACTTCCTCTCTTGACAAGTGGCTTCAACTTCCATTTGTGGTTTGGTCCAAAGAATGGGTCATATGGACACAAACACATTGCGACATTATTTTACTGTATTAGAGGAAGTCAACCTTTCTAACGATTCCCTTTTTCTGTCAACTCAAGTTGCTCGCAGAGCGGACATTACTAAAACAGGAGTATCAATGAACATTGCTTCTGGAAAATTAATGCTCAACATTTTAGCCAAAGACTGTTCTATTAGCTGTCTATTCTGTGTTTTATAAATGTGCAATAAGCATAAAACACAAATATAAGGTAGGCTGCATGATTTCAACATCTGAACCAAGTGGACCGGCTTGCATGCTTTTCAGACAGCTGGAGACAGACAAAATGGTGTGTTCATAACAATTGAACTTTTTTTTACCTTGTTAGCCTGCAAATAGGCCCAAGTTGGCTAAACTTGAAATCTAAAGATTAGCTGGCTACTCACTAGCGCTTTTGCTTGACTGATTGAGACCTGTGTTAATGTTCTATAATGCCTGCTACAAGTTCATTATTATTGAATGTGCATTATACATGGTTCTGGTTAAATTTGTAACAAAGGTTATTTTCTTAGACTTAAAAGCCAGATCAGTGATTATAGCAACAAACAACAACAAAAAGCAGGTCGAACAATTTTGATAAAATAATTAATTAGTGGGTCTTAGCCTTGTGGAAGGCTTATATATTTAGTGTAGGTATAATTTTACACGCCCTGGATTAGATTATAGCAGACTGTTTGCACTGAATGCAGTGCATTTGACCTTTTAATTGTACAACAAATCGAATGAAAGGAAACCATATTGAGATGTATATCTTGAATTGCCGAGAAGTTTTTAAAATAATAATCTAAAGGTGATTATTTATTTTTTAGGCCGTATCGCCCAGCCCTACTATCAATAACATCAATACAAAATCATTTGTTCTTTACATTTCAGCTGGGTTTTTATTTAGAATGTTGAACCATCCAGACATTCCACACTTTCAGGTGTTCAGGGACTTGGAGCAAATAAACTGAAACACTTTGTATCACCTGTTTCCTGACACTGGTTTTATGTCAAATTCCACATTCTCATCAGTACACTTGAGTCTATGCACCAGAGACATTCAGTCTGTACCTGTCTGATGGTACAGTACATGGATACATGTACAAATATCCATCTGTTGGTTCATGAGACATGCCGACTCATTACTGATTTCATAACCAGATAAGGTGCAATTAAAAAAGCTATTCCAAATGGAATGAGGTAGTTAGCTCCTGACTCAGGCATTCCCTATGTGGTTTAGATTGTATTTCACCTGTCCTGTCCCAAAGCTCAGTAACAGTGGACAGGACCTGTGTCTGCTGAGTCAGTGGTGTTGCATTAGAGCGCAGGTTCTCTTGGCACCGTGGTCTCATTAGTGCTGATGGTTGTGCGTTCTCTTTCAGGGTCGACAGGAGGATGCGGAGGAGTACCTGGGTTTCACCCTCAACGGACTGCACGAGGAGATGCTGGCTTTGAAAAAGCTAATCTCCCCTCAGGAAGAGAGTAAGTAGTGCAGTGGTCAAAATCTGATGCATGGAGTCATACGATTATCTGTTTACACGTACTCTCTGCTTCTGAACTGATCTAGTCCCTGTTCATTTCACTTAATTTCCTTATGTTCTTTGGCCTCACTGCTCAAGGTGTATCTGCTCTATGATTGCCATTGGCTGTGGTTCTAAATCAGTTGTCATTTCTCCTGTCTTGATCAGAAGCCCCCACACCCAACGGCCCAGAGTCTCAGTCAGGTGTGGATGATGCTGCTGCTGATAAGGAGGAGGGGAGCGAGGACGAATGGGAGCAAGTGGGCCCCCGAAACAAGACCTCCATTACCCGTCAAGCTGACTTTGTCCGCACCCCTATCACTGACATATTCGGAGGGCACATCCGGTAGGGTAACACCGATGACTTGTGTTGACTTGTGAGGTGTCAGGAAACTCACATATAGTTTCTTTACATGTGAGGTGTGGCTTATAATGGAAACTTATTGTTGTTCACAAAGATATAGTCAAGTCAATGTTTTGGTGGACCCAAAGCCTTTACTACTTCACTAGACACCTGACTTCTCCCAAATGAAGCCAGAGTGATGGTCAGACGCTGAGTTTCTTTTCTCCCTGCCCAGAGCTTATTTTTCTTAAAGCCCAGCAGTAGAACTGTGGCACCAGTGGTGTCCTTGCCCTTCTTTTTATTGGCTGTGGCGCAGGTGCCTGGTATAACAGGAGAACTGAGAGAGTATAGTGCCATCTTTATCTGGGCCCTCTTGGGCTGGTTGCCCTGGCATTGCCTCTGGCCCCCAGCTCCAACCTCAGCTGAGAATGCCATCCCAAACAGGCCTGCCACCAGCTGGCTCTGGGCTTTCTCTGCTCCAGAAGTTCTCTTTAGAATAACAGCCATTGTGGCCCGGCCTGTGGTTGGTGGCCTGGACAGCCAGGTGTGGGGGGGCACACTCGCAAAGAAAGAATCACAAAACAACTTTGAAAGTGTAGGACCTATGAGGGTGTGACTGAGCCAAATGACGTGCTCTGAGGTTCTGTTATGGCACACGCCTGGCCTGACTGGGTTACAGATCACTTCAGAGGATCATTCTTCTTCGAATCAGTAGTAAAAGTAAATGGAACATAAGGGCAGACCTTCAGGAAGGTCTGGGTTGAACTATGCATACCCAGCTACAGTCACGTTTTCAGCTACTCGAGCCTGGGTAATTGGTTTGGCTGAGGGGAATCATTGGAGCAAGTTTGAAATTATTTTCACCATTTTAAAGAGATTATATGGCTGTCAGTGTTATGAATGTTGGTGTTGTTTTTGCAATTTAAACCTTTTGGATCAGTTTCTGCCATGGAGAGGAGATGATTCATGAATGTGTTTGGAGAGACGTGTAGAGAGAATCACTAGTATGACCCATCCACTTTCCTTCAAAGCTGTGATGCTGTTTTCTGAGGTCAAGATGTCGTTGAGACACTCAAAACCCATTACTGTATTTCATTTTCTGAAGTGGGGTATATTTGTCTTTCTGTCCTATGCAGGTCGGTGGTGTACCAGCAGAACTCTAAGGAGTCAGCCACCCTGCAGCCCTTCTTCACCCTGCAGCTGGACATCCAGTCAGAGAAGATCCGCACCGTTCAGGAGGCCCTGGAGACCCTGGTGGCACGGGAGTCAGTTCAGGGCTACACCACTAAAACCAAGCAGGAGGTAAGGATCTTACACACAGTACACCAATGCTATTACTAAACAATTACAAGTCTTGGATGTGTTTGCATATCGGTCATTCTGATTTCATGCTCAATCGCTTGGTTTTTTCCCCCCACATGTAATTAGTTGAAGTATGTTGATCCAAACTTGAATGCTGCTTTGAAAACCTCAATTGATTTCCTTTGTTTTTCTTCTGCAATCTGAAACAAGGATGTAGGAATCTTGGCAGTTAAAAGTATTATTTTTTTTTAAATGTAGTTTTTAGACAATGAGAATATTTGTTACTGTGGTGTCTCGTTTCATTCAACGGAGTATTTGGGATGCTCAGCAGCACTCTACACCCAGCACTCTCCCCTTGATGGGTCCCTTCTAATGGGCTGAAGTTGTCAGACTCTAACAGATCATCTTCCCATCGGCCTTGTTTCTCTTAATAGACTGAGGGCTGTGTTGTGCGTGCGGACTCTAAAGCATTGTTTATGCTTCATGTCCTCTGACTGCGTTGCCTGGTGAAAACACATTGTTTTAAAGCCACAGTATAAGAAGACAAATGTGCCTTGCCTGCTTCCTCTGTATGGAGACAAATCTGGTGAGAGCATCATCTGTTGGACAGCTGTGTTGTTTACCAACCCCATCAGCTTTTATTTTACAAGACAGTTGTTACAGTACCTTGATATCGTTTTAGAAGTAGCTGGTAGTTGGGGGTCACAGTCTGGTTCTGACAGTGAAGGTGTAAAATCCCAGGAATTCACAAGTGACTAGATCAAAGCTCACATCAGGCTCTTAGTGTAGGCCTGTGTGACAGTGTGTGCTGTTTTTTTCAGAGTCTAATCCCTGAGTAAATTGGGAGATCCTGTTCTGGTTTATATTAGCTGTTTTATGTGGTGCCACTGTGTCAAATAGTCCACTGGCTCAGTTTGATAATCTCTCCTGTGTTTGCAGATTGAGATCAGCCGGAGAGTGACCCTAGAGGAGCTCCCTCCAGTGCTGGTGCTCCATCTCAAGAGATTTGTGTTTGAGAAGACTGGAGGCTGTCAGAAACTGATCAAGAACATTGATTACCCTGTAGACCTGGAGATCAGCAAAGGTATGTGAATCACAGAAACGCTTCCATAAACCATTGGGTGAAGTCCCCACTTAAAACGCATGCCCCAATTATTGAATTAACTCAATTGTATGTGTGTTAAGCTCTGAACCCTGGGTGAGAAAGGCAATCATTCATAACACACTTCTCACACAGTCAGCATCTGATCATATTCCAGTACGGACTAGTCTTTCCACAGTCTGGGTCCTAGTTAGACAGACACACAGGTGTAGCTCACTCACACATCACTTAAACGAGGGTGCCGTAAAAATGCTGCGAGGTCACCATCAGCAGCAGGGAGAGATGAGTGTTAAGCTCTGAACCCTGGGTGAGAAATGCAATCATTCATAACACACTTCTCACACAGTCAGCATCTGATCATATTCCAGTACGGACTAGTCTTTCCACAGTCTGGGTCCTAGTTAGACAGACACACAGGTGTAGCTCACTCACACATCACTTAAACGAGGGTGCCGTAAAAATGCTGCGAGGTCACCATCAGCAGCAGGGAGAGATGATTTGTGGGTTGACCTCATACCGTTAAAGGCCTCCTCATCCAGCCCCAACACCCGACCTCACACAGCTTTACAACTCATCAGTCCTGAGCTGGCCAGCCTACCTATGTTTACTGCTCCGCCCAGCCTACTCTACAAGCCCTGAACCAGCAGCACACAGAGGAAATATTTAGAGAACCCCACCCATATGGGATTTCTGTAACTAGTCCCAAAGGCACGTCTTCCAAATCCCCACAGACAAAGTCCCAGCAGCTTGAGGATATTAGTACTGTAGATTTACAGAATAAGAATCAGAATGTGGAGAGAATCCCTGGCTCGTTCCAATGTAAACTGGGTCCAGTGTGTTGGGTCTCCTGCGGTGTATAAATTATAGAAAGTAGGCTACATTTTTATTTTGGTTTGGCATGAGCAGCAGCCTGCCAGCATTCTGCGTAAGATTTACCAAATGCTACACTGGTGTGTTTTTGAAGCCACCTTTTATTTAGACGGGCTGGCTTTCATGGCACACAGACCCAAATAACTATAATTGATGGTGCTCTGAGGGATATCTTATACATTTTGTTTCTCTCTGTGATGTGGCTGTACTTTATTCATTTGTCTCTTCTCCTTAGATCTCCTCTCTTCAGGGGTGCGTAGCAAAATTTTCAAAGGCCAAAGAACCTACAGGCTCTTTGCAGGTATGTTTATATCGATTTATGATCAACTACACACATCTCCTACACCCACAGTATTACACAAACGGTCATAATCATTAAATTATATGCAGTAATAGGGCATTGGCCCTATGCTACAGGCAACAACATATATAGTCAAGCATAAAATGTATTCAAACATTAAGTTCAATCGTTCATAGGACTCTCTTTCGATGTGTTCAGACTCGCACTGATGTTTCCTTTAGAGGTCGACCTAATGATAATGACCCTATGATTTTTGAACACTGATACCGATTATTGGATGGCCAAAAAAGCCGGTACCGATTAATCGGCCAATTTTGTGTTTGCGTGCAGTTGAAGTCGGAAGTTTACATACACTTAGGTTGGAGTAACTAAAACTTGTTTTTCAACCACTCCACAAATTTCTTGTTAACAAACTATAGTTTTGGCAAGTTAGTTGTGTCATGCACAAAGTAGATGTCCTAAGTAATTTTTCCAACAATTGTTTACAGACAGATTATTTCACTTATAATTCACTGTATCACAATTCCAGTGGGTCTGAAGTTTACAACACACTAAGTTGACTGCCTTTAATGAAAGCTTCAGAAGTTTATAAAGCCATTTTCT
Source organism: Oncorhynchus gorbuscha (assembly GCF_021184085.1). Classification (NCBI taxonomy): domain Eukaryota; kingdom Metazoa; phylum Chordata; class Actinopteri; order Salmoniformes; family Salmonidae; genus Oncorhynchus; species Oncorhynchus gorbuscha. The sequence goes on from NC_060176.1 coordinate 16,404,280, forward strand.
GGAATTTTACAAGCTGTTTAACTTCTTGTGGCTGGGGGCAGTATTGAGTAGCTTGGATGAATACGGTGCCCAGAGTAAACTGCCTGCTACTCAGTCCCAGTTGCTAATATATGCATTTTATTAGTATATTTGGATAGAAAACACTGGAGTTTCTAAAACTGTTTAAATGATGTCTGAGTGTAACAGAACTCATATGGCAGGCAAAAACCTGAGAGAAAATCCAACCAGGAAGTGGGAAATCTGAGGTTGGTCGATTTTCAACTCATTCCCTATTGAAGATAGTGGGATATTGGTCATGTTGCACTTCCTAAGGCTTCCACTAGATGTCAACTGTCTTTAGAAACTTGTTTGAGGCTTCTTATTTTTTTTATTTTTTTATTTCACCTTTATTTAACCAGGTAGGCTAGTTGAGAACAGGTTCTCATTTGCAACTGCGACCTGGCCAAGATAAAGCATAGCAGTGTGAACAGACAACACAGTTACACATGGAGTAAACAATTAACAAGTCAATAACACAGAGAAAAAAGGGGAGTCTATATACAATGTGTGCAAAAGGCATGAGGAGTTAGGCGAATAATTACAATATTGCAGATTAACACTGGAGTGATAAATGATCAGATGATCATGTACAGGTAGAGATATTGGTGTGCAAAAGAGCAGAAAAGTAAATAAATAAAAACTGTGGGGATGCGGTATGTGAAAATGGGTGTGCTATTTACCAATAGATGATGTACAGCTGCAGCGATCGGTTAGCTGCTCAGATAGCTGATGTTTGAAGTTGGTGAGGGAGATAAGTCTCCAACTTCAGCGATTTTTGCAATTCGTTCCAGTCACAGGCAGCAGAGTACTGGAACGAAAGGCGGTCGAATGAGGTGTTGGCTTTAGGGATGATCAATGAGATACACCTGCTGGAGCGCGTGCTACGGATGGGTGTTGCCATCGTGACCAGTGAGCTGAGAAGTCGCTCTGGATAAGAGCGTCTGCTAAATGACTTAAATGTAAATGTAATAAGGCGGAGCTTTGCCTAGCATGGCCTTGTAGATGACCTGAAGCCAGTGGGTCTGGCGACGAATATGTAGCGAGGGCCAGCCGACTAGAGCATACAAGTTGCAGTGGTGGGTAGTATAAGGTGCTTTAGTGACAAAACGGATGGCACTGTGATAAACTGCATCCAGTTTGCTGAGTAGTGTTGGAAGCAATTTTGTAGATGACGTCGCCGAAGTCGAGGATCGGTAGGATAGTCAGTTTTACTAGGGTAAGCTTGGCAGCGTGAGTGAAGGAGGCTTTGTTGCGGAATAGAAAGCCGATTCTTGATTTTCGATTGGAGATGTTTGATATGGGTCTGGAAGGAGAGTTTGCAGTCTAGCCAGACACCTAGGTACTTATAGGTGTCCACATATTCAAGGTCGGAGCCATCCAGTGTGGTGATGCTAGTCGGGCATGCGGGTGCAGGCAGCGATCGGTTGAAAAGCATGCATTTGGTTTTACTAGCGTTTAAGAGCAGTTGGAGGCCACGGAAGGAGTGTTGTATGGCATTGAAGCTCGATTGGAGGTTAGATAGCACAGTGTCCAATGATGGGCCGGAAGTGTATACAATGGTGTCGTCTGCGTAGAGGTGGATCAGGGAATCGCCCGCAGCAAGAGCAACATCATTGATATATACAGAGAAAAGAGTCGGCCCGAGAATTGAACCCTGTGGCACCCCCATAGACTGCCAGAGGACCGGACAACATGCCCTCCGATTTGACACACTGAACTCTGTCTGCAAAGTAATTGGTGAACCAGGCAAGGCAGTCATCCGAAAAACCGAGGCTACTGAGTCTGCCGATAAGAATATGGTGATTGACAGAGTCGAAAGCCTTGGCACGGTCGATGAAGACTGCTGCACAGTACTGTCTTTTATCGATGGCGGTTATGATATCGTTTACTACCTTGAGTGTGGCTGAGGTGCACCCGTGACCGGCTCGGAAACCGGATTGCGTAGCGGAGAAGGTACGGTGGGATTCGAGATGGTCAGTCACCTGTTTGTTGACTTGGCTTTTGAAGACCTTAGATAGGCAGGGCAGGATGGATATAGGTCTGTAACAGTTTGGGTCCAGGGTGTCACCCCCTTTGAAGAGGGGGATGACTGCGGCAGCTTTCCAGTCCTTGGGGATCTCAGACGATATGAGAGGTTGAACAGGCTGGTAAATAGGGGTTGCGACAATGGCGGCGGATAGTTTCAGAAATAGAGGGTCCAGATTGTCAAGCCCAGCTGATTTATACGGGTCCAGGTTTTGCAGCTCTTTCAGAACATCTGCTATCTGGATTTGGGTAAAGGAGAACCTGGAGAGGCTTGGGCGAGGAGCTGCGGGGGGGCCGGGGCTGTTGGCCGAGGTAGGAGTAGCCAGGCGGAAGGCATGGCCAGCCGTTGAGAAATGCTTGTTGAAGTTTTCGATAATCATGGATTTGTCGGTGGTGACCGTGTTCCCTAGCCTCAGTGCAGTGGGCAGCTGGGAGGAGGTGCTCTTGTTTTCCATGGACTTCACAGTGTCCCAGAACTTTTTGGAGTTGGAGCTACAGGATGCAAACTTCTGCCTGAAGAAGCTGGCCTTAGTTTCCTGACTGACTGCGTGTATTGGTTCCTGACTTCCCTGAACAGTTGCATATCGCGGGGACTGTTCGATGCTATTGCAGTCCGCCACAGGATGTTTTTGTGCTGGGCAGTCAGGTCTGGAGTGAACCAAGGGCTGTATCTGTTCTTAGTTCTGCATTTTTTGAACGGAGCATGCTTATCTAAAATGGTGAGGAAGTTACTCTTAAAGAATGACCAGGCATCCTCAACTGACGGGATGAGGTCAATGTCCTTCCAGGATACCCGGGCCAGGTCGATTAGAAAGGCCTGCTCACAGAAGTGTTTTAGGGAGCGTTTGACAGTGATGAGGGGTGGTCGTTTGACTGCGGCACCGTAGCGGATAAAGGCAATGAGGCAGTGGTCGCTGAGATCCTGGTTGAAGACAGCGGAGGTGTATTTGGAGGGCCAGTTGGTCAGGATGACGTCTATGAGGGTGCCCTTGCTTACAGAGTTAGGGTTGTACCTGGTAGGTTCTTTGATGATTTGTGTGAGATTGAGGGCATCTAGCTTAGATTGTAGGACTTCGGGAGTGTTAAGCATATCCCAGTTTAGGTCACCTAGCAGAACAAACTCTGAAGCTAGATGGGGGGCAATCAATTCACAAATGGTGTCCAGGGCACAGCTGGGAGCTGAGGGGGGTCTGTAGCAGGCGGCAACAGTGAGAGACTTATTTCTGGAGAGAGTAATTTTCAGAATTAGTAGTTCGAACTGTTTGGGTATGGACCTGGAAAGTATGACATTACTTTGTAGGCTGTCTCTGCAGTAGACTGCAACTCCTCCCCCTTTAGCAGTTCTATCTTGACGGAAGATGTTATAGTTGGGTATGGAAATCTCTGAATTTTTGGTGGCCTTCCTGAGCCAGGATTCAGACACGGCAAGGACATCAGGGTTAGCAGAGTGTGCTAAAGCAGTGAGTAAAACAAACTTAGGGAGGAGACTTCTGATGTTGACATGCATGAAACCAAGGCCTTTTCGATCACAGTCAACAAATGAGGGTGCCTGGGGACATGCAGGGCCAGGGTTTACCTCCACATCACCCGCGGAACAGAGAAGGAGTAGTATGAGGGTGCGGCTAAGGGCTATCAAAACTGGTCGCCTAGAGCGTTGGGGACAGAGAATTAGAGGAGCAGGTTTCTGGGCATGGTAGAATATATTCAGGGCATAATGCGCAGACAGGGGTATGGTGGGGTGCGGGTATGGCGGAGGTAAGCCCAGGCACTGGGTGATGATGAGAGAGTTTTTTTTTTTATCTCTGGACATGCTGGTTGTAATGGGTGAGGTCACCGCATATGTTGGAGGAGGGACAAAGGAGGTATCAGGGGTATGAGGAGTGGGACTAGGGCCTCCACAGTGAACTAAGACAATGATAACTAACCTGAGCAACAGTATACAAGGCATATTGACATTTGAGAGAGACATGCAGCGAGGCATACAGTAATCACAGGTGTTGAATTGGGAAAGCTAGCTAAAACAGTGGGTGAGACAGCTAATCGGCTAGCATAACAACAGCAGGTAAAATGGCATTGACTAGGCAACGGGGCCGACAGATAAAACAAACAAGCAGAATGGAGTACCGTGATTAATGGACAGTCCAGCGTGCATCAGCTATGTAGCCAAGTGATCAGAGTCCAGGGGCAGCGGTGGATGGGGCAGGGGGGCTGGGCTGGCGAGTGTTATCCAGGTTAAGAAAAGTAACAATGACTAAGTAGCTTGTAGCTAGCTAGCTGGTAGCTAAATAGCTTGTAGCTAGTCAGCTGGTAGCTAAATAGCTTGTAGCTAGCTAGCTGGTAGCTAAATAGCTTGTAGCTAGCTGGTTAGCTTCTGGAGGTTCTTGGGTGTGTTCTGGGCTAAACAAGCTAGCAGTTAGCCTGCCGAGTTAGCAAGCAAGGAGATAGCGAGGGCTAGAGTTAGCCTTTGGAGGATGTTGCGATGGGGTGAGTCTGTTTATTCCTCTTCATGCGGTGACATCGATAGACTGGTCGTGGATCCGTGTATAGAAGCCCAGGAGTATGCTAGGAGCTCGGGCCGGGCTAGCTTCAAGCTACGAGGGTGGAAACGCTAGCCAGGAGTAATCAACCAGGGTTGCTGTTTAGCTCGATAGCTAGTTGTGAAGATCCAGCTGAAGAATGTTCCGTTTGTGGTGGGAATCCGGGGGTAATAAAAAATAGGTCCGTTATGCTCTGGTTAGCGTCGAGTTGTTCGAACTGGCGAGAGCTTTCCGAGCTAAAGGTTAGCTGAAGACCGCTAGCATAGCTGGCTGGCTTCAGTTGAAGGGTTTCGGTTTCGAAGTAAATATAACTACTTTAGGAAAAGTAGCTACATTGGTGGGTTGCAGAAGAGTATTTGGAAGCTTAGGTTTAGCAAAATGTTTTTAAAGATATGCGAAGAAAAAAATATCTAAAATATCTAAAACGAAAAAGAGACTATATTTACAGAGAGACGATACGACAGGACGAGTTACTGCTACGCCATCTTGGAAATCTAGTAAAGGACGGGCTCATAAGGGCTCTGAGTCAGTGGTCTGGCAGAGTACCACAAACTCGTGACGCTCGTTCATGAGAGAGGTAGCTCCCGTTCCATTGCTTTTCTGAAGACAAATTAATTTTCCGGTTGGAAAGTTATTGAAGATTTATGTTAAAAATGTCCTAAAGATTGATTCTATACATCGTTTTTCATGTTTCTATGGACTGTAACGGAACTTACTGACGTTTTGTCTGCTCCTAGTGAACGCACTTCAAATTTGTTTACAAAACGCACTAACAAAAGTAGCTATTTGGACATAAATGGTGGACATTATCTAACAAAACATTTATTGTGGAACTGCGATTCCTGGGAGTGCATTCTGATGAAGATCATCAAAGGTAAGTGAATATTCAATGTTATTTCTGACTTCTGTTGACTGCACAATATATCTTTTTGGCTTGTTGGGTATCTGAGCGCCGTACTCAGAATATTGCATGGTTTGCTTTTTGAAATCTGACCCAGCAGTTTCATTAAAGGCACAGTCAACTTAGTGTGTGTAAACGTCAGATATCAATTAGCAGAAGCTTCAGAAGTTTATAAAGCCATGACATTTATAAACTTCTGAAGCTTCTGCTAATTGACATAATTTGAGTCAATTGGATGTCTATTTGTGGATTTATTTCAAGGCCCACCTTAAAACTCAGTGCCTATTTGCTTGACATCATGGGAATATCAAAAGACTCCAGACAATAAATTGTAGACCTCAAGTCTGGTTCATCATTTGGAGCAATTTCCAAATGCATGAAGGTACCATGTTCATCTGTAAAAACAATAGTATGCAAGTATAAACACCATGGGACCACGCAGTCGTCATACCGCTCAGGAAGGAGACTCATTCTGTCTCCAAGAGATGAATGTACTTTAGTGCGAAAGTGCAAATCAATCCCAGAACAACAGCAAAGGACCATGTGAAGATTCTGGAGGAAACAGGTACAAGGTATCTATATCTACAGTAAAACGAGTCCTATATTGACATAACCTGAAAGGCTGCTCAGCAAGGAAGAAGCCACTGCTCCAAAACCGCCATTTAAAAAAGTCAGACTACGGTTTGCAACTACACATGGGGACGAAGATTGTACATTTTGGAGAAATGTCCTATGGTCTGATGACACAAAAATATAACTGTTTGTCCATAATGACCATTATGTTTGGCTGAAAAGGGGGGATGCTTGCGGGCCGATGAACACCATCCCAACCGTGAAGCACAGGGGTGGCAGCATCATGTTGTGGGGGTGCTTTACTGCAGGAGGGACTGGTGCACTTCACAAAATAGATGGCATCATGAGGAAAGAAAATTGTGGTTTTATTGAAGCAACATCTCAAGACATGAGTCAGGAAGTTAAAGCTTGGTTGCAAATGGGTCTTCCAAATGGACAACGACCCCAAGCATACTTCCAAAGTTATGGCAAAATGGCTTAAGGACAACGAAGTGAAGGTATTAGTGGCCATCACAAAGCCCTGACCTCAAACTATAGAAAATTTGAGGGCAGAACTAAAAAAGCATGTGCGAGCAAGGAGGCCTACAAACGTTACACCAGCTCTGTCAGGAGGAATGGGCCAAAATTCACCCAACTTATTGTGGGAAGCTTGTGGAAGGCTACCCAAAATGTTAAACAATTTAAAGGCAATGCTACAAAATACTAATTGAGTGCATGTAATGAAAGAAATAAAAGCTGAAATAAGTCATTCCCTCTACTATTATTCGGACATTTCACATTCTTAAAATAAAGTGGTGCTTCTAACTAACCTAAAACGGAATATTTACTAGGATTAAATGTCAGTAATTGTGAAAAACTGTTTAAATGTATTTGGCTAAGGTGTATGTAAACTTCTGAATTCAACTGTGTGTGTGTGTGTGTGTGTGTGTGTGTGTGTGTGTGTGTGTGTGTGTGTGTGTGTGTGTGTGTGTGTGTGTGTGTGTGTGTGTGTGTAATAATGACAATTACAACAATACTGAATGAACAATGAACACTTTTTTAAATGTTTTATCTTAATACATAAACAAAATAAATAATGAAACATGTTCAATTTGGTTTAACCTCATAGTCCGACCCATCCCGCATGCGGTCGCATTACTACAGCCTCAAGCTCATTACCATAATGCAACGTTAACGATTTCTAAAAATCGCAAATGAAATGAAATAAATATGCCTGCTCTCAAGCTTATCCTTTTCTTAACAATCCTGTCGTCTCAGATTTTCAAAATATGCTTTAGAACCAGAGAAAATCAATAATTTGTGTAAGAGTGGTGATAGCTAGCTTAGCATTTAGCGTTAGCATTTAGCACGCAACATATTCACAAAAACCAGCAAAGGGATCAAATAAAATAATTTACCTTTGAAGAACTTCAGATGTTTCAATGAGGAGACTCTCAGTTGCATAGCAGATGTCCAGTTTTTCCTGAAAGATTCTTGTGTAGGACACATCGTTCCGTTTTGTTACTATGCATTTGGCTACCGAAACTAACCGAAAATTCAGTCACCTACACGTCAACTTTTTTCCGAATTAACTCTATAATATCGACTGAAACATGGAAAACGTTGTTTGAATCAATCCTCAAGGTGTTTTGTCATATATCTCTTCATTGAAATGCCGTTCCTGGAAGCCTGCATTGTTCTCAGATTCGGATGGAAAAATACTGGTAGGTGACTTTTGCGCACCAATTTCCACGCAGACACCGTGCGGGGACACTTGGCAATTGTAGTCTCTTATGGTCAATCTTCCAATGATATGCCTACAAATACGTCACAATGCTGCAGACACCTTGGGGAAACGCTAGAAAGTGTCCGTTCATTCCTGTCGCATTCACAGCCATATAAGGCGATCATGGAAAACGTACCTTCAGAAATCCTGTTGATTTCCTGGTCGCTCAAACATCTTGGTTTTGCCTGAAGCTTTTGTTATAAGGCACTCACAGTGAAAATATTTGCAGTTCTGGAAACGTCAGTGTCTTCTTTCCAAAGCTATCAATTCCAAGCATAGTCAAGCATCTTTTCGTGACAAAATATTGCGCTTAAAACGGGCACGTGTTTTTATCCAAAAATGAAATACTGCCCCTATAGGACTAACAGGTTAAGTTATGCAAAAACAGTGGAAGTAAAAGTGCAATATGTGCCATGTTAAATGTTTATTTATTTAAATAGCCAACGTTTTTAAGTTCCTTGCTCAAAACATGAGAACATATAAACGCTGGTGATTCCTTTTAACACAATTCTTCAATATTCCCAGTTAATTTGTTTTAGGATGTCGTTATTATAGGAATTATGACGTGTCGACTACTTCTTTCTATACCATTTGTATTTCATAGGCCTTTGACTATTGGATGTTCTTATAGGCACTTTAGTATTGCCAGCCTAATCTTGGGAGTTGATAGGCTTGAAGTCATAAACAGTGCTGTGCTTCAAGCATTGTAAAGAGCTGCTGGCAAAACACAGTAAATTGCTGTTTGAATGAATGCTTACGAGCCTGCTTCTGCCTACCACCGCTCAGTCAGACTGCTCTATCAAATATCAAATCATTGAATTATAATATAATAAACACAGAAATGTGAGTCTTTGGTCATTCACTTCTTATGGTATAGGGGACACTTGCATCCCACTTGGGGAAAAAACAGGGGAAATGCATAGCGGAAAATTCAAATAATGATGTCAAATCAAACATTCATTAAATCACACGTAAGATACTCAATTAAAGCTACACTCGTTGTGAATCCAGCCAACATGTCAGATTTAAATAAGCTTTTCGGCGAAATCATTAAGAAGCTATTATCTGATGATGGCACAATGTCAATAAAGAGGGTAGCATATTTCAAACCTGCAGGCGCTACACAAAACGCTGAAATAAAATATAAAACATGCATTACCTTTGATGAGCTTCTTTTGTTGGCACTCCAATATCTCCCATAAACATCACAATTGGTCCTTTTTTTCTCGATTAATTCCGTCCATATATACCCAAAATGTCCATTTATAAAGCGCGTTTGATCCAGAAAAAACAGCTTACAAACGTCACTACAAAACATTTCAGAAGTTGCCTATAAACTTTGCCAAAATATTTCAAACTACTTTTGTAATACAACTTTAGGTATTTTTAAATGTTAATAATCGATAATCGGCCATAATCAGTAATCAAATTACCGATTTTATGAAAGCTTGAAATCGGCCCTAATTAATCGGTCAACCTCTAGTTTCCTTTCATACTCTGTTTACTCCACATGCTATCTCAGTGACTTAAAATTGATACTCTTGAGTTGAGCTACCTTGGAAGGCTTGCTTCGGCAACAGTGTTTTTGAAAAGAAGCCGATTGAACTTCTCAGAGCCATGACTTTGCTCCTGGAACAATTGTTTGTTTTGGACAAATCTCAATTGACCCTTCACTAAGCCACACCCCAGAATTTTCAGCAACCAATTGCAGCACTCCATTGGAAAGCAATTGTCAAATCTGACTCCTTGAACAAGTTCACGCTTAAATCTCATGAAACCAGTGAGTGCTATAGCAAAAATTTAGATTAGATTTTTTGGCTAAATAATAGAACAGTGCACCAGTAATAATTGGTACTTTGATTCCTGAAATACAGAGCCTATTTTTCAAATCTGAAATTATGCTTTTGATACATTGTTTGCTAGCTCAGCTGGTTGGGTAGCTCTGTCTCATTGACCACCAAACATCGCTAATGTTTGCTAGCTAGGCACTTAATGTATGTTTGTTAGCAATGTTATGAATCTGCTGTAGAGGTCGACCGATTAATCGGAATGGCCGATTAATTGGGGCCGATTTTAAGTTTTCATAACAATCGAAAACCGGTATTTTTGGACAACGATTTGGCCGATTTAAAAAAAAGAAGAAGCTTTATTTAACTAGGCAAGTCAGTTAAGAACACATTCTTATTTTCAATGACAGCCTAGGAACTGCCTCGTTCAGGGGCATAACGACAGATGTTCACCTTGTCAGCTCGGGGGATCTTTGCAACCTTACAGTTAACTAGTCCAACGCTATAACCACCTGCCTCTCGTTGCACTCCACAAGGAGAATGCCTGTTATGCGAATGCAGTAAGCCAAGGTAAGTTGCTAGCTAGCATTAAACTTATCTTATTAAAAAAACAATCAATCATAATCACTAGTTAACTACACATGGTTGATGATATTACTGGTTTATCAAGCGTGTCCGGCGTTGCATATCTGACTGAGCATACAAGTATCTGACTGAGCGGTGGTAGGCAGCAGCAGGCTCGTAAGCATTCATTCAAACAGCACTTTTGTGCATTTTGCCAGCAGCTCTTCGTTGTGCTGCATTCTGCAAGCATTGCGCTGTTTATGACTTCAAGCCTATCAACTCCCAAGATGAGGCTGGTGTAACCGATGTGAAATGGCTAGCTAGTTAGCGGGGTGTGCGCTAATAGCCTTTCAAACATCACTCGCTCTGAGACTTGGAGTGATTGTTTCCCTTGCTTTGCATGGGTAACGCTGCTTCGAGGGTGGCTGTTGTCGTTGTGTTCTGGTTCGAGCCCAGGGAGGAGCGAGGAGAGGGAAGGAAGCTATACTATTACTAGCAATACTAAAGTGCCTATAAGAACATCCAATAGTCAAAGGTTAATGAAATACAAATGGTATAGAGGGAAATAGTCCTATAAATCCTATAACTACAACCCAAAACTTCTTACCTTGGAATATTGAAGACTCAAGTTAAAAGGAACCACCAGCTTTCATATGTTCTCATGTTCTGAGCAAGGAACTTAAATGTTAGCTTTTTTTACATGGCACATATTGCACTTTTACTTTCTTCTCCAACACTGTGTTTTTGCATTATTTAAAACAAATTGAACATGTTTCATTATTTATTTGAGCCTAAATTAATTTTATTGATGTATTATATTAAGTTAAAATAAGTGTTTATTGTTGTAATTGTCATTATTACAAATAAATAAACAAAATCGGTCGATTTGTAATCGGTATCGGCCTTTTTGGTCCTCCAATAATCGGCATCGGTGTTGAAAGATCATAATCGGTCGACCTCTAATCTGCTGTCGACATCGGGATAATATTTGAAATCACTAGTTAGCTCAAAAAATGGTTATAGCTTTGACTACATGCTGACAGTGAATTCAGAGCCATTTAGTGGCTAGCTACACTACAAACATAATTTTACCAGGTTCCTGTGAAGAAATTGTAATGACAGTCCACCACAACATAGCCGACCCAAGAGTTTCCTGACTAGCAAGGGGTAGTCTGTTTCTTTTTTAAAAACATTTCATTGTGTATTGGAAACACAGTTTGAGATCATTGTGAGGGAATTTCACCAGTGGTTTAATGGGGAATTGGGCTTCCTGGGAAAATGTTATCTGAGGTTGTAACAGTAAACAAGGTGCGCGGGGCTTAGCAACTGGTCAAATCATGTTTTTGAAACATTTCGTGGGTGCAAAATGCTGTTTCTGCGAACTTCTCTATTCCCTACCAAATTCTAGAGTGTGAACATAATACTGGACAGTATTATAACTTGTCTATGGAGAAGGGTACAGTGGAAAAGCACAGTGAAGAGTTCAGTTGCTATGATTCCAGTGGGCTCCTTGTGGAATGATGCCTGAGGTAGCTAGTGTTGATCTCAGCTGTGAAATGACGCAAGAGTTTCATTCTCTGTGGTAACCATGCATCGGTAAAACCACGTTCTCCCACTCCTCTTTTCCTCCTAGACCCAGGAAGTCTTTCTAGACTAGAGCATTACCCCAGACTTTACCTCCCATCCACCCCTATAACCTCCTCCCTGGCAGGGCCAAAGGGAATAGAAGTGGGACTTCATTAGGAAGCTCTGCATGCTCAATGAAAACATCTCCACTGTGCTGGTGTAGGTGTGAGTGGCCAGTGTTCAGCTAACTGTTATTTCCAGCAGCTCATTCAGCATGTAGTTCTCCTGCCCCCTCCTCCCCTCCCTTCATGCCTGACTGACAAGTTCAAACAAAGACAACCTCCACTGTGGATATGGGGGTCCTGTTAATCTCCCCGTAGTTTGGAAGTAAATTGTCTTCAGCTGTTTATTTTCCTTTCAGAGCAGAAAAGGGCTTTCCTCACTTTTCAAAAATCTGTTAGTAGAGTAACCCCTGGCAACTGTTGCTATAGCGGTGCAGTTAATCTTTTACTGTAAGATCCTGACGGTAGAGGTTTTCAAATTCTCTTTGGCCATCTGGCCCACGGGATGGAGAAAGTCTTGATGCTACTCAGCATGTAATATGATAACATAACAGTTTAGTAAATATGTAATATAAGTGCCTTTGGAAGCTTCAATCATGCAGTTTTAATGTTCTTGCGCCAGTGAAAAGGTGAACCTATGCAATCAAGCACTGAGGGGAAAAGTTGTCTCAATTAACCATTCAGTTGTGGTTGCACATCTTTTGTCAGATGAGGGGGTAATGATGTTACTCCTTGCCTATAGTAGCTTATGGTTTCCGTACAAAGAATGAGTTACCGCCTGAATCCAGTTCTGTGTCCAAATCAAACAAATCTACCAAGATTGCCATGTTTACTCAACAATTTATTTCTTCCTGGTAATAACTGTCACTGTGGCTTAAATCCGAAGCCCACTTTTAAACGTGGTCTTCATGGTATTGTAGTGTTTCACTTTAAGGGCGATAAGTCCATTTGGAATACGTGTTGCCAGCTTGTAAATACGGGCACAGAATGGACAATGTTATTTTCTTTTAACATTCTCCTGCTGTAGTTACTTAGGTTTTTACATTTGGTCATGATTGATGCATTGCCAAGAATTCTTATGACACTTGATCAGATATGTGAAAGTGTAATATAAGTTTGAACTATATGCTTACAACATGATATTCAATGCCTACATCAATAACACACTGAAATGGAGGCCTCTCTAAGGCTTGCAACCCTGGTCTACATGCCTAGGTTGCTCCAGAAAGTTGCTAATATCAGTAGTTAGTTATTGGCTCTGACCTTGTGTAGCCAGAACCAGATAACAGAATGGCCTTTTCATTTGGACATTTTAGTCATTTAGCAAACACTCTTATCCAGTTAGTGCATTCCTCTTAAGATAAATGCACATGTGGTTGTCTCACATAGTTTCCCCTCAAATTTCAGTTTGAATTCCGCCTCTGAAAAGCTTCTATTTTATGTCTCCCTCGCAGTTGTCTATCACCATGGGAACAGCGCTACAGGCGGCCATTACACCACGGATGTCTTCCACATCGGTCTGAACGGCTGGCTGCGCATTGACGACCAGGCAGTGAAGGTCATCAACCAGTACCAGGTGGTGAAGCAGACTGCTGAGCGCACTGCCTACCTGCTGTACTACCGTCGCGTCGACCTGCTGTAGACGCCACACACGCGTACATGCACACGCACACAGAGGAACACTCATTTTACACATTCAACTACACATACACACTCTCACTACAGACATACACACTCAAGTACACACACACACACACACACACACACACACACACACACACACACACACACACACACACACACACACACACACACACACACACACACACACACACACACACACACACACACACACACACACACACACACACACACACACACACACACACACACACTAATGAACAGGAACACTGCCCAACTTCTTCTATTGCAAGATTTTCTTCTTCCTCCCCCTCATCCCTGCTTTTCCAGAGAGCCAGCTTTTCCAACAATGCCTTTTTTCCTTTTATCTTTTTTGAAAGAATTAGGGGGAAAAGGACGCGTTGTAAAATAATTTCCCTGTGATGGCTTCCTCTTCTCTGTGCGCCACTGCTGTTTTTTTAATGCTGTGAGGAGAGACTGTTGAATGGACTGAGGGGAGGGGACCTTGAGACTCGCCTCTGAACCTACAGCCTTGTTCAGACTGGGAACAGTGGGTAGTTCGTCCTGTGGGTGAAGTGTCGATCTACAACACGAGGCTGCAGATGGACGGTTGGCCTGCTGGAGAGAAGTTGTAATTTTGTTTATCTACTCAAATGTTTTTTTTTTTTTTTTTGAAAATGGCATAAAATAATCAGTTTTGCCTTTTAGCAAGGGGAGTTGTTGTCCTAATGAATTTGCAGCAGTTTAAACACCTGTTGAAATTTTGCCGGAGTTTGTCGGAAAAAGGCCCAGCACCAGCAAACGACAAAACGTTATTGGATGAGTCTCTAACTCCAGAGGCAAGATACTCTTCATGGCCACCATCTCTTCTTACTTCTTCACCTTCCTCACTTTTCTGATGCTTTTAAATCTAGGTAAACTTGAGCCATCAAAAAATAGAAAAAATGATAGGAGAAGAGGTGCTGCTACAGTGTGCTGAAACTAAACAGCTTTGTTTGAAAGAACCTAGTGGTTTCTGGGTGTGGAATTAGAATGACGATCTAAAACAATTTTAATGTGCTTTAGGATTTAAATGATGATTTTTTAAAATAAGCTGTGCACGTATAATATATCTGATCAATAACAAGATGTGGATGTGCTAATGCACACTTGCAGATATTTTAAGATTTAAAACTGTAAAAAAACAAACAAACGAAACATGACATCTGAATCTAGTTGAGTGTCACCTTGTTTGGCTCCCTGAGTGGCTGTTAGTTCTAAGGCGTTTTGAGTACTCTGGAGCACTGGAAGGATGCCAATGAAGACTGAGATTCCACCGCAAGCACCGGCCCGTGTTAATTTTATACCTATCCTTTCTCCCCTCATCCTTCATTTATAATTTTTTCCCTGTTCTGGTCTACGGGTTCCATCTACATATAGGCGGCCTGCCGTTGTAGCGTTACAACAGCCACATGACCCCTTACCCCCCCAACTCACCAGAAAAAGGGGGTTGCCTTAGGTTCGCTATGCGAGGCTTTCTAATCCAAATCTCCACTCAATGTACGAGTCCAACCCAGTGAGTGTGACAACTGTAAGTCAAATGTCTAAAGTTTTATGGGAATGTACCTTACCTTTGCATTTCGTCTTTTGTGGCTGAGTGCAGTTCCTCTCCAGTGAGAGAGACTGTCCATGTTGAGGGGAAGTGGGATCACATCTGCTGCTTGGCTCTAGAAATGAAATCCCCCACAATAAATGCGGACAAAAGGAAATCATGTTTTGTTTTTGAGACCTTGCTTTTTGCGTCATTATTATTCATTGATTGTGTTTTTGAGTTTCGCGTAAATGTTATTTTGTTGTTTTTAATTTGTTCAATAACACCATGACCGTTTCCCCAGAATTATACTATATGGCATCTAAATTGCTATTTGAGCAAAATTACCCAAGCTAAAGCACAACAATGAATAAAATTGGACAAGTTGTTTGCTTGATCATATTTTCTTTTCTTGTTATTTTTTATTTTTCCTCCACTAAGTTTGACCCGTAGTCTAATCTTAAGGGACATTTCAAACAAACCAATGTCAAAATCTGTCAGTATTTAATCCTTTACAAAAAGAACATAACTGGTACATTACTTTGCTGAAGGCTTGGTGCATTGTGGTTTACCTTTGTATACTCTGTCCTTAATGGGCAAAGCAGACTATTTTCTAAAGATATTTCACATACAGTATACACTTTCTCACATGCACACACACACTTGGCCATTGGATAAAGCGAGGTACACAACTGGGAATGGGTCCTTTTGTAAGGCGGCTCTCACACTTTCCCATTTCTGACCACTGGAAGGTTGGGGCAGTGTGAAATCATTTTTCCCACATCAGAATAGCAGGGCATGCATTTTTGATCTTACAGGAAGAGCTTATTTTATCCTATTTCTCGCTTTATAGTTCTCTCACTGATGGTAGCAGAGACTTATTCAATATACCTGTATCCCCTTTTATTTAAAGTGACTGGAAACTGAGTAATGGACAAAGTTATCTTACCATGTGCATTTTCTGTATTGCATACTTTGAGTTTGGAGCAATGTCATTTAAATTGCCTATACAATTCCCTTCCATGAATTAGTGTTGTATATTTTGACCTGCAAATGTGTTATGTTGAAGTGACTGCAATTTCGTAGTCTAAACCATGCAGAATTTGGTTCCCTCAAGTCATTTGCTTATTACTTATGGGTATGTAAAGTTTTTTTTTTTATCCCCAAGTGAAACCAAAGGATACTTCACATTGACCCTGTTGCCTTTCATAATTGCGCTAATGCTTCTGTCTAATTTTGGTTTCACCTCTGCATCATAAGTTCTGTTGCCAGAGATCATGATTAATTTAATCAGCATGGCTCAGTCATTCCATATGAGGAAATTGAGCTGATCTGTACAGATCATTATAAAACTCCTTATAAGTGTTAGTTCAATTGTGTTGATGGCTATGTGGTCATATCTGATACACTCATTGTGACAATGTTGGTTTGAAACAGACCCCGAAGAATGTTTTGAAGATGGTTTGAACCAGACACTAAAGCTGTCGGAAAGCTTTCTGTTGTACACATTTTATCCCTGAGTCTTTTTTTATGATTATCGTCAGGATATGTGCTGGCGAATCGCTTCAATGATGTCGTTCTGTTTAGTTTGTGCTTCCTAACACGGTTGTCTGCTGAGGGCTTGTGTTGGGATATCAAGCTGAAAACAAACAATATGCTGTCTTTTAATCTCAATCCTCCAGCATTCTACTCTTTTTGTTTATTGTTCAAATAAATGATTGTGTTAAACCGAAGCCGTTTGCTAATGGTGTAGTCAGAAGACTGCTTAGCTTTCTTCTAGTACTCCTACACACCTTTAACTGCCCTAGTACAGACCATGCCACAATAACAGCCTGCTCTCACAGACTAGACGTAACATAGTAAATGTGAATCCGGGACACTCAAATTAGTTTATGTTTGGTATGGTTATGTAAGACAGATGGTTTACTTAAGGCAAAAAGGAAAATAGGGTGCTTGGTCGGTGTGGATAGGTGGGCATGTAACGCGTACGTCTAGTAACCCAAAGGTTGCGATTTTGAATGTCATCATCATGGACAACTTTTTCAATTTAGCTAATAAGCAACTTTTCAACTACTCAGCATGTTAGCTAACCCTACCCGTAACGTAACCCTTTTAGCTAACCGTAACCCTTTAACCAACCCTAACCTTAACTTCTAAACTTAACTCTAACCTCTAGCCTAGCTAACGTTAGCCACCTAGCTAGAACACGTTTTGCAAATGCGTAGCATATTGAACATTTTGCAAATTTGTTACATATCATACGAAATTAGTGATGGACATCCACAAATTATTATGTACCATATCTAATGTAACATTCATCTAAATTGATTGTCTCAGATTCAAGTACAGAATAAAACAAAATCCTCGATCAGGTGGACAAACAAAAACATGAAATAAAGTAGAAACCGATCCTCACAGTATATATTGCATGTATTGTAGCCAATCTAGAAATAATCACCTGTATTGTAGCCTACCAGTATCTAGAAATAATCACCCATGGTCTCATTCCTCATTTAGTTTTCACCTACAGTATATGATGTGCAGTATTTACAGTATGCTGTAGCTGTTCTCCCCCTGACCAGGACTGTGGTCAAGCTGGCTGCCTCTGTGTCGGGACTACAGTCTGGTTCAGGGAAGTGAGCTTGCTTCTGTTTGATTTATGCAAGCAGGCCCATCATTTCAGATTTTTGCCAGTGATGGATTTTTCCCCCCTCTGTATTTCTTGCTATAATTTGGCCTTTTGCAGGGATGCGGGGTGCAGGTTTTGCTCTCAGACTTGAACATGTAATTAGGTGTGGTATTTTTCTTGTTAATATCACAGCACAGCTAAAGATCCTCTTTATAGGCCCGTGGCCTGGGGGGTTAATTACAGCCCGGGGCACCCAGTGATGGACCACCTATATACTCAGAGAAGTGTCTCTTTTAGCCACACTGAGAAAATTATAGGTTGTAAGGGAGCTTGTTTTACTACTTCCATTTTTAAGGCATGAGTGAATGTTTATAGCCAGAACACATTTTTTTAAAGCCAGTAATTTGTAATGGGCATGTTGCTGTGCAAACCCTGGCATGAATGTACACTGAAAACAGGGGCTACTCTTAACATGTTGGTAGGGGTTTTAAAGTAACCTTTCAACCTTCTAGGAGATACTTTAATATTACCTGTAACGATTTGAAAACTTGCACCATTGCCTGTGCCACAGAGGTTTGACGCGTCAGGGAGAGATGGTCTAGTGAGGGATGGTTGAATCAGAAGTGCTTAGAACATTGTGAACATGAAGTTCAGAACTCTCCTATATGGCAGCTGAGTGCAAACTCCCCCATTCTTTATGAAGCATGTGGATGGAGAGATTCACTGCAGGAGAGAAAATCTGATCTACCCCTAGACAAAATGTGTGTGGTTACATACATCCATATCATCACCATAGCCTCCCAAAACCACCTCAATCCTTATTTTCAGAATCATTTTTCTTGGCTCTAGAAAACTATGCAATTTGAGAGAACCATTTCCTGTCTGTAGTAACCAGTGAACTCACTCAGAGGGGGAATCACATAGTTTCTCTTAGAAATGTTTTCTGTGGTTTAGCAAACACAATTCAGTAGTTTGCGTTAGAATGGTAATGAGCAGTAACAGTTACTTCCGCCCCCTCCACTGTGTTGGCACAGGACCATCCTGGCCCAGTCAAACAAACTGTAGCCCTTGACTGGAATCCCAGGCATGCACTCCCTCTGGTGCTGTGATGGTCCCCGTGCGCTCCAGCTACGCAGACCTCGCCCTATTACCCCCTTAGCTCCTCACTCCAATGGCTGAGCCCCAGGAGATTTGCCACTTTGCCCTCTGTGATACTCCCACCCTCTTGTTCACTGTCAAGTCCTATATGCTGCAGTCCTACATTTCCCAGCCTAAACTATCATGGATGTCTTATTTCCTATTTACTGTATGTGGAGCATTTTTCATGTTCTATTAGAACAACCCATATTCACCCAGTCTCATTGGCTTCAGTCACTGTCTGTACCCCATTAACCTCATTCACCCCCAAATAAACTCCAAAGTAGGGGTACGAGCGGAGCAGGGAGGGTGTTCTGAAATACTGCTTAGGTAAATGTGAAGACCGCCCCCCTGGCATCCTGTTACCTGAGTTTTAGGACATCTGGTCCATGGTGGATTGCATGATAATGAAGAGCAGTGCTCGAACTGACACAGATGGGAGGATGTTTGATTCACCTTTCTCATTTTGCTTTGAACCCCTAGATAGTCTAGGATGTGAATAATCCCCCAAATTAAATCTGTAAAGACTATATTCTATCTGAAGTTTGATTCTGAAAGTGATCTTCCTCTGTCCTCATCTCTCCCCACAGGTCTCAGGGAACAGTGCCCTCTGGTGGACATATCACACAACCATCAAGCCTGTAGAGATTGTTTCAACAGGTTTAGCCTTTGCCTTCTTCATGCCACCATTCATTATAGTAAAATGAACCCTCTAACACAGGGTTTGAGTGTAAATGGTTGTTCTGCCTCTCATAACATGTGAGCCTATTCTCAGGACTATAAATGATATTAATCCTAACTGTATTTCCTGTAGCATGTTGGTATCTTCACCAAGCACTGGACCCATGCCTGAGAGAAGGGGGGGTGGGGAGAGATTTTATCATACTCTGTCCTAGCTGTCTGTTGACACGAGTGGTAGTGCTTGGGCACCTGGGCACAGTGTTTAAACTGCTGAGTTTCACTGAGGGTTTCTCGGGTGATTTGAGTAAAAAAGAAGAGGCCTTCAGCCAGTTGCACACACTGTGGCCTCTTAAAGGCCAACAGAGGGGTTTCACACAGAAAAAAGTAAATCACCGGATTAAGCGTTCCTGTCTCTCACTGCTGCTAACCAGTAATGTTACTGTGGTTACCTTAATGTTGTTTATTTTGGCCTTATCAGAGCGGTAAAGCAAACATTTGTATGATTGAGGAGTAATGTAAATACAGTATATGTGCTGGTTTCTTAGCAAGAGGGTGGTGGAGGATGTAGATATTTCCAGCTTTGCAGCATTGGCACTGCAGGCCAATCATGGGAGGCTTGGGGGTCCGAGGCTTCCCTCTGAAGGGTAGGACAGGGTACCTTCTGAAGGGTAGAAGAGGTAGGACAGGGTACCCTCTTTTGGAAATTCTTTCAGGACAGGTGAAGGAATTATTTGTTGTTTTTAAAATCCATCAAGAGGAAATGAAAGCAGGTCCGTCTCCAGACAGAATATTAGTCCATGGAGCTCCTACATCAAACATGGAGCACCTGAAACCCAGGACTTTTATTATAGGCAAGTGTCCCAGAACTACTATAACAATGGGAGATTTGTTCATATGGGCATAAGACTTACATGTACATTGAGTATCCAAAACACTAAGAACACCTGCTCTTTCCATGACATAGAATGACCAGGTGAATCTAGGTGGAAGCTATAACCCCCTATTGATATAACCCCTCACTTCCACTTCCATCAGTGTAGATGAAGGGGAGGAGACAAGTTAAAGAAGCGTTTTTAAGCCTTGAGATAATTGAGACGGATTGTGTGCCATTCAGAGGGTGAATGAGCAAGACAAAATATTTAAGTGCCTTTGAAAGGGGTATGGTAGTAGGAGCCAGGCATACCGATTAGTGTAAAGAACTGCAATGCTGCTTGGTTTTTTAACGTTGAACAGTTTCTCGTGTGTATCAAGAATGGTCCACTACCCAAAGAACATCCAGCCAACTGAACAGCTGTGGTAAGCATTGGAGTCGACATGGGCCAGCATCCCTGTGGAACGCTTTCTACCCCTTGTAGAGTCCATGCCCTGACGAATTAAGGCTGTTCTCATGGCAAATGGGGGTGCCACTCAACATTAGGAAGCTATTCTTAATGTTTTGTCCACTCAGTGTATGTGCAAGACTGATAAGCCCAGAAACACATAAAAGCCACTGCAACAGCTTTCTGATGTCTCTCACTGGTTTATTATACCTGTATTCAATACAATGTGGATTCTTTCGAACAAATCGTTTCTCAGTCAGAGATCATTTACAAATGGTAGTTTATCAGTGGTCTGGGTTTGATCTGTTGAGACTTTTGCTTTGTCTTTGCTCTGGTGGAGGATTGGAGAGAGACTTTGTTAAATGGAGCAGAATTCTCAAGTCATTTCCAAATCCCTTTTGAGAAGATTCATTCCTTGTGAAATTCACAACCTAAATTTTAAGAGCAATATCAACTTAATGGAGAAATTATGGGTAGAACATTTTTATCTATTTAGGTCACTGTGCAGCTGGCTTTTCTTCTGCTAGGTAAATAACAGAGACAACATGAACCATCTTCTCAGCAGCACATGAAGTCTGCTTCTCTGTGTTACCGTGCCAACCCTAATCCATGTCTGGAGGGTCAACACCCCTCATGTCCCCCCGTGCCAAGTGTCATAAACTTGTTTCCTCTATGTAACATGTTTGTTAGTGCATCTTTCATGTGCTGCTGCTGAGTCAATTGAAGGCCAGCTGACATCTCTTTTTCATCTCCCTCTGTGGTCCCATGTGGTTGTGTGTTTAGATGATAGTCAGATCATGATGGAGTACTACCATGCCAAGTGCCATGCCTTTACATCCACAGGTCTCGGTCAGTACAGAGATGTAGGCATGTATGTTATACTTCACATGTAGAGCGTGATGTAGAGGTTGGTGTGCCAGTGATGCAGTGTGTGAATCACAGTGTGTGTAGAAATTCTACCTTGGATTCCCACTCTGACGGGAGGCTTGGTCTCCATACCTGGGGGTAGAAATGTGAGTTCCCCATGGGTTAAGTCATCGTCACGGAGACCATGCTGAGCTGTACCAGAGGGAGGGAGATGGAGAGACTGCTCTGACAAACTGGGTACTTGGTACAGATGTGTATGGAGTTGTGAGGACAGTGAAGAGAGAAGAGCGTAGTAAGAGCACCACCTATTCTTTATTGATTTACAACTGTTCCGTTTCAGAACCAAACTGCCCCTCCACTCTGCTATGGAAAGAGGACATTCTGTCATGACATACCTTGAGTGGCATCAAAGCAAGGCATCAAAATAAAAAGCCAACAAGTGAATAGTTGTTCAACCATAAACTGATATCATACCAGCTATCATATCATATGAAGGATATATTATAATACAGCTATAGAGAATTATTAATACTAATAGTTCTACACATATTACATTATCACTATCAAAATAAACCAAATGATTTCGTATGTGGAATTATTAATTATATTTGCATGTATCTGACTAGTAATGATATACAATCATGCAATAGTCTTTGATAGGCTAATGGTAATTATCGATGAACTGTCTTGAAGAAACTCTGGCAAAGCTTTTGGATTGGAAAAGAAACAGAATAGTTATACAAATCTCTATTACGCATTTCGATTGCTCTGCTTCGTAGTGAATTACATACTTTGCGTTTTCCTTTCGACATCAATCGTCAGAGCGCAGGATGCTTGCCAAGAACATAGCCTTCTTGAGGAGGGAGCTGTGGGAGTGACTAAAGAAAGAAGAGTTCAGATTTGTGTCCCTCATCGCCCGTTCAGCGGGGTCTCTATATAAAGCACTGCGATGCCGTGGTAAAGTTAATCAAAAGTCACAAAGTTACTCTGCCCTCTAGGACCGCAGCCAACGAGTACAGCTCCACTTCAGCACCAATTTAGCAAACGGGAAATACTCAACCGGCGCAGAAGCTTTTGGATAATTTCCAGTGATTGAGGTTAGCATGTTTTTCTACATTTAATCACGTATTCTGCACCATCTATTCACCATATAATTCTATGATTTTGTGTGCCACTGAGTTCAAACGTTTTTATAATGTTCAGATTTGATAAGAATATGTTAACATTTGTTTGTTTAAATATATTTTCTTTCATCAATGCTGTTGTAAATTAATTAGCTGGTCATGAAATACTAAACGTTTCAATATTGTCTTGAACATTGTTATAACACATGCAGTGCTCCAGCCATCATCACTGTCCACATTTCTGCTTCTGTGCTATAATGTCATCCTAGGTGTCAAATGAAAACTGCGCAACATGGCTTATATCAACAATATAGCTGTTTTGAGTCAGGTTTACCTCAGAGCATGTGTTGTCAACTTGTCCAATGGGAGTTGTGTTGATGTGTGAGACTTCTAGGTTTGACATTGGGGGCAGTATAGGACAGGAGCTACTGCAGAGCCACCAGGTGGAAGCTCACCAGCTCCTGTATATGTATGTAGGCAGGGTGGCGTGTGTGTGTGTGTGTGTGTGTGTGTGTGTGTGTGTGTGTGTGTGTGTGTGTGTGTGTGTGTGTGTGTGTGTGTGTGTGTGTGTGTGTGTGTGTGTGTGTGTGTGGCTGGCTACTCTGTCTGTCTGTCACTCAGGTATAACATTCATGAGAATGATGAGAAAGGCCCAGAAATAAAGGCTGGTGTAGGTTTGGTGTGAGAAGGTAGGCAGGGACACAAAGAGAGGGCCAGAGGAGGGGTGTGGTGGGATGGTTGGGCTGCCTCAGGCCAGCCGGCTGGCTCCCATCGCTGGCTGTGGCTGCTTGGCTCTGTGACAGTGTGTTGACACAGACCGGCCGTCAGACCTCAAGCCGCCGTTCCAGGCTGAGAGAGAGAGAGGAGGAATTGAAGGATGCATGGAGCAGTGGTATGACTGCTCTCTCTCTCTTTACTTCTCTCCCTCTCTGCCATTCCTTCTCTTGCCGGCTGATTTAGTAGCCCTGCTGTTTGTCTTCTCCTGGCCAATGGGGTTGTGGCTGAGGCTGGGAGCCTGCCTTGTGCCCTGTGAGCCCTGTGTGCTGTGGCAAAGGAGGATGAGAACCACACACTACCTCATATTCATACTAAAATGTTCTCTGCATCTGACTCTTCCCCCCTCCTCTCTCTTTATTTGGCTTTCTCTCCCTCTATTTTCATCTCTCTATCCATCATTTTCTCATTAACTAATAACCTTTTCTGCTGTAGTTCTTCCCTACTCCCTCTCTCCCTCTACTGTTTTAGATTGTGATTTTGCAGGTCAGCCAGAGGGAGGTCACTGAGATGATGGACTTCTTTGCCTGGGAGAGTGAACTTTCTTTCCACCCAGATTATATATCACTCTGGAATACAGGGTCATTCAGGACAATTGCTGGCTTTCATGAAATTTCTGCAGTCATGTTTACCGATAGATCATAGTTCCAAAGGGGCTGAGTAAGACTCCGACAAAAGAAGAAACTAATTAACAATGTGAATTTCCTTAGTCACTGTGTTGCGCAATCGATGTAAGATTTCAATTTGTCATTATTATGGATCTGAAAGGATATCCCCAGCTAATTACTGAAATATGATAGAGCTGAAAAGAGCTTTGAAAGGATTTGGCCAAGCTGAAGATGATCAGGTACAATGTGGAGATTAAACTGATGAGATATTGTCTGACTACTGAAAGCCTTGTAGAGAGAGTGTATCCTTGGATATGGAGTAATACCACTCATTTAATTGCCTCACCTGTGAATACTACAGTACTGTGGATAATTGTTGCAAAATCTCTGACTCCACCTTGTTCTTGTGGTTTTAGTTATGCAACTTGTTCTCAATGTGGTGATATCATTTCCGGACTGATGTATTGCAACCAGTGAAAATGCCTCAATTAAAATTGATCAATAGCTCTAGTACAGTTTTCTATTGCAAAACCCAAGGTTCTCTTGCGTTAGCTCAGTCGTCTGTCTGGCCATGTGCTTTGCTCTGTAGCCTGCTTTGTTGGCTGGCCGGCTCACAATGTGTTTTCTCCCAACAGCATTGTCTCTGCTGCGCTCAGAACCAGAGCTCACACAAGGCTGCCCACTGTAGTCTGCCTACCCAGAGCCCTAGACACAGACGCCCAGAGACCCGTCCCAGAGCCCTAGACACAGACACCCAGAGACCCGTCCCAGAGCCCTAGACACAGACGCCCAGAGACCCGTCCCAGAGACCGGAGATGACTGCTGCCAAACCCTTCTGGCTCTCAGCCCTCACCCTTGCCCTCAACCTCCTGGTCCTCTCTGCCAGGGAAGGAGCTGCCCTCTTCCTGCCCGACTCCAATGAGCTGCGGCAGCTACTGAGCCGGTACCAGGATGACCAGAACAGCACCGATAACACAGCGGGTGGTAGGACCCGACGGGCCATCAAGTGGACAGACCGCGGGGAGATTCTACAACTGCACAACAAACTGAGGGGACAAGTCTACCCCACCGCATCCAACATGGAGTACATGGTGAGACATGCCATCCTGAAATGTACACTACCGTTCAAAAGTTTGGGGTCACTTAGAAATGTCCTTTGTTTTTGAAAGAAAAGCACTTTTTTTTGTCCATTTAAAATAACATCAAATTGATCAGAAATACAGTGTAGATATCGTTAATGTTGTAAATGACTGTTGTAGCTGGAAATTGCAGATTTTTTTTATGGAATATCTACATAGGCGTACAGAGGCCCATTATCAGCAACCATCACTCCTGTGTTCCAATGGCACGTTTTGTTAGCTAATCCAAGTTTATCATTTTAAAAGGCTAATTGATTATTAGAAAAGCCTTTTGCAATTATGTTAGCACAGCTGAAAACTGTTGTTCTAATTAAAGAATCAATAAAACTCTCCTTCTTTAGACTAGTTGAGTATCTGAAGCATCAGCATTTGTGGGTTCAATTACAGGCTCGAAATGGCCAGAAACAAAGGACTTTCTTCTGAAACTGGTCAGTCTATTCATGTTCTGAGAAAGGAAGGCTATTCCATGCTAGAAATTGCCAAGAAACTGAGGATCTCGTACAACGCTGTGAACTAATCCCTTCACAGAACAAGCCCTTAACTGGCAGCTTCATTAAATAGTATCCGCAAAACACCCGTCTCAACGTCAACAGTGAAGAGGCGACTCCGGGATGCTGGCCTTCTAAGCAGAGTTGCAAAGAAAAAGCCATATCTCAGACTGGCCAATAAAAGATGAAGATGGACAGAAGAACACAGACACTGGACAGAGGAACTCTACCTAGAAGGCCAGCATCCAAGAGTCACCTCTTCACTGTTGACGTTGAGACTGGTGTTTTGCGGGTACTAAGGTGAAAAATACCTAATTGCTCTAGGGTTGCCATTGATATTGGCTGACCCTGGCCGTGACTTCAGTGGGAGGGTTTTGGTTTTTACTACTGTTAAAAACTCATGGACATCTAGAAAAAGCTCAAACCAAGTTTATTCACCCACTGGTTCATACAGCTGCAAAGACAGACATGATTACACAAGAACAAATATTTATGCTATCCTACTGGGCGCAGTCAACTCCTTGCACATCTAGACAGCCAATACATCTCTGTTGCTAGTCAGGAACTTAATTGGTTCCTCTCACTGATGTAGCCATGGCCCTGCCTGATGCAAGAACCTTCCTGGGTGTGGAAGTATATGTGTGTGTAATAGGACTGTTTCCTTCTCACTTCATCTGACCTGACCTCGGGCTGTCTTCCTCACCCTGGTCCTCAACTGTCCTACCTTATCAGTGACTGAATCCAAACTGTTTTACCTTTGCCTTCCTCCTTAGGCTCCATGATATTTAGCAATACCATGTTTTGACGGAATGTAAACTTTCTGCACTCCCCCTTGTCTCACTCAGTAACTTCCCCTCCTCCTAGGTTCTATCCACCCTACATTGACCCCAACATATACATCCATTATACATGTAAATTCATCAATAAGTTCTAGTATGGTAACATGAATAAGTATTTTTCAAGCTTGAGCCCAACACGGCAACAATCTTCTCTCCTGGAAAAGATGAGCTCATGGTTGTCAACTGCTGGCAGCCTGGAGAGGAGCTGGCTTACTGGGAGGATAATTACACTGACTCTACACTACCTGCTGGGAGTCAGACACTTCAGAGAGGGGTGAATGAGGACAGGGTAGGCCAGGGGAGGACAGAGAGAATGAGGGAGGCCAGAGTGGCCAGTGGAGGAGAAACAGAGTGCTACATGAAGGAGGGATGGATAGAATGGGAAGGGGACTGTGGAGAAGAGAGAGCACTGAATGTTATTGAGAGCGATAGTGTTTATGGAATGTGGTGACTGGGTAAGGGGGTGTGCTGAGTTTAAGGTTAATATAGTTTAGATGGACATACTCGGGGGGGGGGGGGGTACAGATGTAGTACTGACAGTGTGATGTCTTGTCTGTGTGACTGTGGTGTGGTCTGGCAGGAGAGGAAGGGCCATGAAGTCTCCCTCTGCCCTGCTCTTCTGTTCTCTGCCAGGCCTCAGCCAACAAGCTTGGTTCTGAGGACAGGACTGGAGGTATAGCCGAGCTGGCATAGTCATGGGCATGCATATGTATGTGTGTGTATTTGTATGTGTGGTGGTGGTGACCACCAAGGGCCTGGAAATGTACTGAGGAGAGACACTGTGAGGCGCCACACTGTACCAGTCCTCTCCTCCCCCTCCTCCCCCATATCCTAGTGGTGAGAGTGGTGGCAGAGATGAGGTGCATCCTCCCCTTTCCACCCTCTTTTCCACGGGTAGAGAGAGAAACCCGCTCAGGAAATATGCCTAATTCAGCTGTGATTGCTGGGGATTTGTAGTGGAGTGGGGCCAGGCTCTGCTCCACTCGCATTTCCTGGGCTAAAGCTAATGTTTTACTTGTATCCAGATCAATTTCAGCTCCCTGGGAAGGAAGAGGGAGAGCAGAGGCCTACAAAGGTAGCTTGTGGTTAGGTAGGTAGCTATGAGGAGACAGGAGGAGCAGTTATTATATGAAGGGGATCTACCTGGTGGCCAGATATTAAAGCAGCTGGGGTAAGTCTAGCTGTGGTGATGGTCATGGATGCAGGTAGTTTTGATGGGTCTGTCTCACTGTTCACTGATCATATGTTGGAGTGTGTCACAGTGTGGACCCCTTTGCTGTCATTAATGTTACTGAAATGTGTGAGTTTTAGTGTTACAACTTTGTTCTAACAGTGTTATTTGTGTGTTTCCAGGTCTGGGATGATGAGCTGGAGAGGTCAGCCACTGACTGGGCAGAGGCATGCCAGTGGGAACATGGACCTAATGACCTGCTCATGTCCATCGGTCAGAACCTCGCCGTTCATTGGGGCAGGTAAGACAATGTGACACACACACGAATGCATACACACATGTACACTTCGCACACACACACACACACACACTCTTTGTGCTTTATGCTGTCTGCTACTGAGTCTATGTGAGTCTGTAGTGTGGCTGTTGTGTGTGGATGTACACTGAGTGAACAAAACATTTTGAACATCTGCTCTGTCCATGATAGACTGACCAGGTGAAAACTATGATCCCTTATTTATGTCATCTGTTAAATCAACTTCAATCAGCGTAGATGAAGGAGAGAAGACGAGTTAAAGAAAGATTTTTAAGCCTTGAGACAATTAAGATTGTGTACGTGTGCCATTCAGAGGGTGAATGAGCAAGGCAAAAGGTTTAAGTGACTTTGAACGGGGTAGGGTAGTAGGAGCCAGGCGCACCGGTTTGTGTCAAGAACTGCATCACTGCTGTTTTTTCATGCTCAACAGTTTCTCGTGTGTATCAATGGTCCATCACCCAAATCACATCTAGCCAACTTTTGGATGCCTACGGGAGGGCGTCTCCCGCTCCGCCCAGTCCAAGCTCTTCTCTGTCTTGGCACCCCAATGGTGGAGTCTCTGCCCATCTTCTGAAAACATCTGAAACCCTACCTCTTCAAACAGTATATTTTTTCAAATGTTATTTTGTTTTTATTGAGGAACACAAAGAAAGTACAAATGAAGTAAAAGAACAACAAAAAGATCTGTCAGTCACAGCGCATCACACGTTCATCAGAGTAGTTACATCATCTTTGAATTAGACCATTTTCAAGTACGAAACCTATTTTCCCCAGTATTCCTGACCTCTCTCCTGTTGAGTTCTTAAAGAAAAGGTCATATGCTCCATGGGGTGTATTTTTTTTAACCATATCTATCCATTGTGTCACGGTGGGAGAGTCTTTTTGTAGCCATTTCCTAGTGATAGGCTTTTTACTGGCTGCCAGTAGGACCTTCAAGAGGTACTTTTCTCTAGTGTGTAAGTTAATCCGGTATTTCACCCAAGTACAAAGAAATGAATGTTTGTTCTATGTCAAAACCCATTATCTTTCCAATGTTAGATCTTATCTCTCCCCAGTTTGTTTCGATTGCGGGGCAGGACCAAAATCTATGAGAGTGATCCACCCTTGATAGTCCGCATTCTCTCCAACAAGTGTGTCTGTTTTGATTTCAGTTTAGGTGTTATGAAGAAACGTATAACATTCTTCCAACATAATTCTCTCCATGACCTTGATTTGGTGGCGCTATGTTGAGTCTCTAATATGTTCAACCATGTTTCATCAGTTATTTCAATGTTAAGTTCCTCCTCCAATTTCTGTTTAATATAGTTTGTAGATTGTTTCTTTGAGGATTGATTACCCAAGTAAAGATTGGAATTAGTTTTTTTGATACTCCCCAATTTGTATGCGTTAGTGAATACTTGGATACAGTTTTGAGGTGTTCGAGGGTCAATCACTTTTATCTCCCGTAAGAAATAGTGCCGAACTTGTAGATATCTGTAAAAATCTTGTTTATCCAAGCAATGTTTTTTACTTATGTCCTGGAAGTTCTCTAGGTTCCCATTCCTTAGAATTGTACTGAATGATGTGATGCCTTTCTGCGTCCACTGTTTAAATCTGCTGTACTGAGTTGCAGAGATGAAGCTGGGGTCGTATGTGGGCCAACTCAGCAATTTGACCTCTGTCTAAATGATTTTGCTTAACTACCTTAAACCATGTCTTAAGAGAGAAATAAATCCACTGATGTTGTCTAGGTCTCAATTGGGCTGACACAAAATATTATTTTAGGCTCTCCAAACAGTATCTTAAATAATCCTCCTCCTCACCATGACTCCCCCATGCCCCTCCCCACACACACATACACATTCCACCTCTCCTTCTAGCTCTGACTCTACTGATAACCGTTATTGAAGAAAAATGTACTTTCTATTTGTGTGATATGTGGCTGTCCCATCTACAGTAACTATCTTAAGATGAATGCATTAACTGTATGTTGCTCTGGACAAGAGCGTCTGCTAAATGACTCAAATTAAACATTTGAAAACATGGGCCAGCATCCTTGTGAAAAGCTTTCGACACCTTGTAGAATTCATGCCCTGACAAATTGAGGCTGTTCTGAGGGCAAAGGTGGGGTGGAGTGCAACTTAATATTAGGAAGGTATTCATAATGTTGGGTATACTCGGTGTATGTATTTGTGCTGTGTGTTTGTTCGGGTATTCAGAGCATTGCAGCCTGACAGTGGGGCTCTTTGTGTATGACAGTGGAGGGCTACCTAAGCAGGTGCCATTCTGGGAATCCGCTCACTTGAGCTCTCACAGCCCCCCTCCCTCCCTCTCTCTCTCCCTCTCTCCCTCCCTCTCTCCCCTTCTCTGTTTTTCTCCTTCTCCACTGCGAGTTTGTAGTCTCAGCATTTTTCAATACCGTAAAAAGAGATGTTTACAATAAAGGGCCATAATTGATTCGACAGGCTGTGGGGCCGTGTTTAGTGTTTGTAATTTTTTCTCAGCATGGCTCATGTTCCCCGATGTTGGAGGGAAACAGACTGTGAGTGTGTCTGTGTGTCTGCTGGGTCAGAACCGGACTAATCAGTGGAGGCCTGAGGGGAGGCTGGTGCAGTGCGTCTCAAGCCCAGCCAAAGCACCTGGCAGCCCCCTCAGATATCCCTCATGTGGCCCTGGCAGCTGGAGGTCCTCCTGTATGAGCTCTCTGTGCTGCTGAGGCTGATGCTGCTCCCTCTGTGTCTACAGGTACCACTCCCCGGCCTACCACGTCCAGGCCTGGTATGATGAGGTGAAGGACTACACCTACCCCTACCAACATGAGTGCAATCCCTGGTGTCCCGACCGCTGCTCAGGGCCCATGTGCACCCACTACACCCAGGTGAGTCTTGGCTGGGGGAGAAAGGGGGTGGGGGTTCTGAATTTGGAGCTTTGAGTTCATGAGCCTGTGCAGTGTTCAAGATCATAAGTCTCCTGTCTACCATCAGTATATAATGGACAGCACGTAACTTTTAAATGTGATGCTGCTGCAGGTATTCAGGTCCTGTGTAAAAACAACGCGTTACCTGCAGCCTCTTCAATGGGTGTCCATGAACTAAAAACAGGGGGAGTGCCTTAAACAGTGCGGTTACCATAGGACCACATGGGGGCACAGTAGTGTAGTGACAGGGGAAGATATGTGCTTGCCTCAGGACCATTAGACCATCACATCAGAAAGGGTGCAACAAAGTGGTAGAAAGAGGAATAAACAGAGGGGAAGAGAGGGACAAGAGGGGGACAAAGATGGAGAATTGGCCTCCTCTCCTCATAGACTTTACTTTGTAGCTGGGATGGGTTTGTGAAAACAGCCCGACTCATCCTCCTGCATCTGCATACTTCACATGGGAAACCAGGTCACTAGCATCTGGAAACACTTCCCAGACACACCAATCGTCTCTGTGCTTGACCTGGATTCCTTTGAAGATGGAATGCGGGGAACAATGTCAAGTCTGAACACCCTCTCCTTGTTTCTGCCTTTCATTTTCTAGACATACTAGTGTAGCGTAGCATAGTTGGGGTCCAATCCCTACCATAACACTGCTAAACTAGGTTATGCTAGCCCCTCCAGGTCAGTATCCTCATAGTCTCTCTCTGGGATGACACAGAGCTTTACCACAGGCTCCAGCCCTCATCATCACATCTCTGTGTATGCTGTAGTGGTGTAGCAGTGTGGTGTCTATGCTGAGTCATTGTCTCTAAGTCAATACTGCCTGTGGCCTCTCACTGGCC
The DNA here is from genome assembly GCF_021184085.1 of Oncorhynchus gorbuscha. Taxonomy (NCBI): domain Eukaryota; kingdom Metazoa; phylum Chordata; class Actinopteri; order Salmoniformes; family Salmonidae; genus Oncorhynchus; species Oncorhynchus gorbuscha. Next base: position 16,436,146 of record NC_060176.1, read on the forward strand.
CAGGAAAGGGAAGCACATTCCTGAAAGAGAGGGGGGAGAGGAGTGAGAGTCGGAGAGAGAGGAGGAGGAAGGAGAATTAGGGGTACAGGGGGAAAGTGTGGTATTGGAGTCATGTATCAAGCTCTCAGTAGTAGGACTGCCTGGCTGTCAAATCCATAGGGGATGCCTGTAGCTTTACATTTAAGTAGTTTAAAAAAACTGTATTACTATAATGCTTGTTATTTTTCACTTTTGTAGTTGGCGTTTGAATTTTGATTGATACTGTTATTGTACTGCATTGTTGAGGACAGTTAGCTAGCAAGCATTTCACTGTACCTTGTGCATGTGACCAATAAACTTTGATTTGATTTAACTACCTCTCCATATTGACAAAGAAAGTGGGCCTGTCCAAAGTTATCTTTGTTCAGTCCGAGCCACTGCCAGTATCATTTATTTACATTATTAAACTGGATCATGAGAATGATCACAGAATGTCGCAGGAAACAAACTGTGGTCACATTCGACTTCTATCTCCCTCTGACTGGGGCCGAATGAAAGAGCAGCCTCTTCTAAGGGCCCCTGTGGCCCCATCAATCTGCCTCCAACACCCCAGCATGGGAACCACTTCCTGTGGCAGGAATGCGGGATCTATGAGGGTCGAGAGAGATGAGTGAGAAAAGGAGAGAGGCCTACAGTGACATGGTGCTTCCTACTAATGTGTCTGTGAGGCTCTTTCTCTGACCTCCATAGCCACCCATGTCAGGCCCTTTCAAAGGCTGCAGGGCTCCAGGTCAAGTAGTTTCAGCTCGTAGAGTTGTCTGCACTTTTATGTGGAGCTGAGGAACTGTGTCAGTGGAGATGGATGTGTGGTCATAGAAAGAACAACGAGTCAGCAATGCGAATGTCCTTTTATAATAACAATGTTAATGGAAGTGTTGTCTTCTCTGCAGCTGGTCTGGGCCACCACTAGTCGTGTGGGGTGTGCAGTGCATGTGTGTCCCAGGATGAACGTGTGGGGGGAGATCTGGGAGAACGCTGTTTACCTCGTCTGTAACTACTCCCCCAAGTAAGACCAACTCACTAACTCTCATTTCCCCACTCATTCACATATCACGTCTCCAGTGTTCTGTTTTACATACTTCTTACCACCACATGGGGTGTTTACCTAATACCAAACGCTTTTGAGGGCACATGTCAGGGTATGAATTGTTCTGTCTAATGTTACAGTTAAAGTGTCTGTCTAAGAAGTATTTCATGACACATTGAGGCCAATTCTGAAATTCCAGCAGAAGTTCAAATACAAAAATAATAAAGGCAGGGGAAAGAGAAACAGGTCCTAAGCAGAATGTTCCAGACAGACCCCATTTAATTTCCAGAGGGACAGCGTGTGTGTTTTCATTATCCAGCTGGACTCAAGGTTTTAAGAGTGTGTGATAATGTGCAAAGAACACGTGAATAATTACTAGGCCATGTGCCGTGACGGCTGAGTGCTGATTAGTTTCCAGCCAGTCATCCTGACCACTGTGCTCCTTCCTCCTCCCCAGGGGAAACTGGATCGGAGAGGCCCCTTACCAACATGGCCGCCCATGCTCCCAGTGCCCTCCTAGCTATGGAGGAAGCTGCAGGGACAACCTTTGCTTCAAGGGGGACTCTCAGCGTTCTGAGACTGAGGACATGAACGAGGTGGAGAAAGCTCAGATTCCCATGTCACCCCGCACCACCACCAAGCCTGTCCCCAGACCCCAACCCAAGCCTGCTGCTCCCAAGAAGCCATCCGCTCCCAAGCTTTCCACTCCCAAGGCTCCCACCAGCACTTTCCTGGGTGAGTTTGACTAGTGGGAATCGTGGTGGGGACTTTCAAAGTTGACTGTGTGAATGTACTGTTTGGGAAGGAATGCCACTGAAATCCCTAATTGACCAGTCATTTATTTGTCTCCCACAGCCCAAAACATCAAGTGTGAGACCAAAATGCGTGACAAGTGCAAGGGAGCAACCTGCAACAGATTCAACTGCCCTGCTAACTGCCAGAACAAGAAAGGAAAAGTGTGGGGGACGCTCTTCTATGATGTGGTGAGTCTCACACTGAAGTCCAACATTTCACACTGTACAGTTAGTATGCCTGAATGTGTTTCTAATGATTCTGTTTCTATTTTTCCAGCAATCAAGTATCTGTCGTGCTGCTATGCATTATGGCATCATCAATAACAATGGTGGTCTGGTGGACACTACGAGGAAAGACAAGTTGCCATTCTTCGTCAAGGCAACAAAGAACGGCATTGAGTCATTCAGGTAGATATTTCTGGCAGTCTTTATTTTCTGTCGTCATTCTGCCTGCTATGCTCATTAATGGTTTGTGAAATGAATGATTTCCTGAAATGTAATGCTCTTCTAATGCCTGGCTTTGATCTCTTGACAGTAAATACAAAGCCGGCAATGCATTTGTGGTGTCCAAAGTGGAAAGTAAGTCACACTTTTTCCAGAATAAGTGGAGCATGCACCTTGTTTTTTACCTTCCTCACCTGATGACTTTTTGCAGCTGTTGATGGCTTATGTCTCCTCTCTGTACCACAGGACAATCAGTGGACTGCTATGCAACAGTGGCGGAGATCTGCCCCTTTAAGAAGCCCTACTCCAACTGCCCGAGGTGCCTAGCTCCTCTACCCCCACCATTGTTTCACACGCACAACAAGAAGTGATGACTTGTGAATTAAGGGCTTTGCTTTGTAAGCAAAATCTAATTAGAGTCAGATTCCTGCTCTGGGCCAAATTCTTTAAACCTTCAGTCCAAAACCACTGGAATCTCCTAAACATGCAGACTCTGCTAGAAGGAAGCGTCAGTCTTTCCTCTGTTCTACAGAAGTTCTACGGGAAATGTGTCGGGGTTATTCATAACATGACATGCATTACATTTAGCTAAATGGCAAATTCGTGCATAAATCCTGCATTTCTCATTGTTGCAACATAAACCATGTGTCTGCCCATTCAATTGTATTTGTTAATAATAGTGCAATCTCAATGTGTCTCTCCCTCAGAGTGTTCTGTCCGGCCAACTGCAAGAATGAGCCATCCTACTGGGCTCCGGTGGTTGGGAACAGCTTCTACACAGAGGTAAGTACTGGACCTAGTCACTGGGTATACCAGAAGGGCCTCACCATGCCTGTCCTATCCTCCTGACCTGGCTGAGAGGTCATACTGACAGAGGACAAAACGTTTGTCCCCACTGGGCCTGCCAGACAGATACACCTCAGTGTGTCTGCTCCCCAGAGAACTGTATCTGACTGGAACACTGAGCAGATTTATGTTGGACAGCAGATGAGTGCGGTCTAGCCCCGTTGAGCACTTAAGAGACTGTGGCCTGAGGCGACCACGAGCAACTTCTGAATAGCGGTTTGATCATAGTTGGAATGGGAGCACTGGTGATGCAGGCCTGGTAATGGTCGCCAGTAATGTCTCTCCCAGTGCTGAGTTCGACCACACACAGCTGCTCAGTCCTGGCTGGCTGACTAACTGACTCATAACTGGCCCAGAGATTGCATGCCTGAGGCCTGAGGCATGGGACTGTGTCAGGAGAGGGCTTTCGTCTCAGAGAGGGAGGAGCAGTGGGACACACTGTCACCTCCATTATTGTCACATCACCTCAGTTCCTGTCAGATCACCTCTATCACTTCCTAATGACCCGAGGACAAATCTCAAGTGATACACTATACTCCATACAGAGCGCTACCTTTGGCCAGAGACACATACGGCTCTAGTGACAAGGAATGCACTATATAGAGAATAATATGCCATTGGAGAGACGCCATATGTCATTCTAAAATCACCTCTGACCTAAGTTGCAAATTGCATGTGTAAGCTAATGTGAGACTGCAGTGGGTGAAAGGAGTGAAACAAATAATGATGCTCCCCTGGGAACCATTTTGGACCTAAATTGACCCAGTTACATGAAGTTGATGTTTTACGTGTTCTTGCCTCGAACGAACTTGACGACTCTTGTTTTCCACCAACATTATTTCACTTCGATGTAGTCCAACTGGACACAGCAGTTTCCCAGAGATCTCAAACAGAGCCCAATGACTGTATTTTGTCAGGGCAGAGCCTGATTCTAACACTTAAACACTCACAGCGCCAACTAACACTGAGCAAAACACAGCAGAAGGAGAAGTACAGGCCTATATTGACATGACAGAAGTCCCCAGACACCTGTCCGGTTCACCAGACACCAGGGAATGTGGCCTGTGTTAGGCTAGACCAGTGTGATGGAGTATGATGAATGAGCTTCCAGGTCTGACACACTGGAGCCAGACTCAGTGCTTCGGACTGGGGGACAGGAGGCACCATGCCCTGCCTCAGAACCATGTGTGGAGTGTACAGCTCTCTGCTGCTGTCTGTCATCTGTAATCCAGAGTGGGGCAGCACTTTACATCCTGATAATAATGTGCCTGGCTTCAGCCTTGCTAATGTACATGTACAGGATTTGTACAAATGGAATGCTCTGGAAACTAATACATTGCCTGTATTTGGTGTGGCTCTGAGCACTGTATGTGCCTGTACTGTACCGAATACAAGAAGCATTACTGATATAGTGAAATGGAATAATAAGCCATGAGTGCTGTATCTGATATCATGAGGTATAATGAACCCTCTCTTCTGATCCCCCCTCCCTCAGCGCTCCAGTATCTGATATCATGAGGTATAATGAACCCTCTCTTCTGATCCCCCCTCCCTCAGCGCTCCAGTATCTGATATCATGAGGTATAATGAACCCTCTCTTCTGATCCCCCCTCCCTCAGCGCTCCAGTATCTGATATCATGAGGTATAATGAACCCTCTCTTCTGATCCCCCTCCCTCAGCGCTCCAGTATCTGATATCATGAGGTATAATGAACCCTCTCTTCTGATCCCCCTCCCTCAGCGCTCCAGTATCTGATATCATGAGGTATAATGAACCCTCTCTTCTGATCCCCCTCCCTCAGCGCTCCAGTATCTGATATCATGAGGTATAATGAACCCTCTCTTCTGATCCCCCTCCCTCAGCGCTCCAGTATCTGATATCATGAGGTATAATGAACCCTCTCTTCTGATCCCCCTCCCTCAGCGCTCCAGTATCTGATATCATGAGGTATAATGAACCCTCTCTTCTGATCCCCCTCCCTCAGCGCTCCAGTATCTGATATCATGAGGTATAATGAACCCTCTCTTCTGATCCCCCTCCCTCAGCGCTCCAGTATCTGATATCATGAGGTATAATGAACCCTCTCTTCTGATCCCCCTCCCTCAGCGCTCCAGTATCTGATATCATGAGGTATAATGAACCCTCTCTTCTGATCCCCCTCCCTCAGCGCTCCAGTATCTGATATCATGAGGTATAATGAACCCTCTCTTCTGATCCCCCTCCCTCAGCGCTCCAGTATCTGATATCATGAGGTATAATGAACCCTCTCTTCTGATCCCCCTCCCTCAGCGCTCCAGTATCTGATATCATGAGGTATAATGAACCCTCTCTTCTGATCCCCCTCCCTCAGCGCTCCAGTATCTGATATCATGAGGTATAATGAACCCTCTCTTCTGATCCCCCTCCCTCAGCGCTCCAGTATCTGATATCATGAGGTATAATGAACCCTCTCTTCTGATCCCCCTCCCTCAGCGCTCCAGTATCTGATATCATGAGGTATAATGAACCCTCTCTTCTGATCCCCCTCCCTCAGCGCTCCAGTATCTGATATCATGAGGTATAATGAACCCTCTCTTCTGATCCCCCTCCCTCAGCGCTCCAGTATCTGATATCATGAGGTATAATGAACCCTCTCTTCTGATCCCCCTCCCTCAGCGCTCCAGTATCTGATATCATGAGGTATAATGAACCCTCTCTTCTGATCCCCCTCCCTCAGCGCTCCAGTATCTGATATCATGAGGTATAATGAACCCTCTCTTCTGATCCCCCTCCCTCAGCGCTCCAGTATCTGATATCATGAGGTATAATGAACCCTCTCTTCTGATCCCCCTCCCTCAGCGCTCCAGTATCTGATATCATGAGGTATAATGAACCCTCTCTTCTGATCCCCCTCCCTCAGCGCTCCAGTATCTGATATCATGAGGTATAATGAACCCTCTCTTCTGATCCCCCTCCCTCAGCGCTCCAGTATCTGATATCATGAGGTATAATGAACCCTCTCTTCTGATCCCCCTCCCTCAGCGCTCCAGTATCTGATATCATGAGGTATAATGAACCCTCTCTTCTGATCCCCCTCCCCCTCAGCGCTCCAGTATCTGATATCATGAGGTATAATGAACCCTCTCTTCTGATCCCCCTCCCTCAGTGTCCAGTATCTGATATCATGAGGTAAATGCCCTCTCTTCAATCCCCCCTCCTCAGGCTCCAATCTGATATCATGAGGTATAAAACCTATATTTATTAAATAAAGTATCAATCATGAGGTATAATATACAATGGTGATCCCCCTCCCTCAGTCCAGTAATCAGTAATCAGTAGTGTATATCATGAGTGTTTTGCATGCATGAATGTGATAATGCAGGGTGATGAACCCTCTGCCAAAGCAAACAAACAAAATCTGCCACCAAGAACCATAACACACCCTCTCTTCTGATCCCCCTCCCTGCATGGAGTATCTGATATCATGAATGTGAACCCTCTCTTTATCCCCCTGGGAGACACCTGCGCTCCAGTATCTGATATCATGAGGTATAATGAACCCTCTCTTCTGATCCCCCCTCCCCAGCATCCAGTAATAAGGAAACAAGAACAACGACAGAATAATGCAGACAGAGTGGGAGGGAACCCTCTCTTCTGATCCCCCTCCCTCAGCGCTCCAGTATCTGATATCATGAGGTATAATGAACCCTCTCTTCTGATCCCCCTCCCTCAGCGCTCCAGTATCTGATATCATGAGGTATAATGAACCCTCTCTTCTGATCCCCCTCCCTCAGCGCTCCAGTATCTGATATCATGAGGTATAATGAACCCTCTCTTCTGATCCCCCTCCCTCAGCGCTCCAGTATCTGATATCATGAGGTATAATGAACCCTCTCTTCTGATCCCCCTCCCTCAGCGCTCCAGTATCTGATATCATGAGGTATAATGAACCCTCTCTTCTGATCCCCCTCCCTCAGCGCTCCAGTATCTGATATCATGAGGTATAATGAACCCTCTCTTCTGATCCCCCCTCCCTCAGCGCTCCAGTATCTGATATCATGAGGTATAATGAACCCTCTCTTCTGATCCCCCCCTCCCTCAGCGCTCCAGTATCTGCCGGGCAGCCATCCATGCCGGGGTGACCCAAGCCGGCGGGGGCTACGTGGACGTCCTGGCCCTGGATAAGAAGAAGAGTTATGTTGGTGTCCTGAAGAACGGCATCCAGTCAGAGAGGTGGGTGCCTGCTCTTACCCTCCTCTTCCCCTGTAAAATACCCTTCCCTGCCCTCTCCCTGCCCTGCCCTCTCCCTACCCTTCCCTCACACACCCCTCCCCTGTCAGACAGAGGTCTAGGGCTCAAGCACGGAAGCCATTGGCGCCAAGTCCATGTTTGGCACACAGGGGTGCAAGAGTAATGGTGTGGTTTGGTGTGCGGACGGCCCACACATGAACTCTTTGCTTACTTTACCCGGACATTCAATGGAGTGTGCAAAGTGCTGCATGGCCAAAATCAGCTGAGCTAGAGTACAGTGGAATCTACTGCTGAAATCAAGGGCCCCCTCACTGGGAGCCTCACCTTAACCTTAGTGTGAGTGAGGACATGGGCTGTCAATGACAGGCAACGGTATGGTATTACAACCATGGCCATCAACAGTCAGCCCCCGGTGTGATAGAGACTGATCCAGAGGTTGACTACTGTCCAAGTGACCCAGTAGTTAGGAAGTGGGGCGTACATGTAGCTGGTTGGGTGGACGGTTCTTTAATAAGGAGGAAATAATCACAGCCTATCCATTTACCCGGGGATGGAAAAGCTGTCGGCGGCTGACTCAGTGCTTCCCTCTGCAGATAATTGCAGCCAATCTGATGCCAATGGGACGGGCATCATCCTGTGATTACTGAGATTGGCAGGCCTTCAAGGCCTCTCCACTAATGAATTAATAACAAAGCCATCAGGCCCAGCACAGTAGTCAATAGTGGTTGTTGGAAAGATCACTCAGTCACTATAACAGCATGGCTAACAATGAGCCAGTGTTTGAGTCATGTTTCCAGGTACGACCACTGTGATTACGCTACTCTTACTGTAGGATGTCATGAGCAACAGGCTGACGTGAATTGGAGCCACACACGATCAATGACAAAAATACATTTGGTCTACAAAACAACTGACTGACTTGACAGCAGTATGGTTTATATTATTGTAGTTATCTTTAGATTTATGTCACTTTATCTTAGTAATGAGTTGAAAGGACACTGGTTAACTGTTTGAGTTCATGAATGAATTCTCGATGTAACCATCTCTCTCACTTCTCATTTGCAGTAAGAGCAATCCAGAGGGTGGCTCGTTCCGTGTTTTTGCTGTGAGGGAGTGAGTCTCCTCCATCTCAGGGCCTCCCACTCATTGGTTCAAGGACTAACAGGGTCCCCCATCTGCTCTCAAGGGGCAGGAAGTGCCCACAGGTTCGATGCCATGGCAACTCCTCCCATCTGTCTCTGTCTCCCACTCTGGGAGGAAGCAGAACTTCCCATTGGACCAACTGACACTTCTCCCTCTTAGCTAATAAACAGTATCTGACTGCTCAAAGTCGGTGGCTAACAACACAAAGAACCCTTCTGCCTTCTCCTACCCTTCTCACCTTTAAACCCCAGATGTGGATATTTTTGTAAGATACACAAACGTTAATGCAAAATGATGTGTAACATCAAAGACCAATAGAACAGCTGGTGCTGGATCTCGGCGTCTTGACATGTAGTTAGATTTCAAATCAAATATGTCATATTTGTTTATATTTTATGTTCTTAATACAAAAGTGAATCATTGGTCTCCATACACAGGAATGTATATTGATCACTGTATTTAATCATTCTGTACAGATTTAATTAATTCATTTTGTCCTTCTTAAATGGGTGTATATTGACAGTTTTATGTGTTTATAATGTATTTTGTAGCTTGTCTCTGCTTTCCTAACCCATTTATGCTTTCATCGTGGTCTTTACCTTTGGCGGATAGGCCATGGTGCTTGAGTTAGGAGAGGATCTGTGTTTGGCATGCTGGACGAGCTCACAGTGGACAGACAGACAGGCAGACAGATGCAGACAGACTTAGGGGTTGCGTAGGAAGGGAAGGGGAATGAGGAGGAGGAGGGGAAGGCAATACCTCCAAGGAAAAGAAACCTTTCCTGAATACAGCCTGTACGACTTCCAGTGTCAATAATGTTCAGACGATCTGGTTAAGGTACAAAAACATTGTAGCAATGTTCTGTCCACTGTGAGCTCAGGAAGGCAATGGGAGCTTGTGTGGGCAGGGCTTTCAAAATGGTGGCATATCTGGCTTCATCCAAGGACATTCACAGATGAACAATGTTCTTTTTTGATAAATGATTCTGTATTTAAAATAGCTCACTGCTTTATTCGCCCCTTTCCTCTCTTGATGCCATGTGTTTTGATTGAATGAGAGAAATACTCCAAGATAGGTTGAATTTGTCCCCACTTAAGACAGTTGAATGTTGTAGAAAGAGGGTCTTATACAGTCCAATGTGAGAAAGGTGTGCCAAGTGTTCCTATCAGCAGGCTTAGCTTCAGTTAGGATTCATGCACTAGGTAATGATTTGTAAAATACACAGAGGATGCAGAACATGGATCTGTTTAAACCACTCATACCCAGGGATGTAATAAATAGTTACTTATCCAGAAGGAAGGCACACAGAGGCAGAGGCAGAGGCAGAGGCAGAGGCAGAGGCAGAGGCAGAGGCAGAGGCAGAGGCAGAGGCAGAGGCAGAGGCAGAGGCAGAGGCAGAGGCAGAGGCAGAGGCAGAGGCAGAGGCAGGCTTCAGTTGGGGAATATCCTCTTAAATGCTGAGACTTTGTCGTGAGAGGAGAGTAAATCTATGTAAATTGATGCTGGAGGTTTAGGGTCTCCTAAAGAAGGACATTAGGTATCCTCTATATATCCCTAGGCTAGACTGGACAGCAGTGTAGCCATTCTCTCTCTGTTTTAGTTTTCATATTTCTATGTTTTTTTTAGGCTACCTCAGTCTTATAGTACATGGGCAATCTTAAAGGAAATGGTAATGGTTTGTACAGCTTTGGAAATGGAGTGTAATACTTTGATTTGTCTTTTCTGAACTGTTCTCTCTGCTGTAAAACCTTCTTTCTAAATATATGTGTTGTGTTATTTTCGTTTGTTTGTCTAGTTTGTATGGTGTTTATAGGCATTGGATGGGGTTTTGTATGATTTTTTTTGTACAATTTGAAAATAATTAAAGTTTGAAATAGTTAGAATGTTTGTTTATTTTGTACACTGGATATAGTCGTATACAATTTGCTACATTTGCCAAGGTAGTAGGAAGATGTTCCTACAGCAATTTAGCATAAATACTGATTTCTCAACAATCCAACTACAGCAACACATCTTGTACAGCAACACAGCTTGAGCCAGATCATATGACTGGAGACGTCAGGTGACATGACAGGCATGCTGAGATCCACAGCAGGCATGAATGGAATAGAGACCTGGGCCACCCAGGTTAGGTCCATTTATCTTTGGAACAACTTCCCTGACCACAGACACGATCTGAACTGGCCTTGGTCTGCCTCTGGTGGGTACAGACATGCAGGAATGGGGTGGAACAGATTCCCACTCAGTTAAAACAATCACTCATCCTTAGGAAGCACAGAAATGGTATGCTGATACTATAGTTCTGTACATCTGAGTTAGCACAGTACATAGATGGTATGCTGATACTACAGTCCTGTACATCTGAGTTAGCACAGTACATAGATGGTATGCTGATACTACAGTCCTGTACATCTGAGTTAGCACAGTACATAGATGGTATACTGATACTATAGTCCTGTACATCTGAGTTAGCACAGTACATAGATGGTATGCTGATACTACAGTCCTGTACATCTGAGTTAGCACAGTACATAGATGGTATACTGATACTATAGTCCTGTACATCTGAGTTAGCACAGTAATGACACAAGTATGCTACTCAATAGATGTAAATAATAACGTTAGACATTTCATCAGGGTTTCTTGCTCTTTGTACTTTGCAGCTTTCCACATTGACAACAGACAAATGGAGACACATTGGAAATAAGGACTCATGAACCATTGGAAGAATGTCTAAGATTGAGATACACTCTTTAAGCAATGGTACGTTCTGATTCTGTCATTTAGAAAGACATACAGTAGTAAGGTCATGTGGTGTTACTTCAGCACACAAACCCAGACTGGGCCTTTGTTATTGACCTGATGTTGAGAGTAGAGAGCCATCTGAAAAACACCTCAGTCTAACACTGGCAAGAGGCTGTGTTTAATGAGAGAGAGAGAGGAGAGAAGAAAAAAAGAGGGATATCAGCAAGGGATGAACCCTGGCTGAAGCTCAGAGCTAGAAGCTAGGTCTGCTGATAAACAGCTGTTATAGGCCAGCCTGATGACTGTTTTACTCCCAGTGATGATGAAGATGGAGTGTCGCTCTCCACTCAACCTTTAACAACCCTCAAAGTGCAGAGAGAGAGGACCAAGTGTTATGCAGTTTTGTTCCAGTTTGCTCTTTCGACGCTCTTGGCACATGCCACATCCCTTTGAATGTCATACAGATGCACGTTTTTCATTTCCTCCCTGCTATGTTGAAGCTGCTATGTTGAAGCTGCTATGTTGAATCTGAGGCTCTGAACGGCTGTTTGTGTGTCTGTATGTGTGCCTGTTCTCTCCAGAACACTATATCTTGGCATAACAACTCCTGCAGGCTCACCCATCCAGCGGCCAGCTGCTCCTCTCCATCTCCCTGTTTCTGCTTAAGGTGACCTTGCCGCGTGCTGCAGACTGCTTGGTTGGGTTACTGTAGTAGTGGGAAGCAGCAGGGGATGGATAAACAAATAGGCCTCACTTGTCTTGTAACCCAGCCATTAATGCACAACAAACAGCAGGGCCTTCAGTGGAGAACATGCAGCCTCAGCCCTTATCCTGCCCCACTGCAGCAGGAGCAGGAGCAACACACTGTATCGACTAGCTGCTGGAGAAGAGCCCTGTCTCCTCTGATGGGGTTTTGTTCTACGCACTGACCTCAGTGTGTGTGTGTGTGTGTGTGTTGGAGGGGATCTTAAAAGCAAGGTATCTGGCTGAAGTCCCTGTAGCTAGGACTTTGCACTCCTTACAATCATTTACAGTATGCTAGTGAGCAGCTGAATTGAACCTCCAGGGACTTTTGGTTGATGATCTCTCTGCTGTTATTGGGTGCCATTTTCAACCACAATCTCAAAGACTACAGTCGGAGACTGTAATTCAGAGGGACTTTTTACTTGCCTCGTTTTCCCCCTGAAATTTGAGTGAAATCAAAGAGGACATGTTGCACAAATTACATTAAACAACTCATTAACCCTTTAATTTACACAGTAGATCCTTCTAAAACTGTGGTCTTTAAGTCAAGGCCTGGCAGCTCCATTTCCTTTCCATCCTTCTGATGTGCTGGACAATTCCTGCATCTCACCTTCACACATCGTTCAATAAACATCTGTGTGGGGGCTGGAAGTCATTTCTGAGGAAGGCTGTACAGTAATTACTGTAGTTAAGTCCTTTGGGGGAAGTGGCCGTAGCTGTGCGTCCTGGAGGAAGCACCGCGGGGCTTCCAGGATATGCTGCATGTTATCAACCTCCTGTTTGTTGGCTTAATTTAATGAGGCTTCACAGGCCAGGACTGCTGACCTACTAACACGGATCCCCTTTCTGGGGGCCTTGAACACCTCTGTAACATTCCACTGGACTGTATCCACCACTCTCCATGCTGCTTGGCCAACGGTCTACAGTTCATGATGAAAAACACTGTCCACTCTACTCAAACAGAGAGATGATCAACATGGTCATGTTCACAGTCAACAGTACCAGAGTTGGGGAAGCCACTTGGACACTGTGTCCTACAGCTATTAGCGTCTGCGTCCAAGTGAATAAATTAATCTGTCGTTTATCGGCTGCTGACCCTTGGCTGGTTTACACTGTATGTTGAAAACATTCCTGCAGACCTCAAGGCTCCTCAAGATTAACACAGCATTAATGAGATGTACAGGTTGTGGACAGTATCGATGTAAATTCATTGGAGGAAAATATCCTAATACATCATACAGTATTTCCCCAGGCCATGTGAGGAGATCCATCTGGGTTCTCTGGCTGTGGAGCCATGGATGGTGAGTTATTGCTGTATTTGCATCTGTTAGGGAGTTTTTGTTTAAACTAGGTTAACATAGCACACATGCCCTGCACTCACTGGGGGAGGACCAGGATGTTAAGAAGACTGCACCAAAAGAAAAAGAGGACTCCAGATTCAAACTAATATGACAGACTAGGTAAATTGAGTGTGTTTTTCCATCCGGGGGGATTGATAGTGATGCAGCATGTGCTCTGAGGGGACACATGGGGTCTACTGGGTCAGTGGTGTGGGAGGATGCAGGATAAAGGACTGGATTTGGATCCAAATGGAGCTATGTGCAAAGGTGGCTGATACTGCTGTGATGTTAGGGAGGATGCTTGGCCTCATTGGCCTGCTGCTTAGAAACACTATGGGGTGATGTTTCCGAAAGTCTAATACATCAATATTAAAAATCAATGCGCTTCCTTTAGCAAAGGTGTATGGATCGGCTAATGTTATTTATTCATTATAACTCCCAAAAAAAGGCAACAGGAGATGACGTGCAAGAGGGAGGACAAAGATCACGAGAAGGACCCATTTGACAAGTGCTTGAGGTGTGATCAGATTGTTGGAGGAGGATGGTGCATCCCTGCCTTATCTACACAGTATCCCCTGGCAGCACATCAGAAGTCACTGCAAGAGGGTACTTGGGTGAGGACATGAAGCGATGGTTAGGGTTATGGTTGAGCCGGGGTGAGGACATTAAGCTATGCTTATGGTTGAGCCGGGGTGAGGACATTAAGCTAGGGTTAGGGTTATGGTTGAGCCGGGGTGAGGACATTAAGCTAGGGTTAGGGTTATGGTTGAGCCGGGGTGAGGACATTAAGCTAGGGTTAGGGGTAGGCTTGGCCCCACAGGGTCCCATTCACCCAACCTTCTCACTCCTCACTGCTGTGGGGGTTGAGGTGTCAGGGGCCCCTAAATAACATGAGCGGAGGAAACCTGGGGTAGCCCCTGAGGGCTCTGGGGTGTAGAGTGGAGGCAGTAAATCACCTGCAATCTGTGAAAGTAATCACTGGCACACAACATGGTGTGGCAGCCATCTCCAACACTGCAATGTGATCCACATCTGAGAATACAGTACAGTACAATACAGTTACATGAGCCAGAGACATCAGTGAACACATTCTACATTTTATACTGTACAGTGTATAATCCATCTTAATTTCTCTCCGGTTTATTCAGCCAGTCATGACCTTCTGATCAGGCGAAGACACGATAAACACAAACCTACCAACATACACACACTCTGGTATTACCCTGAAGGTGGTGTCTACACTGTAGCAAATGTTCCTGTGAAGGTTTGAACTGTGAAGGACTTCTAGCAAGTTGTCTTACACAATACAAATCATAATGCAACGTTTCAAATGCTTCCAAACTACTGCAAACTAACACAATTGCACTTTGTTGTTTGATTGACTCATCCCTCCTTTATTTGTGTTTGATTCAGGCTCTTTATTGTTTCAGTATAAAAACAGTTTTCATTGATTCATTGACTAGGTCCCCCTGGGGAGTGGAGTAGAATACTGGCACAAAGCAAAGCCACTCAGAGCAGAGAAACAAAGAGTGTCTTTCAAAGGGCTGATGGGGAATCTGTGGCAATGCTGCATACTGCTTAGTTAGACAGACCGTTCTGACTGGAACATCAAGCCCACACTGTAGTAGGGACTAGAGACGTACAGTGAGCACCAAAAGTATTGGGACAGTTTTTTATTGTAAATAAAAATAGAACATGTTTCTAAACCCTTCTACATTAATGTGGATACTACCATGATTACGGATAATCCTGAATGAATCGTGAATAATGATGAGAGAGAAAATTACAGACGCACAAATATCATACCCCCGCAAAAATGATGAAAGGTTAGCATGTCTTGGGGGTATGATATTTGTGTATCTTTCTCACTCATCATTATTCACGATTCATTCAGGATTATCCATAATCATGGTAGTATCCACATTAATGTAGAAGTGTTTATAGACATATTATATTCTTATTTACAATAAAAGTGACTCCAAAATGACGCAATACATTATTTAGCATTTATTTCTATTGGGCACAAAATCATTTGAAACACAACCGAAACAAACAGCCAATGCATCCAACAAATGAGCAGAGTCTCAAGCTTGATGTAGTCATTTTATACTATGACTATGGGACCAAATACTCAACTTTTGAGTACTTTAATAAACATATAAGTGAATTTGTCCCGATACTTTTGGTCCCCTACAATGATTGGACTATGTACAAAAAGTGCTGTAATTTCTAAACTGTTCACTCAATATGGATGGAAATACCCTCCAAGTAAAGCTGACAGTCTGCACTTTAACCTCATAGTCATTGTATAACTTCAAATCCAAAGTGCTGGAGTACAGAGCCCCCCACCAAAAATATATCACTGTCCCAATACTTTTAGAGCTCACTGTATATGAGGATGAGGACTGAGCGATAAATTGTTCTGTTTTATCACACTGACAGCGAGCCCCCAACAGCCCCCAAGTTTATTTTTTCAGTGACGCACTTCCATGCTGGGAAGTGTCTTGAAGATTCACAGCCTAGTGATCAAACATGGGTGCCTGTGGATACATAGTTCAACTAATGATCAGGGACTCACTGGTGCCAGCTTTGGAATCCTGAAATGTCTAGTAAAAATTGTAAATCCATGTTGTTTTTGAAAACAAACTTGTCAACCAGCAGTGATTTCATGTTGAGGAAGAGATGTGGATAGATTAATTTAAAAGTTTAGATTTGTGTGTAGTGTTGTGAAATGGTTAGATATCACTTGTTAGACATTACTGCACTGTTGGGGCTAGAAACACAAGCATTTCGCTACACCCGCAATAACATCTGCTAAACATGTGTTTGTGACCAATAAAATGTGATTTGATCTGTGTCTGAGTGTGACTGACCAGAAACCTGCTGCACCACCAGGTTGACTCATGGTTTAAAAAAATGACATTGCACTGTCACTAGAAGTCCTCTGATTGAATAGTGAGAACCGGGACTCATTCATGGAAACCACTTCTCTACAGATTTACATAATCAAATCAAACATGGGATCCTGTGGATGTTAGAATCAGTTAAATGTAACTAAATGTAACTAAATGTAATCGAAAATGTCATCTACGTCATCTCCAAAAGCAATTATTTATAATGAGAGGGTCATAAACAATGACTAGTAATGCTGCATTCTCCAAGGTTAACATCTCACCTTTCTGGTAAAAATAGTTATAAATTGCTGAAGTGTAGTCATTCTCAGGACACAAGCTCAAGTACACAGTACAAATTATATTTTGTATTTCCTACTCAACAAAACTGTATGCATAAGGCTTGAAATTATTTTTTTGCTTTCTAAACATAGTATAATCAAATTATAAAATGTCAAACCATAAGATTTCACCTTCCTTATATCTGTAAAATACATGTTTATATGTTTAGTGCTAGAGAAAATGTCCAGATTGGAAAACATCTACAGGTTTCACATAATCAGTTGACTGTCATCCACACTGGGTCGTCTGATGAGTTGATGGTGTGTTACTGTGTGGAGGAGGTATGTTACTTCTCCTTAATTGTTGCCATATGTGTCTTTGGCTCTAGGAATATTTGGGAGCTAGCCATAGCCCAAGATGAGACCTGAGAGATGGGCTGTGACCACAGCAGCCCTTCCTAACATGGTGCTCCTCCTCCTTAAAGGACTCTCTCTCCTACCCATCACTGGCATATTTGGCTAATGAAGACTCTATGCATCAGTGTTGTATAACCATCCTCTCAGCTCAGTCTAAACAGTGTAGAGACTCACAGGGAGCATCTTTATCAAAAGCAAATCAAAGCGCACACTCATACACACACGTCATCACTGTGTTATTGTCTAACATCTTACACAGGAGCTGATTCAGGGTTAAGGCCCTGGGTAAATTGGTCAACTGCTGGTTTGTATATATTGACTGCTTATTGCTCTCCTCTATGAATCTGGCCTGTGATGTAGCAGTATCATTTGTTGTTACTGGGATGCTCTGAGAGAAGCAGAAGGAATAGTGGAAAGTTAAGCAGGGGTAAACAAGGCTTTGAGGCAGTGTTATGGTGTGTTTAAACAACTCTGTGCTTTAGTGGAGATGAGCTGGGACAGCGCCAGAGGCTGAGAGGGTGACTAGCTGTTTGGATGAGGAGGATGTAGCCTGTGAGAGGTACTGAGAGGTGGGACAGTCCTGACCCCAGCCTGGCCTACCAGATGGTCTCTCATCACTTGAGTCTTGTTTCTTGACAAGACTATAAACTCAATAATTAAAACAACACATAAACAGTTTCCTGATCCTGTTGAAACAAGCTCTCTGCTTATGACAATAGGTCCTAATTAAATAGAGTGGAGTACAATGACTCTACTACTGCTTGGACTGTAACTGTAATTACTGTACAGTAGTCATCCCTGCGAATAACACAAATTCGCAGGAGAGGCGATAGACGGGTGGTGTCGTGCACACCTGGAGCCCCTGGCACCACCGCCTGTTCCATGTGACGCTGTTTAGATAACGGGGGGTGTCAAAGCAAAGGAGTGGAATTATGGGTCGAGGTGCAGGGCTGACTGATGACTCTGCTCATTGGTTTGGTGTGTAGGAGCTTGGTTTGCGGGGCAGCCCCTCAGCGGGGGGGGGGGGGGGGGTCGTTACTGTACCAGCTCAGGTCTGGTTCCAGTTATCTCCATGTGGGACTGGCTCTGGACTGGTAAACAATACTCTCCACAGTCAGGTACCAGGCCTTAGAAAGTACCCTTGGTCCTCACAAAATCAATGATAAAATAAACATTTACATTTGAACCTGACTTTTTTAGTCTCCAGCCTTGGTTTATAAATGCATTAGTGTTTCGAGGGACATTTCCATAAAGTGTGGCTGCGCTCATGACGCAGAGGAATCCCACATTTTTTCCAGGTGTCCATAGATGTGTTTTTCCAATTTTCCTAATGTAAGTCTACTATCTCTAGCGTGCTAGATGAGCTGGGCCCCTCAGAGCTGAGGACCTTGTGTCATGCAGAGTACAATATGAATTGGATCTTGGAAGGATTGGTGATAAATTTTCCCCTCTGGCACCCTCCCTCTGTCTCTGTGTCTGTCAGATTTCTCTCAGGAGCTAAAAAAATGGGGTTCAAATGGGGAGATACATCTCCACAAGGTAAAACTCTCTGTGAAAAACAACCGCAAAGCCCCTTACCCCTCTCACATTCAGAGAAAAAACACCCCTTACTCTGAAACCACTATCCTCCCCTTATATCACCACCATGAATTCTGAGAGTACTCAATAAAAGTAATTGCATAAATGTGTTGTTTCCATTACGTTAGAGGATAGGCTTAGAGTGATAAAGTTTACATGGCTTCTTATGTAAGAGGTTGTGTTAAGATGTTGATGCAGCCTTTATGATGGGCTAACCCTCTGGAATGGCAGTGGGGACCATTACCTTCCTTTTTTTAAACCGGATCGTAAAATGCAACCCAATGTTTTCCACTCCAGATATGGGTTGTATTTAAACTACCTGTGGGGCAAGTAATACGTTAGACCTCAACCACACAGGGTATATGTTTCACTGTCCTCTCATGGCAGATTAAATGTCAGTTGAAGGGGGCTGTGGATCCGTCTTCCAAGAAAATGAAGTCTCATCAGGCTCCCAGCTTTGATGTTCTGTTTTGGAGATCTCGTTGTTCTCTAAAGTTTTCTCCCATGCCAGCCAACCATTCCTGGGTTCTTTTATTTACCATACAAGGCAACATTTGAATTGTCCCTTGTAATTCATCCTTACATAGGAACACCAATTCAGAATAATGTATGAGGTACAGCACATACAGTACAGAGAAAGTCCCTCATGTATTGATAGTATGTGGGCGGCAGGGTAGCCTAGTGGTTAGAGCATTGGACTAGCATCCGAAATGTTGCAAGTTCAAATCCCTGAGCTGACAAGGTACAAATCTGTTGTTCTGCCCCTTAGCAAGGCACTGTTCCTAGGCTGTCATTGAACATAGGAATTTGTTCTTAACTGACTTGCCTAGTTAAATAAATAAAAAATGGTTGATTACTATATTTTCTCATTGAATTAGACTTAAACATGTCTGAAGAGGACTCCCGGGTGGCGCAGTGGTTAAGGGCTGTGCCACCAGAGACTCTGGGTTCGCGACCGTGGGGCGACACACAATAGTGGCAGGCATAGTGTCGTCCAGGTTAGGGAGGGATTGGCCGGTAGGGATATCCTTGTCTCATCGTGCACCAGTGACTCCCGTGGCGGGCCGGGTGCAGTGCGCGCTAACCAAGGTTGCCAGGTGCACGGTGTTTCCTCTGACACATTGGTGCAGCTGGCTTCCGGGTTGGATGCACGCTTTGTTAAGAAGCAGTGCGACTTGGTTGGGTTGTGTATCGGAGGACTCTTGACTTTCAACCTTCGTCTCTCCCGAGCCCGTACGGGAGTTGTAGCGATGAGACAAGATAGTAGCTACTAACAATTGGATACCACGAAATTGGGGGTAAAATTCACCCCCCCACCCAAAAACAAAAACATGTCTGAAGTGCCAGTATTGGCTCACATAGACAAGTACAGCCCTTTGCTTATCTGAGTCTGTGCATGACAATACTCCTTTAAGGTCCAATGCATCCATTCTTATCTCAATATCAAATCATTTCTGGGTACAAATGAAGTATCTTACTGTGATTGTTTTCAATTGAAATAATCAACAAGAAACACAAATGGTTTCTTAGCAAAGAGCAATTTTCTCAAGCAAGTATTTTGCTAGAACTATCTGAGTGGGGAGGGGAAAACGGAAAATGTGCTGTTATTGGCAGAAAGGTTTGGAACTCTCTTTCTTATTGGTTTCTTATCTAATTTACTGACTGGTGATGTCACCAGGCAGGCCAAAACTTCCTCCCACTAAAACAAGCTGAAATTTCAGGCGACCTTTTCAAACAGCTCTTACACTAAAAGGGCATTATCATCATTTTCACAATTTCGCAGTATTATTCCAACCTCATAGTGTGAATATATATATAAAACACAGGGAATTTTTTTGACCGCACTGGGCCTTTAATACTCCATCTACACCTGCAATATGAATCATGTCTGTGTGATTTGAGGGTTGAAGTTCTGGCCAAACTAGCCTCAACTCATAACTTTAAATAATAGTAGGATAGGATATTTTATAGGTATAATCTTCTAAGAAAAAAATACCACTTTAATGTGTTGTCATCTAAGTGTTTATTGGACTAGAGCTTTTATAAATCATGTCATATGTTTTTTAAAGTTTTTTTTACCGTGTGAACCAATGTTTATATACTTCGTCAGTCAGTTAAGACACTAACAGGCTGGTGTTGTATGTAATACTTTCCTAACGGTACCATGACAGATTTAGTTCCTTAGCCTTGTTGTCTCATTAACGTAGGCTCTCATGGGAATGCCCCTTATCAGCTTGGCTTAAGGAGGCTGATGGTAATCAGCATCAGAATGGGAGCAGTGAGGCCACATTTCCCATATTACTCACTGAGGCCTGTGACGCTGATGCCTGCGGAGTGTTGGCACTAGCTGCCCATGCCAACACAAAATGTCAGTCAGTCTGGGTCCCGCTGTCCCGTGGTATTTTAGTTAGCTTTGTGATGGATGTGTTATATCAAGCTCTGAAAATCCTTACTCAGACCTTGTAGCAGGGTCCCTTCCTGCTATCCAGGGGTGGAGCTCTGGGAAAGGTTGGGTTCCCAGGCAGAGAGGGACAGACTGGGTGTGAGATGTGTTTTCCAGGCCCACTGGAGGCCTCGTCCCGGGAGCCTGGAGCTGCGGGATGATGGGAATGTGGGAGAGAGAGCGAGAGACCACCCTCTCTCCTGACTCTGGGCTAGCGGAGTGTTCCCATTCCTCTCTGAACCATTTACCATGCTATATGTCCCAAAGCCTTTACAAAAAAATTGCAGCTCAGATGATGTCCTTGTGGTTCACAGGAGAATAGCACTGACGTGTCTGAAATGTCATGTTCTCATTGAGGTCTTACACTCTGACACATCTTCCCATCAGGGTGTACAGATTGTGATGAATGTATGTCATTTATACAGTTGCCTGTGCAATTATGTCTGATTATTGTATATGGACAATTTTGAGTTTTCATCACAAAGAAAATGTTTTCCCAACTGATTTTGGACTATATAGCGTATCTGGATCAAATTTAAAATGTGCACTGTTTTTGTTGCTAGAGCGAGCCAATAAGTTATCATGGTATAAAACACAAACTGGATTTTTTTTCTATTTTTCCCAGACTGTAATTTACAATCACTAATCATGAAAGTGGTGGATGGCTTTATTTGCTCTACAGTACATAGTTATATATCAAATCAGCCCAAGACAACTGGAGCCTGAGGGGGAGGTGAAGAAACCCTTGTGTCTTTTGAGTCCGAACCATCAATTATTTTTTGGGTTGGTGTGGTAGACTTTGACGTCTGAGCCCACTCACTGATGGTGGTAGTGGTTGTCTTCTCTAGCCGTTGAGGAGTTGTAGTGGCAAGTCAGTGTTGAATCATTTTATATTTCCTAGGGAGAGAAAAACACGGACTGACACGAGTGCAGAGGCGTCACGGCGGACTGCTGACGTAGGTCAACAGCACAGGGGCTGGTGGCTTCGGCTGCTTGTGCTGCTTTGTTGCCACTACTACTGCAGCCAAGAGAGATGAGTGTTCCTGGAACAGACGGGTTCAGTTAGACAGACAGACAAAACAGAACTGTTACTGCTGAAGAGAGGTGCACATTCTGTTGCTCTGATTATGTGTCTACCGCCCTGGTGCAGATCTATACACTCCAGATCTGGATAATACATTCTTACTGTTTGTCTCTTTTTTTCTTAAAAATAAAAAAAATCCCTTAATTTTCTTCTTCTCTGTCTCTCTCTCCACCTAATTTGCCCCCCCTCCCTCCCCTGATCCACTGATCAGACTTGATTTACTCAAGCCTCAAGTCCCCTTTTCCATTTTCCTCTCTCCATAGTACTCTCTGAAAAAGCCCATAACTTAAGCTTTGTCCACTCTTGCACATCATATCTCAGTGTCCGGAGGATGTTCTATGTGTCAGCTTTATATAATGACCCTCTGCCATAATAAGACAATATACAGCTCAGGACAGATAACATACACTGAGTGTACAAAACATTAGGAACACCTTCCTAATATTATGTTGCACCACGCATTCTGCCCTGAGAACAGCCTCAATTTGTCGGGGCATAGACTCTACAGTGTCGAAAGCGTTCCACAGGGATGCTGGCCCATGTTGACTCAAATGCTTCCCACAGTTGTGTCATGTTGGCTGCATGTCCTTTGGGTGGTGGACCATTCCTGATACACAGTGGAAACTGTTGAGCTTGATAAAACCTAGCAGCATTGTAGTTCTTGACACAAACTGGTGCACCTGGCTCCTACTACCATACCCTGTTCAAAAGCACTTACAGTTTTTTTCGATTGCTAAACGACAGTGGACACAACTGGAGTCACATGTGCAAAACTCTAACTACAGTCTGCACAGCAGCAGTTAATGTGGACCAAACTCTAGTTTGTTTTTCATTGCTTGAACACAGTTTTCAAAACTCTACACACTTATCCCATGACTTTAACCACAACCTGCACAACACTGTGGATTTACAGCACTTTTTTCAAATGCTAACACACTGCTGTCAAAACTGTGAACCACACATTCAAAATGGAATAGATTTCAGCCTTGTGCCTTTCAAACACTGCTGATTGCAATTTCAGCTGAAAGGCTAAGCAGGTGTCTTGTTTTAGACTTGTTAGTGAACACACACACATATTACAGTATATATAGGTAGAGCTCAGAAAGACTCATTTTGGAAATGGAACAAGGAAGATGGGTTCGTGGAGGGAGAAGGGTGGCAGGGAGAGGGCGGATGCGTGGAGGAAGACAAAGAAGACAAAGAGCTGTTATTTCAGATGAAATAAGGGCTACACTTATAGACCATGTCGTGAACCATGGTCTCTCATTGAGAGAGGCAGGGTTGAGGGTGCAACCCAATCTGCAAAGATCCACAGTGGCATCTGTAATGCGAATTTTCCATCATGCAAACAGGTGAGAGTTACATCCTTACAGTAAATGAAAACATTACAGGAATCTATTTTGTATTGCAATTATAGAATATTTACACAGATATATATTACAGTAAGTTTGACTGTAAAATATATTTTTACAACAGGACCCAAAGGCTGCCCCCAACAGGGGGAAGAGGAAAAATATTTTCAGATGCGCAGGAAAATGCTATTGTTGACATGGTTGTTGTCATCAATGGAATAAAACTGCGGGAGATTCAAGATAGAGTGCTGGCTGATAATGATATATTTGAAAATGTTAATTCTGTCAGCACAACAACTATTGCTCGAGTCCTAAAGAAACACCAAGTTACAATGAAACAGTTATACACTGTACCGTTCGAGAGAAACAGTGAACGGGTAAAAGAGCAAAGATACCAATATGTCCAGGTAAGACGTCTGAGGTTACGTACACAGCTATACAAAATATTTACAGTAAAAAAAACACTAGCATTTCTACAGTAAAACTGTGCACTTACTGTTTTTCAGAGAGTAATGGAGGTGGAAGCACTGGAAAGACCACATTCATTTGTATTTATCGATGAAGCTGGATTTAACCTTGCCAAAACACGGCGCAGAGGAAGGAATGTTATAGGTCAAAGGGCCACTGTGGAGGTTCCAGGCCAAAGGGGGGGAAATATCACCATGTGTGCTGCAATGGCCAATGATGGTTTGCTTCTCAACACACCACTCATTGGCCCATACAACACAGAAAGGCTTATAGCTTTCCTAGAACAGCTCTATGCTCAGCTAGTGCCAGCAGAACAGGGGGAGCCAGTAAGAAACCCCTAAGTTTTTGTCATAGTTTGCGATAATGTTGCTTTTCACCACTCTGCAGCTGTCACAAATGGATTTGCAGCAAATCACAGATTTATGGTTTTGTACGTGCCTGCATATTCACCCTTCCTCAACCCAATAGAGGAGTTTTTCTCTGCCTGGAGGTGGAAAGTGTTTGGTCACCACCCACATGACCAAATGTCTCTTTTGGAAGCCATATGCGTGCCGGATGTGAGGACACGAGTCCAGAGGACTGCCAGGGATGGATAAGGCACTCCAGAAGGTTCTTCCCCAGGTGCATGGCAAGAGAAAACATTAGATGTGATGTTGAAGAAAACCTGTGGCCTGATGCTAGAGAGAGGCAGGATTAGCCCCTCAATTATTTGTTCGAATTACAGTATGTACTTTTAGTTTCTACCTTTTTTTTCCTCATTACTGTAATTCCGTAAATTACTACAGACTATTGAAGCAAACTGCTAATTTTCATTTACCTTAAAGAATTGTTATGTTCTAAAAAAAATAATAAATCATGTGAAAGAATGTCACTCTTTTCTTTGAAGAAAATATAACTTTGTATGAAGTCACTGAAATTGTTCTAACTGTAAAGATGAAAAGTTTGTATTTTCTGTATTGGTGTTTGATGCTAGGTGACTGTTGGTAGTGCAGACTGTAGTTAGAGTTTTGCACATGTGACTCCAGTTGTGCCCACTGTCGTTTAGCAATCGAAAAAAACTGTAAATGTTTTGTCTTGCCCATTCACCCTCTGAATGGCACACATATACAATCCATGTCTCAAGTGTCTCAAGGCTTAAAAAGTATTCTTTAACCTGTCTCCTCCCCTTCATCTACACTGATTGAAGTGAATTTAACAAGTGACATCAATAAGGAATCATAGCTTTCACCTGGATTCACCTGGTCGTCTATGTCAGGGAAAGAGCAGGTGTTCATAATGTTTCGTACACTCAGTGCATATAACATAAGGATCTAATATTTATCTTTTAGATACATTTATATTTCCTCGCCAAAGAACCATTTGGTTGAATAATGGTTGTTGGCTTGTGTGGCCTATAAACTAGGGCGAATGGGTTGATTGACTTCTATTGTTTCCAAATTGGAGCCAATATGTTCTATAAATCTGTATGAAATCTGGGTCGAAAGACTTCCCTTGTTCGCCGTAAAGAGCCTATAGCTAAAGCAATTGTTGGTTTTGGCACATAAATGTACTGAATGTTAGTACCATATCAAATTCCTCTACCAAGTAGAAGAGTCTCATTAGTGATTCTGTCATAATATTTAGGTTGGCATTCACTAGCTGGCACAGCCACAAAGTCATCAAATCTGATTTTAAACATAAACTAAACCCTAACCTTAACCACACTGCTAACCTTATGCCTAACCATAACCTTAACCACACTGCTAACCTTATGCCTAACCTTAACTTAAGAATAAAAACTAATGTTTGTTGTGTTTTCATGAAATGTTGGAATATATAGTAATGTCACTTATGACTTTGCAGCTGTCCCATCTAGTGGAAATCACTCAGCTCTGCTTCCAGGACAAGATTCATCCCAATAAACGTCAACCTGCATAAGACTGTTAACAGCTTGGGATGGCTTTGCCCCATCCAGGTAACATGTCCACTTAAACTTCTATTGATTCCTTAGAATGTTTTTTGCTACTTGTGTGGCCTGTAAACAAGGATAAATGGGTTGATTGACTTTCTTACCAATTGTAGCCAATGTATGTCCAATAAATCTCAGAGAAATCTGGGTCATATGTCTTCCTATGTAGGGCGAACTAAGGAATTGGCACTGACAGATTTTGAACGCAAGAAGATGAGACCTTTCCTTCCCTTTATAAATCAAATGTTTTCACTTGCCAAGATGCTCCACCGGCTATTAACTGTCAAATAATCCAGAGGAAACAGAGACCTGCATGAGAAGACTACACTATTTAAGGTACTGTATTTCCACCTGGAATTCACTGGAGGCTGTTTTCTCTTGAAGGCGCAGTTCTCTCCCCTGTGAGCTGCTCTGAGCCAAATGTGATCATCCTGCGTTGGCAGTGCTGGGTGCTGAGAAATTGTGGTCGCCTGGCTAAATCAGGCCTTTCAACGAATCAGGCCTTTCTGCCAGTCTGGGTCAGGGGAGGGTTATAGCCAAAAGCTGAGGTTGACCAAGACACGATCTGATGCAGGGGGTGGTGTTTACATCTGACATGGTTATGGTATGGTAGGTCAAAGGAGGATACAGACTCATGTTATTTATGCTACTCTTAAAAATACCTGAATATAGTAGAGCTGAAACAGGATCATTTGTCATATCTGTTTTCTTGTATGACAGTTGTTGTTTTGTAATGCTCATACATATACATGAATGCAAATCACAGCTTAAAGTTTGCTACAAAAAAAGACATAAAGACCTAAATGAAAAAACATTAGTATTCCCCTTCTCCACCTTTCCAGGGACTAATTTGACCCTCCACTTCACTCCCAGTGAGACTCCACGTCTGGTATCCAGCTGTACTGCTAAAGAGCCCAAACCACACCGTTTGAATACTCTGCCATATTTCACAGTAAAGAAACTCTGGGGGCGCTGACCAAAACGGAATGCCTGTTTAGCTTGACGTAAACATACATGTTAATTGATTTTGGGAAAGATGAGTGTACATCGGAATACTTTATTCTACGTACTAAAGGGCACTTCTGCTCTATGTCCCATACAGAAAAGGCCATGTTTCCTTTCCTTTGAGTTCTCCACAGCTATACTGTATAGTACAGTACCTGCCATAGAGTGCTTTCCATGAGTGGAAAAACCCTGTGCAGTGTGTGGACGGAGGCCTGCTGTGAGGAGTAGAGCTCAGCCTGTGTGGGTTTGTCCCTGTGGACTGTCTATGTGATCAGGTGCACAGAGGGCTCCCCCCCTACAACACACCACACTGTCTCTCCTGCCAAGTGGCTGTCGCCGCGCAACTAGACTCCCCTTTTTATACTGCATTTCCACAGGTCTCTCTCTCTCTGTGTTGGTGTGTGTGTTCGTGTGGTAGTTTGTACGTGCAGAGGCAGGGAGTGTTTGTGTGAGGCAGGGAGTGTTTGTGTGAGGCAGGGAGTGTTTGTGTGAGGCAGGGAGTTTGGACGCCAAAGAGAGTTGACCCACTTCAGACCTTTATTCTATTCACACACAGTAGTTACAGGGTCATCAACGTGCATCTGGAGACCTGCTGTATGAGCACTGTAAGGCAGAAGAACATGAAGACTACGTAAATTAACCCAGTACTGTTGATAAGAGATGGACTCAAGATTCAACTGGTTTACCTTTTGATCTGATCATGAAACTAAATTTGCAGTGGGACCTAAGAATAGTGGCATGACATCAGTGAATAAAGGTAATAGTAGGATACCTCCTCCACCACCACCATCTCCACCTCCACCACCATCTCCACCACCATCATCTCCACCACCACCACCACCACCACCCCCTTAACATCCACTACCACCATCTCCACCTCCACCATCTCCACCACCACCACCCCCTTCACCTCCACCCCCATCTCCACCACCATCATCTCCACCACCACCACCACCACCCCCTTCACCTCCACTACCACCATCTCCACCACCACCATCTCCACCACCACCCTTTCACCTCCACCCCCATCTTCACCACCACCCCTTCACCTCCACTACCACCATCTCCACCTCCACCATCTCCACCACCACCCCTTCACCTCCACCACCACCACCCCTTCACCTCCACCCCCATCTTCACCACCACCCCTTCACCACCACCACCACCACCCCTTCACCACCACCACCACCACCCCACCACCCCTTCACCTCCACCCCCATCTTCACCACTACCCCCTTCACCTCTACCACCATCTCTACCACCACCCTTTCACCTCCACCCCCATCTTCACCACCACCCCCTTCACCTCCACCACCATCTCCACTGCCACCCCCTTCACCTCCACCTCATCTTCACCACCACCCCTTCATCTCCACCCCCATCTTCACCACCACCCCCTTCACCTCCACCACCGTCTCCACCATCACCTCCTTCACCTCCACCCCATCTTCTTCACCACCCCTTCACCTCCACCACCATCTCCACCACCACCTCCTTCACCTCCACCACCATCTCCACTACCACCCCTTCATCTCCACCCCATCTTCACCACCACCACCACCCCTTCACCTCCACTACCACCATCTCCACCTCCACCATCTCCACCACCACCACCACCACCACTACCCCCTTCACCACCACCCCCATCTTCACCACCACCCCCTTCACCTCCACCACCATCTCCACCACCACCATCTCCACTACCACCCCTTCACCTCCACCCCATCTTCACCACCACCCCTTCACCTCCACTACCACCATCTCCACCACCACCACCACCACCACCACCACCACCACCACCACCACCACCACCACCACCACCACCACCACCACCACCATCTTCACCACCACCCCCTTCACCTCCACCACCATCTCCACCACCACCCCCTTCACCTCCACCATCATCTCCACCACCACAACCTACACCACCACCATCTACAACACCACCACCATCACCTCCACCACCTCCATCACAACAGACTATCTATTGATAGAGTATTCAAGGACTGCCTTGTGGATGACATGATGATGCACTCTTAAAAAAAGATGCTATCTAGAAACCTAAAAGGGTTCTTTGCCTGTCCCTATAGGAGAACCCTTCTTGGTTCCAGGCAGAACCCTTTTGGGCTCCACATAGTACCCTTTCCACAGATGGTTCTCCTATGGGGGCAGCCAAAGAACCCTTTTGGAACCCTTTTTTGAAGAGTATACAGTGCATTCATTGGTGAGATAAATAGCCTGTCTAAACTTTTGCATTTGTATTCACATTTCATTTTAGCCAAAGCAGCAGCTACTTTTCCCGGGGTCCAGCGAAATTAAGGCAGTTTATACAATTTTAAAAACATTACAATACATTCACAACACATTGTGTGCCCTACAGTACTAAATCCATGTTTATGTATGTCAATGTGTATGTATGTTATTGTGTATGTATGTTATTGTGTGTGTGTGTGTGTGTGTGTGTGTGTGTGTGTGTGTGTGTGTGTGTGTGTGTGTGTGTGTGTGTGTGTGTGTGTGTGTGTGTGTGTGTGTGTGTGTGTGTGTGTGTGTGTGTGTGCGCGCGTCTGTGTCAATGTTTGTGTTGCTTCACAGTCTCTGCTGTTCCATAAGGTGTTTTTTAATTTGTTTTTTAATCTAATTTTACTGCTTGCGTCAGTTACTTGATGTGGAATAGAGTTCCATGTAGTCTTGTCTCTATGTAGTACTGTGTGCCTCCCATAGTCTGTTCTGGACATGGGGACTGTGAAGAGACCTCTTGTGGCATGTCTTGTGGGGTATGCATGGGTGTCTGAGCTGTGTGCCAGTAGTTTAGACAGACAGCTCGGTGCATTCAACATGTCACATGTCACATGTCACCTCTCATAAATAAAAGTAGTGATGAAGTCAATCTCTCCTCCACTTTCAGCCAGGAGAGATTGACATGCATATTATTAATATTAGCTCTCTGTGTACATCCAAGGGCCAGCCGTGCTACCCTGTTCTGAGCCGATTGCAATTTTCCTAAGTCCTTTTTTTGTGGCACCTGACCACACGACTGAACAGTAGTCAAGGTGTGACAACACTAGGGCCTGTAGGACCTGCCTTGTTGATAGTTTTGTTAAGAAGGCAGAGCATCGCTTTATTGTAGACAGACTTCTCCCCATTTTAGCTGCTACTGGATCAATATGTTTTGACCATGACAGTTTACAATCTAGTGTTACTCCAAGCAGTTTAGTCATCTCAACTTGCTCAATTTCCAGGTTATTTATTACACAATTTAGTTGAGGTTTAGGGTTTAGTGAGTGTTTTGTTCCAAATACAATGCTTTTAGTTTTAGAAACATTTGTTGAAGAGTAAATAAGGAAGAGGTCTGAACACACATCCCTGCCCTGTCTGATTAAACACAGCTGCTTGCCACCGTGTCCCCATGTCACCTGTCCTAGTTTGGCTCTATTATGTTAACCCAGACAAACAAAAACTGGGACCGAGCCGAAATGCAGATTCCAGCAGCAGTCTTAATCTGATGCTAAACTGTGACGGACAGGTCAGTAATGCTCGTAAACAAAACAAAGATGCACTCAGTGCCCTTAGTGGCATCTCGCCCCCAGAGTGAGAGGTACTTATGCTCAACCATGGACAGAGGGTACTAGAGCCCCCCCCCAAAGGCACAGGGGGACCTATAAACGGGGGACAAAGCCCTCTATGGTGACTGATGTTGCCGCCCCGCTCTCCTATCCTTCCTCTAGACCCAGAGATGCGTATTAATGAGCGGGGATTACACTGAGGGGCCGGGGCCCAGACTGGTTCCCTCCTGTTTCCAACCACAATGGTGACCACTAAAACAGTGTTGCTCACTGTACACAAGATCCCATTCACTATCTGCTTAATGACAGGTCCAAACCACTTTGACTGAAAGCATCTAATGCTTACAAAAGGCCTTGGTTTTATTGAAGTTTGGGTTGTAATGAATGTTTTATCTGCAATTACACAAGAGAGGAGGGGGAAATTCCCCTGTGAATTCTCAAACAATGTCTTTACAATGGGTAACCACTGACTCAGGGCTCAGTGATGGTGCTGTTGCTGTCGCTTCACCCTCTGCTGTTACTCAGAAATGAAACCATGACCCAAGAAACCACAACAAATCCCAATAGCAAGGAACATGTCGTCTCCTTCATTATTGCCTTTGGTTAAAGCAGGGAAAGGAAAAACATGAATACACGTGACAGAGCATATTATTATTTATTGCAGTATTATCTATTATTATCATGCATCATTTTCCCACAATCCTCTAGTCCCTAATGGAATTACCAGCAATATTAAAGGAGCTCATTGTAGTTATAGTGTTTCTCAGTCAAGCTCGAGAACATTATAAAAGTCACCTTCTCAGTACGTTAACTGAGGTGAGAGAAGATGACTGACATCTAACAGGACACACTCGTCCTCTTACTCATGTAATGTTAATTACCGTGGCTGTGAAACAAAGTCACACGAACTAGACCAATTTGCCGATGGCAGAAGCCTGTTCACTCTGAGCGCTACCTGTGGTCATCTCTCATTAAAAAGGTCCCTGATTGAAATTCAGGCCACGGAAAAAG